>NC_045737.1:23061896-23070143 GCF_008692095.1 Etheostoma spectabile | reverse complement strand
GATTTATGAGTCTCACGCTACAGGGTGAGCTGGAGGTCACCCCAGCACACACGGTTTTCTGATGGCACAAAATTCTTTCAAATTCTGTCTAGAACACACAATTTAGTGACTCTTTTCAAATTTACTACTTTAAGAGTGAGGTGAAAAAGAAAAATATCTGACTACAACATGAAAGAAATATTAACAAAAACACAAATAAGGATAAGAAAAGATGCAAGATATAGATCTAAACTATAACCGCATGCAGCTGTGCAATGCAGCAGACCACAAAATCACAAAGCAGCTGCAGTTTGTGCAAGTAGGTGCACAAACAAAAGATGCTTCTGGAAAATGTCCAGGGCAGGCATATTAATTGCACAACTCATTTGGTGACAGGAAACACGTTGTGGCTGGTTGTGGATACTCTCTGGATGTGTCTGAGAAAATATTCTCTTTCTGTCTCTTAAAGAGCAAAGGGAAAACATCCTAGATGTAACCCAAGCACAAAAATAAATGCTACGGAAGCTGGCCCTTCTGATCCGATTTCCTCGTTCCCCTCGCCTACTGTGCTTCTACTCAAGCTACAGCTCTCCCACATTACACAGCAAAATGACATGGAAACTTCTGTATGGCCAGCATCCATCTTCAGCTCAATATAGCTATATAAGCTGAGCTGGGCTGTTGTTCTGCAACTAAATCATCAATGCCACAGAAAGTACTGTGTGAAGTTGAACTAATTTTCAACAACTAAGGAACTTTTTTTTTCTCGAGATAAGAGGAAAATTCTCGCTTCTTTAAACACTGCAGGATAAGGTTAACATAATATTTTATGAATTTCACGTTATATTCGATAGCAGCCTTTTTCCTGCTTCTACTACAAACTATGGCCCGTCAGAAGTTACTATAAAGTTATAACAATAATACATTTTGCCTAATAGTCCTAAAATTTAGAAATTATTTTACAGAGATTTTGTCTCTGGGATGGCACAATGCCACTACATATCTTTACTTTTTGACAAGTTTGATTGGAAATAATAAATAAATCAACAATAACTGATCCACAGCAGCTCCCCACCTACTTGTGACATCATGATGTAAACAATAAATAAATCCCAATTCAACTTAATTCATCTTAAAAATCCCCAGTGGGGCTACCTTTAGGGTCAGCAGCCTGTTTTAGGAGTAAGAGCAGAAGACACTGAGGTTGACTTTGGGTTACTGAAAGTAAAAACAAAACCGCACTATGAGCCATTTCATTGCAGTGTTTGAAAGAGGGAATGTCCCTCTTCTACAGTGGCTGTTGTGTTACTAATTCAGTTAGAAGAGAGGTTTCACATTCACAATTTATTGTAGGAGGGCTCATAACAAGCATACATGACTTTACAAAAGTTATGCATGTGCCCGCATCGCGGCACTCTTAAACCCATCATTTCCAATGGCTTGCCGCTTCTGCACACGTGACCCATGAGGGTTCAAATACACAGTGACACAAACTGTCACAGTCACACTATCACACACCATGCATGTTGCACACACAGCGGTAGCTGCAACCCAAACACTAGAGAGTGTGCAGTAGAGAGAGGGAAACAGAGAGAGCGAGCTGTGATCGCCGGTGAGTATGAAGTTAGCAGTTACATTACAGCTGTGAACTCAGCAATGCAATGTGTGTACAGTTTATTTGTTGGTGAAAAAAAATGCTACAACTCCTCAAGACCCAAGCCAAGATCCCGGGTCTTTCTTGCTACCTGCTAGTTGAAGTGAAAGAGGTTTGCTGGCACTTCAACACAGGCTCACTAAATGAAGGTGGCTGATCTTTAAGGTGGTCTTTAAGGTGGACCAGCAGTTCACATTTTAGTAACAAGCTGCTCCTCCAAGTTTTGCTTTAGTGACCTCTCGTGTGCTGCAACTGACAACCACCAAGCTTTATGCAAATAAATAGTGCAATGACATAATACTGTAATAATCATCTAGCCCTCTAAAAACACAGGGAAAACCCTGATAATGCTATCTGCGTATATGCACAAAAAAAAAAAATATCAGTGTATATTTTTACCTGTTTTATGAGCATATAAGTCTCTGACATGATCTTCTCAATGCGTGCTAGGTCGTACGTCATGACTTTCTGGCCTTGCTGCCACACTCTATAGGCATCAAGCAGTAACGTTTTTCCGGACTCCGCATCTTCAAGAATCTTCCTTTTCCTGTTTGGCCTATGTGGTAAACCCTGATCAGTCCCAGTGGCTGCCATGGTGACCTTTGGTGCCAAGGCTTGGAGCTGCTGCTGCCTGGAGCTGATACTTAGCTCCTCTAGGGACAGCTCTGGTGTCCGGCTGCTGTCAGTCACTTTCTGCTGGGACTCCGCTGCACTCAGGGAGGTCTCAGCCTCCACTTGGTTGCCTTGAGAATCTGTGGTATTAGAGGGCCTCATCCAGCGGCAAGTGTCCAGCTCCATTGGTTCCTCCAACCCTGCTTTGTGCCCCTCACTGCCAGCAGTCTCCACCTTGCCAAGATAGATCTCCTGAACTTTACTCCCTTTATCCATGGATAGTGGTGATGGGGTGAGTTGTGCCTGAGAGGCTTCACTGGGCCCTGTGTCAGTGACGCAGGCTCCCTCTGTAAGTCCAGGCTTCTTAGGCAGTGCATGTTTGCTGTCCTCTGAACGTGGC
Source organism: Etheostoma spectabile (assembly GCF_008692095.1). NCBI lineage: Eukaryota > Metazoa > Chordata > Actinopteri > Perciformes > Percidae > Etheostoma > Etheostoma spectabile. The sequence continues at coordinate 23,067,498 of NC_045737.1, read as the reverse complement.
CTGTTGGATGCGTCCGTTGTGGTCATCTCCCCCATGGAGGGCCCAGGCGCTTTGTGAAGCTGCTCAGACACCTGAAAGAACAGAACCTGTCAAAACATGAAGTGGGGGCATGCCAGATGTCTAAGAGGCTCCCAGCTCTGTGTGTGTGCGTGTGTGTGTGTGTGTGTATATATAAGTGTAGTGATTTGTGCTTTCTTACCCCAGTGAGACTGTTCAGATTGTCCTCCAGGACTTTTACAGTTAGGAAAAATGCTCTCTTGGCCAAAACCTGGCGATCAACATCCCGTAAATACTTCCTTCATGGAAGAGAAAGAAGCAAGATGAGAGATGTCATCGAACAAATACATAATAAAAACAGAAACAGCATGACATACAATGTGGGTCCTTACTTTCCCTGGTCAGGGGTTCTCTGCAGCATGAAAGAGACTTTCAACAGAGTATCGTGATCCTTAAGCTGAGACAGCACCTCCAGTAAGAGGACAATGGATCTGTTCATATGAGATGCAAAACTTCCGGGGCGATCAATCTCATCTACTGGAATACGCCAGATGCCCTGAAGGAGGAGGAGAAAAAGCTGAATCTGTAGGAAGTTTGACGGTGCTACAAAAAATAAACAAAAATATTATTTTTTGACAAACTGCTAGTTACACGTACCACAAACACAAACATGTGGTTTGGCCTTGGCTTTTAGTTGAGCAGGAACTTGATTTCAAAATATGGTTCAGTTACACATATTTAAAGTCTAGGAGGAGGAGTTGCCTTCATGCAACTATTTTCCCATTTGATTAAACTGGCCAAAAGGCTAATTTGTGAAATTCTGCATTTATGACTGCTCTATGCTGCCATTACAGGTTTCTAAGGCTTATGGAGTGTATGACACACGGAAACAATCAACAGGAACACATGAAAAAAGTGACAAGAAAGAAAGCAGAGAAGAAAGAAGAGGAAGTAATGGTAGGTAAAAACATGGCATTCAATCAAGAAAGCTCTAATGAGGGGATGGGAAAGCTGTAGGAGAGGTGGCTGGTCATGTGGGAAAGGGGGGGGGCTTTTTCTCTGGGCGCACATGATAGGCAGCCTCATTAGTGCTCAGCTCTGTCCAAGCATTGCAACAGACCAGCAGCCTGGCTGCCAACAAACACAGTCCTCCTTCACAGAAAGCGTGATGAGGTGCTTTTTTGGTGGACGAGTTCACCGTGTTCCGTGAGCACATGTCTTCTCAGCAGGTGGAGCGTGCGAGGTTCTGCTCTCTGAAGCTACTGATGCGAGTGCAGATGGTGGCCTAGGCTGTCTACAGTCATACAGCACATGTCGCAGAGTACGGCTTCTGGCCTCAGAAAATGTGTGCGAGACAAAACAAAGATGACCACATCAGGTTGGAACAAAATAAATGATGGCTCTATCGGCTGCTAAAGGCACCAGTGAGACTGGTGCTCCTCCTCACAGACAGCTCCAGATTGTCAGATGACATTTTCAAAGCCACCGGAGAGGAACAAAGCAGGAAAGAGAGGCAAAATAAACAATCAAAACAAAATCACATTCCTGAGGATGGACTTATAGCCTGCTCAGGGACAAAGTGTCTGGCCATCTAAAGCGTAATACAGAAACTCAAGACTCCTGTGTTTATACACAAGCCTTTTGTTAAGAAATCCTAAATCAAGCATTTTCTCATTTCCAGTTCACGAGGGCAACTAAATCTATTTTTTACAGGCATCTGTTCAGATATTGTTGATATATAATAAATCTCTTCTGCTCTGATACACAGAGGGTTAAAGCAAGAAAACATTTGTGATTGAAATGCTGCCCTTGACGAAATGTGTACAATGTATTAAATTAAGTATTATATAAATGTAAAACTGCCCCATGCTTGAGCCTGAGAACTTTAAGCCCTGTCTGATACAGGAGCAGATTCATTCTGGTGAAATGATCCCAATTGAGAATCTGGAGAATTTATCTCCAAGTAAATAACACTTGAACTAGAATTTGTCTTGGTAGTTGGTGCAAACATTACATCTAGCTTTCAAAAACACTTTTGAGAATTAATGTATGGCTCCAATGCCTGTGTAAAATAGTAGAAAATAAGAAGATGTTTTATCATATGATGTAATCAGGCAGGGCTTGGGAAGGTTTAAAACCTTTCAATGAACAGATTAGCAAATGCCTCTAACAGGAGCGGGACAAGTATGATGAGGGGGTGGGCTCCGCACAGAAAAACAACTCTAATGGAGGAGAGTAATTCTTCATTAGAGAACCATCCAACCACAGCAAACCTGTTTAGGGAAAGCAGAACCATGGCTTTCCACAGATTATGCTGTAGCACAACAGCTAAAGCAGATTTGTAAGACTTTAACTGCAATGATTTTAAGCACCCCCCCTTGTTTTTGTGAGAGAAAATATGACCAATGCTTGGTATCTAGAGCGTCTACAGCTTTGGCAGATGTAGCCAATACATCACACAAAAATCAGACGGATTAAGATGCACAACCAACAAGGGAAAATTGCTTGACCAGAGAATCCTTTTGTACAAATGGAATCTGATCTTTCTTCAGATCATTTTCTGTTTTAAAATGGTTTCTGTTTGGTTGACGATGAGGAGAACTATAAGAAACATCAAATTAAGTAATCCTACTTTGTCAATTATGTATTACAAACAGCAAAACAAAGCAATGCGTATGCAGCATGACAAAAAAGGACGACCAACAGGGACCAGGCACTGACAGTCCCTCTACTTCCTTGTATAAAAGTCTGAGCCAAAACAGAATGCTGGCTGCCTGTTGAACAACATTTGGAGGAAAAGTCTCAATCTGCAGTCTAATCAACTTCATCTACTCATGTCTTTACATGCCGTCAGTGACAGGAAAGGTACATGCACAAAATATGACCTATGGGAACACTTACTGGGTGCAGGGAAATTGCACAATCTCAGTGTTAATGTCTCTTGTAGCAATTAGCAGTCACTAGTGCAGCTTACTGTAACAATATTACTATTTCAAACCTAACCTACAACTTTAGATTGAAGATATTTTAAGAATCGAAGATGGCCGGTTAACTACTAAGTCTACCAGCACTTGGCAGGTGGGTGGTGTAATTTTACATCTTACTATATTCTTCCCAACATTGTTGCATCTTAAATGCAGACATCTGAACAATTAGGACCTAGGAGGACTTACCTAAAAGGCATTTCCTTTGGAGTTCTGTACCATTCAACAAGAGTAGCACTGATTTAAAAAGACCACACTAAGCATAACACAAACTCTCAGAATTTTGTACAAGTCAGAGACAAAGATAGAAAGCAACTCACCATCACCAATGAAAGCTACTCCACAGCGCATGTGTTAGTATTCTCTTGGACAGTCTCCTGCTGGCGGTAGCAGCCCCAGCAGCACCTCCACCCTGAAAGAGGCTCACGCTCAGAGAGCAAGGGGCGGGCTGCATTTGGGTGCTAGGGCAGCGAGAGCTGATGGAGAGAGGGAAGCACAGCTGCACACGGCAGAGTAGGAACAGAAGAAGAGTAGAATAGCAGCTGCCTTGGCAGGAGGAGAAACAACGCTGGAGTCAGTGCCCATGAGCTGAGTATGTCACTGACAGACAAGCCGACTCATTCCTCTCCTGCTTTCAAACCCTGCCATCTCAAAACAACAACACCCACGCACTCTATCTCCGCCCTCCCCTGACCCCAGCCTGCTGGAGTTCTTCCCCTCCCTTCCTTTCTCTCGTACTATACACAGCGTACAGCCAATCCTTGTAGGCCTTTGCCAGCCAATCGGAAGCAAGCAGAGAAACTCCCGCCCACTACACACCCACACAATACACACACAGAGGAGTTAGCGCGAGAGAGAGTAATGAGGAAACAGAAAGAGTGCAACAGAGAGAGGAGATGAGTAGAGCGAATAAGAGCCAGGGGGAGGGGTAGAGCGTGGTCACCCTGAAGACGGAGCAACAGGAAAAGAACAAGAGAACATTAACTGGCTGAAAATGAACTCAATGCTACCACATGAATGCAGTGGGAGGCATCAAGAGGATGGCATCAACAGAACCAAAAAACTTGACAGGTTTGTATGAGTGAAATCTCCATTAACCACAGAAACAGTGCTGTCTAAACAGATAAGATTGTGCTGTGTACACACAGTATTTCCTCAACCAACAACCCTTACCGTCTTTCTTTCCTGTCTTTCAACTCTGGTCGTGTCTCTCCAGCTGGCCACCATAAACATACTAAGTAAACACACCTTGTTTTTCCTGCTTCCTGTTGCGGGTGAGGGAAAAAGCTGCTAAAAAAAAAAAGTCAAGCTCAAGTAAACATAGAGCAGGAGAAGGCAAACACACCGACAGCCAGATTTAACTATCCAACGTGCAAATCTAAATAACTTCTGCAAAATGTATTCATTTGACCAATACTCCGCCCCTAAGAAAGAATAACAAGGTTCTCCTGGGCGGAGCTCCACCTACAGCACATTGCACAGCTGAACACACAAATGTTTGAGTCAAACATCAAAAACGTGGCAAGCAATGCAACTGTAACTGTTCCCCAGAAGACTATCCTATGCTAGTATAACAAGACTTTTAAAATGTTTACGTTCATGAATGCTCTTTATAGGTATTTGTTCAATACATGTTTTCCAAAAAGGTACAAGACCAGGAAAGATTTATGTTTTTCTGAAATGCAGCCACAAGGACATCCATTTTCCTCTGGTGCTTGGTAGAGAGTGAACGTATGAGTGGGTGGAAGAATGTGTGAGCAAGAGTGAGTGTGCGTGTGTGTGTGTGTGTGTGTGCGTGTATGTATATAGTGTCGGTCAGAGGGGAGGAGGAACTCCCTGCCAGAGTGAAAACACAGGGATTCCTCACGATCACTCATCAGCAGTCCTAAGCAGCCAGAAGGCCTGGCATTACGTCAGCATTAACCTATATCATTAGATTTATTCTTAACAAGCAAACTGGCTCTACTTTTCCAATTTGCTTTGGCTGTGCTACACTTACTTCGATTCTCATTTAATTTTACAAGCTGATTGCATCACAAACACTACTACTTTCTTCTGTGAATTTTAAACAGACTGTATAAAATAGGTTTTAAAGCACTCCGAAGCACTGCAATGCTCTCCCTTCTCTTAATTATAGCCTCTATGTTTAGAGGCTTGTGGTGATGCACAATGTGCTATAGGTGCCAAAAAAAAATCTATGTTTGATACTGCTAATTTGTTTTGTCATAGTTCATGTGTGCAAAAACATTACACTCTGTGAGAAAAAAAAAAATTGTGGCAGAGAATCGTGATATCAATTCTAAGCTTGAAATGTTTTGTCTACTGAGATTTTTTTTGTTTACATGATGTGGTCAGATGTAATGTGATAAAGTAGATTAACAGCCTTTTTGTGTTTTTGCCTAATTATTTTGTGTGTGTCTTATTAGATCATGTGTATATATCCAAAAAGGTCTGGTGACTGTGGAGGCGCAGCACTCCAACACTCTCCTTCTTGGTCAGATAGCCCTTACACAGCCTGGAGGTGTGTTTGGGATCACTGTCCTGTTGAAGAATAAATGATTGTCCAACTAAACGCAAACTGGATGGGATGTTGCATGTTGCTGCAGGATGCTGTGGTAGCC
>NC_045737.1:23061715-23061886 GCF_008692095.1 Etheostoma spectabile | reverse complement strand
AGTATGCCTTCAGTTTTGAATAAATCCCCAACATTGTCACAACCAGACCATCAAACCTCCTCCTCCATGCTTACAGGTGGGAACCAGGCATGCAGTATGTATCCGGTCACCTTTTCTCCGTCACGCAAAGACAGCGCGGTTGGAACCAAAGATCTCAAACTTGGACTCATC
>NC_045737.1:23061522-23061705 GCF_008692095.1 Etheostoma spectabile | reverse complement strand
CCAGATTTCCACTGGTCTAATGTCCATTCCTTGTGTCTCTTCGCCCAAACACATCTCTTCTGCTTGTTGCCTCTCCTTAGCAGTGGTTTCCTAGCTGCTACTGATCCTGAAGGCCTGATTCGCACAGTCTCCTCTTAACAGTTGTTCTAGAGATGTTTCTGCTGCTAGAACTCTGTGTGGTAT
>NC_045737.1:23061406-23061512 GCF_008692095.1 Etheostoma spectabile | reverse complement strand
TCTAATCTGAGCTGCTGTTAACTTGCGATTTCTGAAGCAGGTGACTCAGATGAACAGTCAGCTGCAGAGGTGACTCTTGGTTCCTTTCCTGGGGCGGTCCTCATGT
>NC_045737.1:23058999-23061396 GCF_008692095.1 Etheostoma spectabile | reverse complement strand
TGTTGTAGCGCTTGATAGTTTTTGCGACTGAACTTGGGGACACATTCAAAGTTTTCGCAGTTTTCCAAACTGACTGACCTTCATTTCTTAAAGTAATGATGGCCACTTGTTTCTCTTTACTTAGGCTGTGTATCAACCTGAATTCTGCACAACACAACTGATGGTCCCAACCCCATTAATAAGGCAAGAAATTCCACTAATTAACCCTGAGAAGGCACACCTGTGAAGTGAAAACCATTTCAGGTGACTACCTCATGAAGCTCAATGAGAGAACACCAAGGGTTTGCAGTGCTATCAAAAAGCAAAGGTGGCTACTTTGAAGAAAGTGAAATATAAGACATGTTTTCAGTTATTTCCAACTTTTGTTAAGTACATAATTCTATATGTGGTTATTCATAGTTAATGCCTACAGTGATAATCTACAGTAAATAGTCATGAAAATAAAGGAAACACATTGAATGAGAAGGTGGTTCCAAACATTGGCCTGATTATTTATATATATATAATATATATAATATATAGATATATAATAGATATAGATATAGATAGATAGAAGGAGAGGAGAGAGAGAGAGAGAGAGAGAGAGGAGAGAGAGAGAGAGAGAGAAGAGGAGAGAGAGAGAGAAGAGAGAGAGCGAGAGGGGGAGGATAGTTGAGAGAGAGAATGCATTTTTGTGAGGAAACAGTAAAGCTCCAACAGTTGGTATGCCACAGTGGCAGGTTTGCCTCCAGAAGGGGCTCTGTGAGAAGCCAGTGGGAGCCAGAGCACTGCAGAGCTCTCTTCCAGCTCAGACCTGGCCCACATCACTTCTACAGTCTGTTACCAGAAGCCGTTTGGATTCATCATTTGACTCTACAGCCTACACAATCAACTATGTCCTAAATAATGTGCAACACCAAAACATGCCCCCACAAGTGACATATATTATGTTGAAATGATGGCACATTCTGCTTGTAATATCTGCTCTGTAACAAAAGTGAGCTTTTAGGCTTCAACAGATCACACAGGAAACAAATCAACAAGTATGCCACATGTTTGCACACATTGAAAAGATATAATATCTGCTTCAAGTGAAAAGAGTTAAATAAACTGACATGAAGAACAGATGACAGATTCTGACAGTAATCTCTTCTCCACTGGAACCCAGCAGAGGTCCTGCAATTCGTAGAGGCAGATCACTCAACATTTTCCCACTGTGTGACTCCATTAATAGCAGCGCATGTTTCTAGTTATTCCATATTTTGGCCTGATTTTTGTGCATCCAATACAATTATGTGAATAGTATGTGTGAAAATGGTAAACCTAGTTATAGCACGCCAATCGTTGGTTTAAAGCACACAGCTCATTAGACCCGAACATGAGGAAACACATCAGTGCTCCACAGGTTCTTCCTTTGGGAGACTTTATTAGCTGCCATTGTCCAGTTAGGTATTATGATAAAGCTAAACTTCAGAGTAAGAAGACGACAAATAAGTAATTTATAGCCAAATTGTATGAATAGGTTTCTCTGTGTGTATGTGAAACTGGTATTTTGTGTGTTAGGCAAAATATTTTTTTATTCCAAACCTTCCACTAGATAAGACATTCTGTGCATTGATAGTATGCCAGAGGTGACAAACAACTGAAAAAGAACTGGTAGACCAAGAAGTGAATGACTTTGGTGCAAACAAATTTACCAGGCAACTTTGGTTCAACTCGGGTGACAATTTTGCTGCTGGATTAAGACTTTGTGTGCCAATAAAAAAAAAGGCGCTGTGCAGTTATTACTTTATTAGATTACAAGTGGGAATTTCCACTAATTAATTCAGTCAAAGCTAAATGTTCCTCACCAAGCCGATTCTTTCACGTATTACTTGCCTTGAAAGTCACTTTGACAAACATCACCATTTGTTATGGTGTTTATGTTACAAGTAGGTCACATAAGCAATTTATAACTGCTTTCACATCCATATTATACTACATTCTTCTTATGTTGAAGTTGTATGTTGTATAGACATACAGCTGCAACACATGTAAATGAAAATTAGCAATCTGAAATAAATAGCATAGGATATATATATATATATATATATATATATATATATTTTTTTTTTTTTTTAATGTATCTCTGAGAAAGCTCCTTCACTTGTTTTCAACAATAACTAATTAAAAGAGCTAGGGAGAGAGAGGGAGTCCGATAGAGTACTCACAGAGAGACGGTTGACTCATTATGAATGGGTCCAGCACGGGTCGAACGGTGGGTCAGCGCAGTTACACACGTCGTATGTATGAAATGTCTGTATCGTCACTGCGCTTCATTTTTATGAACTATGATATTCTGGCCATGGGTCACATCTCTTGTAGGTCCAGCAGGCTTCGTTTCACAAGCTGTTACTCTACCAACTGAAGTTAGTTGCA
>NC_045737.1:23057993-23058989 GCF_008692095.1 Etheostoma spectabile | reverse complement strand
TCTGTGTTTTTCGCCGTGGCGGCTGCGATAGAAGAGTTACCAGCGGAAACACTGGTACAAATACAGGTTTGCCTCTTATGCGTAACAATATACAGCTTTGTTAATAACAAATAAAACTGGACAAATGTAGGAAATTTGAAGCGGCCCCGCTGTGTGGCGGGGCTGCGTGGAGAGTAAGAGGAGAAAGAGTAGAAGAGAGATCACAGGCACGGCTTTACAGAAGAAATGGGTAATGTAACGCAAAATTAAACCATATCAATATAATAACATTGCAGCGGATGTGAGGACATTAGGTGCACCGGTGCGTCCTAGAGAAAAAATATCACTCGCGCCCTCCAGCCCTGTGAGCTAACAAACGCTAACTAGCACCAACTAGCACTGGTCACTGCTGTTGTCTGAAAAACAACACAAACGGGACAAAATGTTGCGTTTTGCGTGAAGGAAACAACTCTGACTGGCACATGATCAGACAGTGGTTTACGGCGAGGTAGATTGGCTTTGCAAAAACACCGAGCGTTCTATGAAATAACGCATTTAAAACAAAATTGCTCGATCACACAAATTTAATCGTGGGAAGTCAAAATCGTGATCGTGATTAAAATTCGATTAATTGTGAAGCCCTAGTTACAAGTCAGTAAAGTGAAATTTTCGGTTACTTCAGCTGCATGTAAAAAAAGTTTATGTTGCTATTATGTATTAATAAATCCAGTGATGACAGATGCCTCTGTAATTTATTAAGCAATGTGCGGTGACATGAAAAAAACATGCAGGCTTGGTAAAATGACTTACATTGAACAGGTTTGTCTTGTTTCTTTCACAGAAAAGTCCTTGTGCTGGCATGTGCTTCAGCTGTTGCCATGGGACACTGCTTCCTAGCAACACATCTCGGGCCCACTGTAGGTTCTGTGGCGGGAAATAAGTAAATAAATAAATAAACTGAAAATCAAAAAAAACACAAACTTGTGAATGTACACTTTTATATATATATATATATAT
>NC_045737.1:23036360-23057983 GCF_008692095.1 Etheostoma spectabile | reverse complement strand
ATATATATATATATATATACACACACAAGGGATTTCCAATTGAGAAACCCAAGGGGATAGACCACCATCAGAATAGATTGACAGAAGTTATGAAGAGAAGTATGCTGTATTTAATATATTCAATGCATTCAGAAAAAAGAAGAAAATAATGCTCATTTGCAATCAGAAAAATGCAGACCTCTTTTCACAGCCTGATGAGTCACAAATCAGTGTCTACACCAGTGCCCTGCCCTGTTTGAAAAGATGGCAAGCTAACGCCCCTTCATGTTATCCTTTATAAATTGTATCAGGCTATATCACGAAATTACAGGCTCCCTCTCCTTCCATCTTTGAAATGAGGATAAAGCTGGCCTGTCAATGTGAGTGAAGCAGTTTTCCTGAGAACAAAAGGTGCACAGAAGCTTTTAACACTGGATGTGTCGGGTTGTGAGGGCAGTGCAGCAACCTGTGCCAACCGCATCATATCAACGGACTGTGTCATCAAGTCACTGGCAGGGTGCATTTGCTTTCATCCAGTTCTGCTGATAATGCCACTGGTGGCAACAACTGAGGGAAACATTGCAACCTGTGGAAGCCTCTGTCAAAAGTGATTCTACATTTAATGGAGCCTCAAGGAAAATATTCTTATTGAACTTATTAATTTTAGGAGTTAATAGTATAAGTTTAAAAAAAGTAAGCTTTCTTTTAGGGAGGTACAACCGTTGGGAGTTATAAAATCCATAATGCTGCAGATATAGTACTCTGAGGTCAAATGAGCACATCACAAAATATATACATATATACAAAACATAAAATATATAAGAGCTTGGAACTTTCCACTCCCAATTCACGCTTATTGAGTAGGAATGAAGGCTGAAATAAAAAGGTCCAACAAATGGAGTGCTGACAGAAGGATGCCACCAAAGAAAAGCTTAACGCAACCTCACTGTGCCAAACTGGCTGAGAGAGCACTGCGCTACCACCCACGTACACCTCTGCCCACAGAGCCTTATAGCTAACACAGGCTGTTTCAGCATCTCGTGTATTACTGCAGAGCTCACAGACCCACAAGAAAAACCAAAAGCAAATCGCAGCTATGATGTACTTGGCAACAAAATAATTAATGCAAAAGGTCTGTGACTTTTGAGCAAATTGTGAGAATTCTTAGCAAACCTGGTCTTCTGTAAATTAATGTAAACATTAATGACAGGGGATACTGATCATACCAAGTGTACGGCTTTGGTTTAATGGATGACTAGGCTTTTAAAATGCAACAAGAATGGACTAGTGCTATCAATTAAGGGGCTGACTGACCTGGTGGGTCTTGCTGTTGGTGTAGAAGAAGGCCAATCGGTAAAGACTCTTGTAGTGCTGAGGGAAGCGGCTGAGGCAGAGGAAGAGAGCACGGACGCACATTTCTACCAACATTTGTCTCTGGTCGCCACGGTCGGTGGGCAGGGCCTTGGGCACCTCAATAACCTCAGCGGGGGGCTCTGGCTTCTTTTTTCCCTCACTGGCGGGGGTTTGAGGAGCAGCCTGTAGAGAGTGGGCTGCCTTTGGAGGGGTGGCTGGAACAGGCAGAGGATGAGGACAAGGGTCCGCAGAAAGCTTGGGGGCTGAAGCCTCAGGGAGGGTCATCACCACAGCTTCTATTTCTTCCTGGATAACCTTTTCTTCTGCTTGGATGCCAGAATGTTCTCCATGTGATGCTTAAGTAGAATAGATTTGAAATCAAAGAGTTTAGAACTTGAATTGTTTTGCTTAATGTGGTGCCTGTAAACATCAAGACACCATATCTGACTGCAGGTTTTTCTGCACATTCATATTTTATACTTTTGTACGTATTGTTATATAATTTAAATAATTAATTAATTACACTGAGCTAAAACAATGAAATGCAGCGAGAAAACTTCAGTCTGTGTGTACCTGTGTCCTCAGATGCAAACTGGCCGTCCTTTACAGGGGTTGTACTTTCTGACGATGATGAACTGGCTTTCCCAGAAGCAGGTTTGTGGCTGCTGTCTTGTGAGCTGGTGGGATCTGTGAAGGCATCCTGGGTGGAGTTGGAGTCAGAGAGCATCACCACCTCACTGTCCTGACTGCGCTCTGCCAAAACAAAAGACATCATGGGTCATGCTGCCAGTTGCATGGAACCAGATGAATACAAATTACTTTAGCCTTAGGGCGAATTATGGATAAATACACAAACAAATGTATGTTTTGTTTCTGTCTGAAAAGTGTGGTTTACATACTTCTTATAAAAAAGGATTTTAATTAAGATGACTGTATTGTATGAATTACAACCAATTATCTAAAACGTGTAATGGCATAACAGCATTTTGTGTAGGCCCTTTTTAAGATGTTGGTTGACGACATGTTTTTAAATGCCAAACATCCCCTGTTATAATTTGCGGGGGGGGGGGGGTCATGAACCAAAAATCCTTATTAGTGCATCCCTAATGACACACTGTTATAAAGGAGAGACACTTTTTCTTCTTTTTTTTTTTATGTGGTCCAGAACTATAATACAAGCATTCCTTTTAATTGCCATATTGTGCAGCCTAAGCAAAAAAAGTCTTTGGCAGGGAACTGTAATTAACTGAATCAGAAGAGCAATAAGCTTTTTCTATTTAAGTGAATAATGCACACTGGGGACCTTTCAAGAGATTCACAGTCACGAGTTATGAGCAAAGTTACTACGGTACTGTAAGTTTTGTGTAAACTGTGTATTCAGTGCTTCCCCCGAAAGAATGCACTTCATTTTGGATTAAAACATAGCCTCTTAAAGAGTTTGGTGGGTTTGAAGAGCAGTACCATTCAGGGAAGCCAGCCACATTGGAGACCTGGGCAGGCAGTAAGCATGGTCAAAGTCTGGTGAGGCTGTTGAAGATATGGGGAGCTGGTTTTAAAATATAATCAAGAAAAGCTGAATCTCTGAAATTATATTTAAAAGAAATCTGCCATTTTCTCTCAGAAATCAATCATTTACTCTTCTTTAGACTGAATACAGATTAAAAGCCACTCCCATTGAAAATGTAGAACCAGATTCAGACACAAATATCTATGAGAGCAGTGCAAGTGTTTTGAATCTCTCATTATTTCTGAGGATCAGTATTTTCCTTTCTAAAGTTAAAATATCAGGCCTGTGACATGATCAATAGATACAACATAGAGATGCCTCTTCAGCAAAGCAGTTAAGACAATTAATTTAGTTTCAATAAAACAGCAAATGGGAAAAACTATCCAGAAATAATAATTCTAAGGTGTAGAATATGAAAAGAGCAACACAAAAGGAGCATTTCCCCTAGAAAATTATTAGATAAAAGCATGTCTGAATTAGGCCCTACACTCTTTCCAACAATAGGCCAGTCACATTCTTCATGACTTGACATTTTCACATTAATTGGACATAATTGGAAATGATATCCAATTATGGAAAATTAGCAATCATTATCCCAAGATTTTGAGATATCTAAGGAGACTTTGACTGTCTCTCAAATGAAGCCCACACCAAAGTCAAATAAAATGTGACCACATGATGCACCAGACAATTTAGTGAAGTGTGATAAAGGACTGACTTTCTGTCCAGTCGTGAAGACATTCACCCCATTAGAACTACATGCACATAAATGGCAAAGCAGGTGGTAAAAGCAAGCAGGCAAAGAGGTAGCAGGCAGGTAGGTAGGTAGGTAGGAAGGAATCTGGAAAGGGTGACAAAACTGGCAACATGGGCAATATGGCTGCGTTATTTGCACATTCAAGTTAAACATGACACATGGGGTGGGTGAACAAATGTCACTGTTGTCACATGGAAAGAATGGCCAGGACTGCATGAATTTAAACGTACAATTCTGAACTTTTTAAAGATGCTGCTGATGCAGTTTGGATAAATGTATGTATAATGTGTGCTTATGTGTGGCTGGCTTTTTGGTGTGTTGTAGCTCTGTCTGTTATTCTGCTGTACCCAGGGGTCACTTACAAAAAAAGATCTTAATCTCAATAAATTATCTGATCATATAAATAAAGATTATGTAAGTGTTACCAAGACATGGTTATTATTATCATCATCAGCAAAGCACACTGCTTGACCAACACACAGTTAAGCAAGTTTTAGGCTTAAGGGAGTTACAACAAAGCAACAATTGTAACACATTAGGAGAGGCAAAATCATTGGTAAGGTAATAATAGGACCAACAATAAATCAGTGAAAAAAAAAGGATGTTATTCACACACACAGGTTTGTGGCACTATCTTCATGGGGACCCATCATTGACATTGCATTCCTTATCCCTTTAACCTTACCGTCACAACTAAATGACTAACCTTAACCCTTATCTAATTCTAACCCTAAAACCAAGTCTTGACCTTCAAACAGTCCTTTAAAGTTGTGGGGTCTACCATTTTGGCCACACAAAGCTGTCAGGACCACACACACACACACACACACACACACACACACACACACACACACACACACACACACACACACACACACACACACACACACACACACACACACACACACACACACACACAATTACATACACTATTACATACACTATTACATACAATATATTTGGTATTTGATAGGCATAGCATATTAATCAAATAATCAGTAGCCATATTGCCCATTTTACCACATCCATATCACCCAGAGCATGGGGGATCATTGTAACTAAAACCAAAGCCAATAAGCATGGTGATTAGCAATCTGAGCACTCCCCAGTGGACTTCCTGTCCCAGTGCAGAAAGGGCAAAAGAGCCCAACCCCAGAGACATTGTCTAGGACTGGGACTGTACCATCAGCCTGCTGCTCCTCATGCCGCTGTTGCTGCCACTGCTGCCGTCGGAGTGTTTTGCGTTTGGCGTAATCGTGGTCAAATGGCGTGGCCACGTAAGGAGGGGATGTCAGACCTGGGGTGGCAGCTGATGGATGGGAGGAGCTGAGGACGTTCCCTATGCAAACTGATGAGTAATTAAAGTCTCCATCCATCATGGAAGTGGGTTTCTCCCTGCGATTAATCAAGAACAACAGTGAGAAGGAAATTTAGCGGTAACAATGAATGCTTTTTTTTTCGTAATTCCTACAAGGTTGTATTTCTGTATCTTACTTTTCAAGTGACCTAGGCATGCTTGGCATACTCTTCTCTTCCCCCCTGGCAAATGGCCCAACAGCTGCCTCAACCAGCAATCTGAACAAGACCTCGTGTTCCAGATCAGGCACATTGCCCTCTAATAGTTTTAGGGTGGTGGCACTGAGACGGAAATGCAACTAGAAGAAAGAAAATGAAAAAGATGTTTATTTGTCCACACAGGTATGTGCACAATTTCTTTAAAGGTGAATGCTTTGAGACAGTTATCTTACGTAACACAACACAACGAGAAACTATTTGAGCTGCTGGCCCACAGGTAGTTTACCTCCAGGGCCTCCATGGCCAGGTCAGGAGGATTATGGTAATGGATTTTCCGGGGATACCTGGCAGCTTCTTCATGCAGATAGTGTGCTGCCTAAAAGCATAAAGAGGAGAGAGTCACCAACCCAACACAAACATCTGGCAATACAAATTAACAGGTAAAATGGAGGAGGGAGTTCAATTAGGATTCAGCAATGTGTGCTGACATCAGGGTTCGGTGTTTTCACATTGCCCCCTTTATCCTCTGCTGCCCTCAATGACACAGTTTCATACAGGTTTGTCTGCCTCCACTGATCTAATCAGAACAACAGAGCGATGACTAACTCCATACATTGTTCCCTCTCGGAAAAATACATCTTGCGAGGGTGGAAGGGCAGCAATCTTTGTTTCTGTAGGCGGATTATAGAACAACTCCTGGGAGAGCAAAAAAAATGTCTCATTCCAATTACTTTCCACTACAGTTATTATTTCCCTGTTGTTTTTTATCATAATGACAACTATATTACATTTTCCCTACTTACCTTACTGACTTCTATTAATTGTCAGCCTGGATGCCAGCCAAACTTGGCCCCGTCCACAACATTTGAGGTCGGGAAGTTTGGTCTGGACTTCAGTTCAGTTTTATTTATATAGCACATTTATAAACAACAACAACAACAACAACTACTATAGTGCTCAACAAGCACAAAAAATTATATGTAGTTCACCACCACACACACACACACACACACACACACACACACACACACACACACACACACACACACACACACACACACACACACACACACACACACACCACACACACACCACACACACAACACACACACACCACAAACACACACACCACACACCAACACACACACACACACACACACACACCCCCACCAAAAATAAACAACAGTTGAAAAGGGTTAAGGTGTAAAAACTCAATTTGAATTGAAAGCCAATGCATAGTAATGAGTTGCAGGGACCTGAATGTTTCAACAGTGCAAGCTGTTCTTATATGATTAGGTAAACTATTCCAGAGGTTTGGAGCAACCACTGCAAAGGCTCTGCCACCTTTGATTTTTTAACCGGGATCTGGGAACATTAAGGAGGATCTGATTGGAAGACCTGCTTTGACAGGTGTGTGGACACGTAAAAGCTCTGGTAATTAAGAAGGCTACAACCCATTTAAAACCTTTAAAACAAGCAATACAATATGAAAATCAATCCTGAAACAGACAAGTGGACTTGATCCATTGTGGAGCCACTATGCTCAAACCACAGCTGTTTGGACCAATCAAATTGTCAGGGCAGGCTTTATATGATGGACAGATGACGTTGGGTTGAATTTGGCTGCTGCTAGAGAATTGAGATGTGTAGATTCCGCCATTGCGTCCGTTATAGAAGATATTGACAGCGCATTCATTTTAAAAGAGGAACAGAGAACCATGATCAAGGCATTTGTTGATTGGAAAGAAGTTTTTGCCATTCTTCCTAGGGGATTCAGCAAGAGTTGAATTTATCTGAGAAGATGGGGCGCAATGAAAACCTTGTGGTCATTGTGGTTTCTCCTTTGGAGGACCAAGTGTAAGAAGCAAACCAAATAAGCTCAACATACAGTACGTCACATACTCCATTGCTCTGATTGGTGTTAGGTCTATTCAAATGAGCGCCGAGGCATTTTCTTTCCTGATTCAGTTGAAACATGCCCCATAGTCACAGCCCAAAGGAGCAGTATCAGACTCATATTCTGATTAGAAACTGAGTATGACAGCGTCAAGCTAATTAATTGTTGTCCATTCGATTGAAGTACGTACTGAAGTAAGTAAGATTTATTTTTCATTAGGGTAAAAATTTGATGATAAAAAAAAAAATTTAATTGGGAGATTAAATTTGACAATCACAGACACAACATGCAGGTCACAATGCAGTGTGAATTATGCTTTGAGAAGAAGTGCTGTAAATCACCTTGAGCCTTAAGCTCGAACCTTATGTTTCTGTATTTGCCTTGTGAGAGAGCAGTAATTTTACTACAATTGTAAGATCATTTATCAGGATGGTGGATGTGACGGGGCGCACTGATGCCGTCCCGGTAGTGATGCGCTACCTATTTCATCTCTAAAAGAACTGAGTCTAAAAGTTGCCTGTATGTTTGTTTAGCGTGTGAATATGTTCTGTTACTAATCACGTGTTTCAAATCATATGTTAACCTAGTCATTCCTCAAGTCCCCAGAGTAATCCCGTATCTTTCATGCACACATATTTAACATCCTATACTAGGGAGAAAGGGAAGTCGGCCGTGCACAGCAGGTTTAAATACCGCTAGGACTTCCGGTGTAACCAGGAGCGACCCGGAATTCGGAGTATTTATTTTATTTGCTGTCAAGGTATCTTGGGGGCTTTGTGAAATGTTTCTGTGGAGCATGTACATAATATTATATACATTTCTAGCTTAAAACATTTATTAGTTTTGGCTGTTTTGAGCTTTTATTGTCTACTCGCTTGACCCACCCTTGTATTATAATTTTGTGTTGGTATGATCCAATTCTAGGGGCGCACTTCAGATCCATATAGACTGGCCGTTTCAGTTGTTTGGAGAGCTAGAGGTGAGAGGACGTAAGTCTGCTGAACGCTCCTGTGACTAGTAAGAAAAGTCAACTTATATACAGCTGTATTTTTTGTATATTTCAACCCTTTGTTTTGACTCTCATGTCAATTTATTTTATTTTTGTGAAAGTATTGTTTTTTTTCTCATTAATGGTTATGTTTGCTTTAGAGCCTTAATTGGGAAATATATAAAAATCCCATCTTTTTCAACTTCATCTCCGACTCATTCTGAGTGTTTTTTACTTGCTCGACATTTACCCACAACAGTGGTAAAATGTTGAAAAAAAGTAAAAAAAGAAA
The DNA here is from genome assembly GCF_008692095.1 of Etheostoma spectabile. NCBI lineage: Eukaryota > Metazoa > Chordata > Actinopteri > Perciformes > Percidae > Etheostoma > Etheostoma spectabile. Next base: position 23,049,695 of record NC_045737.1, on the reverse strand, counting down.
ATAACTTGAGATATTCTCCAACGCGGGTTTTAGTTTACATACTTCTGACACATTTTATCTGACTCCAGAGTAAATGAACACTTCAACAACAAAAGCTCATTATTAAACAATAAACAAAAATAATAAAAAAAATTATTGACCAAATTTCATACCATGAGTTTATAACCTGACGTTGTTTACCTTTTTGTAAAGCTGCAGATATTCCGCTGGAGGCTGTTTGCGTTTCTCTGCTATCTTCCCGAGCATGTAGTGAATGAGCCACTCTTCTTCATCACTGTCACCCTCACAACGGGAAGCACCCTGGAAACACAGGAACGCTGTCTCCAACATAGAGTCTCTCCTTTCTTCCATCTAAAACACACACACACACACACACACACACACACACACACACACACACACACACACACACACACACACACACACACACACACACACACACACACACACACACACACACACACACACACACACACACACACACACACACACACACACACACACACACACACACACACACACACACACACACACACACACACACAGGCTCACACACGGAAAGTCTGACATAAAGCAGACTTATCAGGGAATACAGATGAGCAATAAGATAAGTCACCTGTTTAACCACCTCTGGGGGGAGCTCACCACGCCACTGCTTGAGCTGCCGCGAGGCAAATGTATGGAGCGCATATGAAATGGTACCATACTCGATCCAGAGAGACAGGTTGGAGCTGTCTATTTCCAGGGCCCTCTTAAAGCAGTTAAGCACTGCCTGGGAGTGTTTCCATATCGGAATGTCACTTTTCAGCTCATTGGAGTTGAGCTTTTCCTGAATACGACTGGCCCTAGCTAAAGCCATCCCTGCCCAGGAGTCAAACCTGAGGAAAGATGAAAGTTTTTTGTAAAGTCACTGAACTTGATGCATTATTGTAAAATACAAAATGACACAACCTACACATTCACTTGCTAGTCATAACACAAATAGATGTTTTGTAATGTGCACAAGCATGACACTAGAGTGTAGAGAAATTAGCTACCTGTTGGGACACACGCATATGTCATGCATATAGAACTTGATGGCTTTGGACTGCTCCTTGTTCTTGAAATGGTAATCAGCCAACAGATAGTACATCTCATCAATGATTGGAGGTGCAGGAGCACTACCCTCAGGAAGGCATGGCGCCTGAAAGAAATCAAAATTCAACATTTTAATGATCATGATTCTCACTGACACAATAAGTTAGGAGAGTAACATTAAGAGAGAAATATTTTAAATTATTTAGCATGTATGAGTCACTAAAGTTTTTTCACATTCAGTGTGGGCCGACCAACTGACCTTTTCTGTTATTCCCTCAATGTAGGCTGCCACTTCATCCATGGTGAGGATGGGGGTGTCACTTATAGGGGCGATGCCAGAAAACCTCCTCAGCAAATTGGCCAATTCTGCAGACACTGTGCTTGTCTTATAGCTGTCAAACTCAGGCAGTGACTTTGGTTTGAAATACTGGAACATGAAGAGAGCATCACACCACAGCAGCTCAACCTGCAAAACACAGATTCATTTCACAGGAAACATTAGTGTCCTTTGTGTTAAGAGTGCACCACACAGAGCACCAGATAAAATGAGTGGTATTGAGCTCTACTGGGGGCTCTCTTCTGGCACTGAGGGGTATATTGCATAATTACAGTCAGAATGCCAGTCATCTACAGTAAATTCACTTATACACACAACTGTGGGAATGACACCCACCTGGTGGCTGAACACGTGCACTACAAAAATACAAGAGAACAGGGGCTGTAGCCACAAAGCTTTAGTGAAATGAATCACTCTAGTGGTTAAATTCTGAGAAATTTTTGAATTACATGTTTTTGTTTCCTTGATATTTTGGGCAGAGTTAGTCTATTGCCTCGTTAAGTATTAAGGGTGGGCACAATAAGCTAAGGCTTTAGCCTACACCTTTTTTCCGGTCAGAGAATATTATGTTGGATTTTGGTTTGATTCATTTATAATACAAGGATTTATAAAAGGAGACAATGGCTTTACAAAAGTAGGAGACAGAAGCGTACAACAGTGGTTGACCTAATCAGGGTCAGGGTTTCTGCAGGTTTCCCCAAGTCAAATGTAAGACCTTTTAATACCCCTTTAAAGACCATTGTGAATGAAGTTTAAGACATATATCAAGACATCCAAAAAAAAAACTAATTTGAAAGAATTCCCCAATTTCCTCATTAGCATTATAGGAATGGTGTCTAGAATGGCTGCAATATACGTTGCATGTTGGTCTCATTCGTAGTCGTAATACAGGCAATTATATTTGGACTAGCGACAGAAAGAACACCACAGAATAAAAAAGAAAAAAACATTCCAAAGCGCTGGAATGAGCATTAGATGTAGTGGTACATTGATGTAGGAAAATTAGGACCCGTTTAAAATGATTAAAGACTTAGAACACAATACTTCAACACATTTAAGACTTAAGGCCTAAAATTTAGATGATTTTGAAATTTAATACTTTTTTAGTCTTTTTACAACCTTTTTACAAAATGACGTGCGTAACTTACAGGCAGACAAAACAATATTATTGGATAAAGCTGACTTCCTCTGTGTTGTGAGGGTCAATGATGGCACATGTTTGCGTCATTGGCATCTATTTATGTAGGTTTGCCAATACATGTGAGAAATCATACCAATTAGTCAAAGCCCTGAGCCATTTTCACCACCTCTTCACTATTTCACCGCCTCTTTAACACCCTTTGCCTATTATCTAAATAGCAGCTTAGCCACATTGACTTTTTGTTTTAGATTACATAATATAGTGGATAATAAACTAAGCTCACTCTGAGAATCAGTTTGTTCTATGTAACTTAATCGACTTTTCCAAAAGCAGCCACTTTAAGATCATAAAACAAATGATAATATACTAAATCATATATTAGGCATGACCAGTGAGACTTTTAGAAGTATCTGAGTAAAAGACCTGTGGAGATGAGTGGTCCTCAAGGTATCGGGCCTTGCTCTTCTTACTGGGGTAGGCATATAGGCAGAAAAGGCACTGTTCCAGGGCCATCTCCAACTCCTCTTTGTAGGGATGAGAGTCATTGTTGGAAGAGGCTGCAACCTCTTTTTTTAAAACTTGAACCTATACCAAACAGAAGAATGAAATTCTGTTCAAATGGTAAACACAAACTAATTTATTCACTTTAATAAAGAAGCATATGTACAGCTGCTTTATGTTCATATTTAAGGGCAAGAATGCAATGATTATCATAATCTTTCAATTCCTTTTCAATTTGAAGGCAATGCAGTGCATTTACGTATCAACTTGGTCAGAATACTGTATTTGCAGAGCAAAGTCGGCAAACAAACTTACATAGAACTTGAGGAGAGCGCCGTCTGAGTTGCAGCACAAAGAGCGACGACCAAGATACTCATGGGCTGTGTTCAGAAGCATCAGGGAGGAGGGCAGCATGGGAGTGTCTGAGCCATCTGAAAATGAGACGTGAAAGGGTCACTGTGATGGTGTAAACACCAAGGGATAACTGAAGGCATCAAAACAAGAAGTCAACAAACCTTCATCATCTCCTACAGACATATGCTGGCGAAGCATACAGTTAAAAGCAGCCTCCTCATGTTTGATAATACGATACAAGATAATCCAAGGTAGAACCGAGAAGAAATAAGGATCTTTGGGATCGTCGGAAATGTTCATGCTAAGATCAATCAGCTGAAAACACAACAACCACACAATAAATTAAAATTCCATGGAGGCTGATTAGTTTCTTAACATAGTGTCACTTTAACAGTATCTTCGGGAAAAGCAATGTTGTCTTTGGCTTCCTCCTAACCTGAATTAGATTATTTGCCAGTCGAGCCAAGTGGGGAACATTGCTTAGAAGCTCAGAGTCTTTGGTGACGCAGACCTCGGTGCCATCCAGCAACTTTACAATAGTACTGACCCACTCCTCCTTACTAGGGGGAGAGTGGTTTGATGCAGAGTTGAGCTGCTGCAGAGCCTCATTCAGAGCCAGCTCACTACACTCCAAACACTGCCGGTAGTCCTGCAGTTTCAACAGTGAGTTCTGGGCCAGAGAGTTCAAAGTCAGAGAAGAAGTTGTCAACCATCACACATTACAAAAGACATATAGGTTCAATCAATATTTTTGTAATAGCTAACCTGCAGTAGCATCAGTTGAGCAGGCCGTTCTGGTGCTGAGCTCACCAACTCCAGAGGTTTACTCCTGCTGCCATAATTAAGAGTGGGCTGCAGCAGGCGCACAACAGAATCAAAGTCTGCAGACTCAAAGAAACGCTGGATCTCCTCCAAAGACTGACAGCGCTCCAGAGACTTCAGCCTCTTGTCAATCTGTCCATGGGGATAGAGGAAACCCAAAAGAAACACACATCAAAACAGCTAGAAGCTCTTTGAAGGAACTTGCTAATAGTTTTTTTTTTTTTTTTAAATATACTATTGTGAATAAAAAATAAAAAAGGAAAAGTTGAGATAATAACTGCAGTTTATTGAAGGATTTTGCTTTTTAGCATATCAGACATTCTTTAACGGTACTCAAAGTATGAACTGGCAACATTTTCTTTTCATAACTCATGAAAAATACGTTGGTAATAAGGGTTATATTGATAAAAGAAAAACATTTGATTAGCCAGCGCACTGACCTCTTCCACGGAGATTGCTGCATCTACACGCAGGTTAGGCAGGCTGATGGTGTAAGGTTTCCCTTCGGGGGTCTTTGGTTTGCTCTGCAACAAACCTACACAGACATCATAGCTCTCCAGGGCCAACTCCATGTCTCCCTGAAAAAGACAAGAAAGACAGACTTACCAGTCCCATCTGCCTAAGCTGAGGGTAAAGGATGTGTATAACCAAAGGTCAAGCAAAAACAAACAAAATATAGACTTTACCTGCAGGGCCAAGAATCGTGCCTTGAGCCAGTAGACACGCACCATGACATCCAGCCAGTCATCCTCAAACAGGTCTTTTTGGGATGAACCTAAGGCCAGAAGCAACAAATCACTCTGGAAGTGTTGCCCAGGGAATTCTGAGTCAGCTGCATCACTTCCAAGACCAATGCTGCTTCTTCTTGGGGACACTAGACAAGGAAAAAAAATATAACAAGGCATGTGTTGTTCTCTAGAAATGATTTCCAATTTTAATGCAAAAAAGCAACAATGACATGTATCACATTTAGGTTTGGCCCAAATTTAAAGACAGTAGTGAGTGACTAAGATATGCCATACAAGGGGTGAAAATGGCAGACAATGTAGCACCCCTCTTGCTCGCATACTGTGGGTTCAAAATTCTGCAACACAGTACTGTAATGCATCAATCAAAAACCACACTGTGTCATAACCCTATCACAAAGTATAAGGGTTAGTTCACTGGTACTTACCAGTCTTCCCTTTGTTGTGTGACCATTGCTCCAACTGCAACTCCATACACGCTAAGCTCATTGCCAACATTTCCTGTACATGTAGCAGATTTAGACACTTAGAGAGTATGATTAAATAAAAAAAGTTCAATTTAAGAAGATTTAAACATCTTAGACCCTGGAGTCTGCAGCCTTTTTAAAAATTGTGTCCAGAGTGAGTCTAGAAATATCAGGGACAATGCTAGCTTTTCAATGTTAACACAACCTAAAACACTTTCAATAAATAGTGTTTTAAGTTTGTTCAAGTAGTTAAGAAACAAACCAGTCTTGTCATTTACCCGGATGTGTTGGTTGCTGCAGTCCCGAAGCAGAGGGTTAGGAAGACCACTGCTGTGCTTCCTCCAGCTCTGATGGAGCTCCAGTACCACAGCAGTCAGCCCCCTAGGCCACTCCATTGTGAACTTCTGGCCCACTGCTTTCAGATAGCGCATCATGACGTCCAGTATACCACCATTGGTCATGTTACTGAGCAGGAAGTTGTGGACATCCTGTTGTTCTACAGAAAGGAATGCACAGTTTGTTAATATGACAAACGCCAACATGGCACAACTGTGTATTGTAAATACATATTCCATGATGCACCACATACCAGATTCCATGTATTGAACTGAGTGAGCAGGCAAGCAACTCCCATGTAAAGGCTGCATGTCCTCCTTCCCATCACACTGCGCTTCAAGATTACTCAGACTTTCATCATCATTATCAGGATCAAACTTCTTTAGCCTAAGACAGACCAGCAAAATAGTTTTTCATTCATCATCATAACTATAACAAATTGTGTATTTATGTGTCATATATAAGGCTTAGTGTACAATACCTGGAAGGTAGGTATTTAAAAAGCAGTTCCTGAAAATCAATCTTCTCTTCCTTCTTGCATTTTGTGTTTCGGACACGTGCCGAACGTCGCTTGGCTGTCTCCCCACTATCTTCAACCACACGTTTCCTTTTCGGAGCTTTCTTTACTTTATCTGTGAGTGAAACTTCCATTGCTGCCACTGTGAACGTACAGTAGGGGGAGAAAAATATATATATAATAATAATAATAATAATAATAATAATAGCTATACAGTCACATTTGCAGTTGTTGAAAGAAAACTAATAATTATTTTTTATCATACATAAGCAGGTAAAGAAGAAAATAAATTTCTATTTATAAAAAAACTAACCGACAGGGGGAGCAGAAGTGGTGACCTCTACTGTGTTCTGGGCGGGGGTGATCTGAGGTTGAGTGCTAGGTTGGGGTAGCACTGCTGGCTCAGGGAGGGCCATTGGCGGCAAAGATGAGCTGGGGCTGCTGCTCAACACGGTGGTCTGGCCCATACTTACAGGGCTGCTTGGTTGGGGGAGGTTCTGGAGGAAGTTTGGGTCCCGGTACTCTGACAAGTCAATTCTGCGGCCAAGACTTGGGCGTGGTGGCTCACAGGTGGTCTGATGTCTGTACATTGCAAGAAGGCTTTCACCCACATGCTTCCATCTAAGATACAATAAATACAAAAGTTCATTAATATTAGCTCAAATTGTCTTGAACTGTAAAAGAGAACTTTTGCAAAAATAGATATTACAAGCTTCACCAAAAGTTAGCCCAGAAAACAATGACTTCAATATCAGTGAGCTCCACCAAGAATTCAACTAAAGTATATCCCGTTTCTGAATTTTCATTTTCGTTTATTACTTGGTCCCTCCTCAGAAAGAGCTAATTTAAATTTAACCACCCAGGATTGAAAAGCAAAACCAGACACAGAACTCACGAGAGGCAGCGGATGGGCTGAATCAGGACAAGGTCAGGTTTTGGTTCGCAGTGAGAGAGAGCCTTTCTACGCTTCCGTAACTCCAGTGCCTCTTCCACAATGGATTTGCATTCCTCTACCTCCACTTCTACGTAGTGAATAGACATATCACTGCAAATGACCCACAGCACAACACAGAGGTTCGTTGGTGATGTGAAAGTATAGAGCTGCAGCTGGAGCACATTCTAAACATGGAGGAATAAAAAGTAAGCTGGCTTTACCATTTCATGAACATCTGCATTGTGTCCCTCTTCAGACAGGGCTGCTCAGCAAAAATCTTCTCCTTCAACACCAGGCCTTTATTGTAACAATGATCCCTTTCTAGGGCTTTGGCAATGAAGTACAAACAGCCTGGAAAATGTGTGCAGATGATAGTTACTTTTCTGTCTATACTTGCACCGGTATTGAGAGAGGATACAGAGCAAAGGGCTTATGATGATGTATTACATACAGGTGTAGTCACTGAGTGTGTAAAGAATAGTTATGAGGTTGTCCAAGCAGGGCCAGTGGTCCGGGTTACAGTGCAATCCCTCCTCAAAGGCATGTCGAGCCAGTGGAATGCGCACCAGTCGCACAGCCACCTGACCAATTTTGTACCACATGTTCACGTCAGTGGAATCCAAAATAACTGCCTACAAAACAAGCAGAGCAGAATATGTTACGAACACTCACCACAGTGTTTTTGCTGTTCAGTAAAATGACACATTTAGTTGCACAAAGCATCAGTGACAGGCCAAGAATCATAATACATAATAAAGTATTAAACAGGCACAATTTCATTTGTTTTACCTCCAAATAAAACTCCATAGCGGTCTCCAGGTCTTCACGCAATGCAGCCATAGTAGCCAAGTTTTTAAAAGTAGAATATTTCAACATCAATCCGGGATGCTTGAGACCCACTTTATGATCATCAGAAGGCATGGCCTAAAATATTAGAGGATACATCAAATATGGCACCAAATACAGATTCATCTTAAGGCTGTCAAGCAATGAATGAATAAATAAATGAATAATAACACATACAGCTCTTTTATGCGGGCAGGGAAGTCCTACCCCAAAGCCAAATTTAAAGTGAATATTGTAAAATTGATTTAATCAGTGAAACTTAATTTTGGCGCAGCATAGCAGAGAAAATGGAGTAATATTTGGCACTTTGCACAAAAAACATACTATTTTCTTAACAATAGTACACAACTGATAACCAATGAACACCTCTTAACAGTCTCACCAAAAAAACAAACAAGTGACTTTACAATTTAAGACTAAATCAGCACCAGTTCCTGAAATATGTTGAGAGGACTTTAAAACCAAAGGACTACTGCAATATGTGTGATATAGCTTACTTACTTTCAGTATTTAACTGCTCTAGATAAGAGTTGTCTGCCAAATGTTACAAATGTGTATTATGCTATTACGGAGGAGAAGTCCGGTTAATTCCTGTGGTTCTTTCACATCATAAATCCCAGCCATTTCTGGAAATTGTGCAGAATTTGCTCTGCACCAAAACAAGTGACAGTCCTTGCTGATTGAATGGAGGGTATTGCTATGATTATGTGAGACCATCACCGCCTTGACAGGACTAAATACTTTGTGATATTTTACCTCTTTGAGCAGTGGAGTTTTGAGAAGTTCATGATAGGCCTTGGCAGAATCCTCAAACTTGTCATGTTTTTGCAGATCTAAGGCTTTGTGATACAGAGCAAATGCTTCAGCTTCCTGCAGACAGAAATAGAAGCAACATCAGACAACTTATATAGATCTACAGAGAGGAAAAAACCTCTTTGTATCAGCGGATAGGCCTAAATCTTGCTGATTCATCCTTATATAGGCTGTACCTGAGCCTCTTTTGTCTGACTCTTGCTGCTTCTCAAGGGGTCTTGAGACTCATCTGCAGCTGCGGAAGCAGCATTCAGTGCTGCTATGCGAATCTGTAAAAAAAGAAAACACAGACAAAGTGGCATACCCTTTTAGCAAGCAGATATGGGGGAGCAAGTAAGAGCAGAACAGTCTGCACCATCATAGCTACCGACAATGCAGCCTTACCATTTTAAAGACCTTCCACCGTCAGTTTGTAGCTTTTGATTTGACCTAGACATGTATGGAAACCGAACAAAGAGAGGAAAATAAAAGCAGGCAAGACAACAATTTAGCAGGAAAATGTAAAGTTACGTAGGGAAATAATAAACCTCAACTCGACCAAGAGAAGAGCAAGGCAACCTGCTGTAGTCAATTGTTATCACTTTACACAATAGCAATTTGAGAGGGGCTTGGGAGCGACTAGCTAACCAAAATGCCACCCAAAACTTAGCATGGTTAGCATAGCTCTGTAACGGAGAATTGCTGCAGTTTGTTCTGAGCAGGTATACCGTTAAAGTTTCACTGGTAGATAACACAACCAGAACTCCGGACAGCAGGTGGCAAATATAGTTCCTTTAAGGGCAAGCAAATTCAAAAGGCTAACAGCTCACATTATTTTCAGAGATAGCTTGATATTAGCAGACACATCATATGAGCTAGCTAGCTAGCTAGCTCATAAGCTAGTGTTTAACCGGGTGACCATCACTTTGGAGCTGAGCGACTTACCGTTCATTCCTGTGTTAAATGCATTTGCAACGTTTTTATTAACACAGAAAGGAAGCAAACTCTAAACAACACTGCGGTCATAAGTGGACGTGGGTACAAAGCTAGTTTGAAACTTCATTTATTCATCATCCTTTGTTGTTGTTAACGTTACGAGCGTTTGCGTCACAGCATGCTACCCGCCAATTAGTAAGGTCGTCACTCATTGGTCAATACACTGTGGGTGTATTTATGTGACCAATCATGTATTACGGTATTGAGTGAAACCACACCATCGAGACACAGCGCTGAAATGTCATTTACCACAAAGGTATTTTAAGTTACTAATCTAATTGCTTTCAAAAAACGACTAAAGCAATATTATCTAAATTATGTAGACAAAACTACTTATTCAAAAGTGTGTTTAACTGTGCATTTGGTAATTTTGAAAACAAGTTTTCAAACCTGTCAAAATTATGTCAAGACATTTTAAAGGACACATATTAGCCTTTTGGATATACTTTTCAATTATGGAAGCACACCTTTACGATGTAATATTGAGTACAAAAGTAAACATGTAATGTACAGTTAATATAGGGGAAGGGACAGTTTTTCTCAAACCTGTGAACAATATTCTTTCTTTCTTTCAATTTTCAATCTAGCAACAACACATTCGATAGCATACATGATTGCTAAAGCAATATTGAATATAAGACTGTATAGATTTTAAGAATAACCAGGTTGGTTATTATTTCTTATAGATCAGTGTAGGCTACTCTGTTTTATACATTTACAGTCAGCATTTGTAATGTGGAACTTGTATGGTAAACAGACAACCACTAGAGGGCAAACTTTTATTTTATAAACCAGTAAAATGTTTCATGTTTGAGATTCAGATGGTACTTTTTTAATCACAGGATTGACCAAACTGTTTCACCTTTAGCTGATCTGCTTTGCATTGGCTTATTGTGATATTAAATTGTGATACTTGTGATAACATTGCTATTAATATATATTTTTAACACAGCAGACAGATTATGCACAACAGTGCAAAGCAGTAATCATCTTTTTACAAAAGGTGTTTTTCCTCACCTCTTGCCTCAGACAGTATTTCAAGAGTTTGTACTGTTACGCAACAGATACATTATGTCTTTGTCAAATTCCAACAACCGCAGTTTTTAGTAGTAACAGTGTATTGTTTTGTCCTCAGTGACCCTGTCTGTTGCAGTCCCTTGTTGCTCCACCGCTTATCCCCGCCTTCTCCATCTCCAACACTCATGCTCACCCCACCCCATCTCTCCCTTGGCTGAGACTGGCTAGCTGGCACCATTATCAATTCCTTCTGTCAGCATGCCTTTAAAAAAAGCTTACGTCACAGTCATTACTGGCTCTATAAAAGCCAGTGTAATGCAGATTCACTGTGCAGTCAACCCAGCTACATTCCTAGACATAGAGCAGCCTGTTTCTTGAGTCATGGCTTCCACCAGCTTTGACCCTTACTTCCCTTCTACTTACAAGAGGAGGGTAGTCGTGCGCAGTGCAGGATATGGAGCTGGAATAGGCTCAAGGTCTGCCTACTCCAGCCAATCTGCCCCAATAACTTCCTATGCATCTTCACGCAGAAGTTATCCAACACACACCCGAGCTATTTCCAGCTACTCCTCCATGCATTCTGCTCCAGAGTCTGCAGCTGCCACTGAACTTCGCCTTGACCAAGCAGCCCAGGTCAGCTCTGAGTTCAAAGTACTGCGGACCCAGGAGAAAGCTGAGCTGCAGGACCTGAATGACCGCTTTGTAAACTTTATTGACAGGGTCCATGAACTGGAGCAGCAGAACAAGTTGCTGGAGACTGAACTCCTGCTGCTCAGGCAGAAGCAGACGGAGCCGTCCAACCTTCAGGCCCTGTATGAGCATGAGCTCCGCCAGCTCCGTGCTGCTGTGGAAGAGGCCCGTCATGAGAAGCAAGCAGCCCAGCACCACAGGGATGAGATGGAGGTTGTGTTAGGTAACATGCAAAAACGCTATGAGGAGGAAGTGCTCGGTAGAGAGGAAGCAGAGGGCAGGCTCATGGATGCCAGGAAGGGAGCAGATGAAGCTGCACTGGCCCGGGCTGAGCTGGAGAAAAGAGTTGGGACCTTACTGGATGAGCTGGCCTTCCTGAAGCGCCTCTGTGAGAGTGAGATTGCAGAGCTGCAAGCCCAAATACAGTACAGTGCAGAGGTGTCAGTGGAGATGGAGGTCGCCAAACCTGACTTATCGGCTGCTCTCCGTGACATCCGAGCCCAATATGAGAAGCTGGCCCATCGCAACCTCCAATCAGCCGAAGAATGGTTCTGCAACAAGGTAAATGTGATGACAGTGGGCACTTCCCGCAACACAGAGGGTGCACGTAATGCCAAAGACGAGGCTGCAGAATACCGCCGGCTCCTCAAAGCCAGGACGCTGGAGATCGATGCCTGCCGTGAGATGAATCAAGCTCTGGAAAACCAACTGCAGGACGTGGAAGAGAAACAGAGTGCTGAGATCTCTGCACTGCAGGTGAGTAACAGAACAACCCTGAAATAAAGGTGCAGGGCTGACAATATCCTTTCCATGATTAAAAAGATATAAGCACATTTAATTTTGGCAAGAAGAGTTTAAGATGAGTCTAACTGCCAGTGTGACAAGTTATAGAACATGCAATGATACCCACAAGATGAACTAAGATGCAATATTTTGCATCCAGCCTATAATATGCCTTTTACTTTATCTTTTCTATTACAGGATGCAATAAGTCAACTGGAGGAAGAGTTGAGGGCAAACAAAGATGACATGGCTCGGTACATGAAAGATTACCAGGACCTCTTGAACGTGAAGATGGCCTTGGATATTGAGATTGCAGCCTACAGGTGAGTGTCTCATCCACCACCCAGTGTTTTGCATATTGTGCTGTGAGTGCGGGATTTAAATGAACGGCACCAACATCAATAATTTATTATCTCATTTACTTGATGTGATGTGTGTCTTATTCTGTCAGGAAGCTCCTTGAAGGAGAAGAGAACCGTCTTAATGTGGCGGGACCGGGGTCTTTCAATGTTTACTCCCAAGCCACATACACTGCTCCGTCCTATGGAAGAAGCCAGTTCTCCATGCCGTTTTCAGCCGCTTCAGCTTCAGCTTCATACATGCTGAGCTCCCGCTTGTATACTTCATCACTCTCCACAGAGGAGACAATATCCGCAAGCCAAGCACAGCAGGCGGAGGCCAGTCCTCCTCAAGAAGAGGAGGAGGAGGAGGTGGTGGAAGAGCAGGTGGAAGAGGAAGATAAGGGAGAAGAGGAGGAGAGACAGGGAGAAGAGAAGGAGGAGGAAGCAGAGGAAGATCAGGGAGAAGGGGGGGAGGAAGAAGTGGAGGGGGAGGTGGAGGAGGCGGAGGCGGAAGAAAAGGAGAAGGGGAAACAAGAGGAGGAAGAAGCAGATGGAGAAGGTTAGTGTGGTCTTTTTGTTTAGTTGATATGCATGTGTGTTGTTAATTAATTCTAACTTCCTAACACCCCCCCCCCCCC
>NC_045737.1:23033860-23036350 GCF_008692095.1 Etheostoma spectabile | reverse complement strand
GTTTTGGAAATGAAGACGGTGAGGCAGAGGATGGCGAAAAAGAAGATAAAGAAGAAGGAGGAGAGGAGGATGCCAAGCAGCAAGAGGAAGAGGGTGTCGACGAGGGTGAGAAGGAGGAAAAAGAAACTGAAAAGCAAGAGGAGGTGAAGGCCGAAGAGAAAAATGGAAAATCCACAGATACAAAAGTTTAAAATGAAATGCTTTAAAAAATACCTGCTAGCGTTGCAGCAGAAGGATGTTTTCTCCGGTGCTCAATATGTACTTAGATAGCTCTCTAATTCAAATCAAATTCAAATCTCTTGAAATCAGAAGTCAACATGTTGGTGAACAAATTCTCTGTATGATCAACTTGAGTGACCAACAGCATGTATGCAAACTGTACCAGCTAAGAAATGAAACATTGTAAAAGCTTGATGATGATGAAGACAGGATGTGACAAGTGTCTAGAGTAGAAATTCTAACACCTGTGTGTTTTACTGTCACCAGCACATGCCTGTGGGACGGTCTGTACTGATGTGCAATACCCAGTTTGAAATGCCTTACATCAAGTCCTCACTTAGTGCTTTAAATTCATGATGTGCTGCATTAAACTCCAATAAAGCCTTGAAGCCTTGTCAACCCAGAGCTGCCCCAGGCTTTTCATTTGTACTCTGATTGAGTTGCAATCAAGTGTCAGAACATATCATATTTAGCACAAATAAACCCATTAGCAGAAAATTATATCAAATTTCTAAGCTCTGTGACACACTTTCACAAGCAAGGACAGATAGTTTAACTTGCTAATTTCATTTAGAATGTTACTTTCTCCCCAACATGAATGAACCTCATTAATGAAGGTTAATGGAAAAAGTACATATGGCAGCCAAAGAGCCCTTGGTCCTATCCATATTAATTAATCAGTCTACACTTGACTGGAATGGAGGGCTGCAGCAAACCAGCAAAGTCAGCAGGTCTGGGTTGTTTGAGATTCTTTCAGCTAAAAAGACACTGAGCCAGCTTTTGATATGAAAAACCCACACTAATCAAAGTATATCAGACTGGTTTGAGGTTCACATTTTCAACATGCTCTGCCAATAAAACCCCATTAGATTCCTCTTGACTTTGCTGAACTACAGTCTAATGAAGAATTGAGTTGCAGTGGCGTTTTTTGTATTTGTCTCAAGTCAGCAGGTCATCTCTGCCCTGATGTGCCTATACAGTCCCTGTGTGATCAGTGAGCTGACACCAGTGTTTTTCCTGCTGCCTCACCCTCAGCCACATCACTGTCTATAAATCAGGGCGCACTGAAACCTTTATGACTCAGCTAGTCTGCTGCACCAAAGAATCTGGCTAAGTATCAACTCTGGTAGGACAGAGAGTGAGAGTGAGAGAGAGAGAGAGAGAGAGAGACAGAGAGAGACAGAGAGAGAGAGCGGAAATGCAATTTCATTATTCTATTAGGGAGAGAGGTTGAGTAGAAATTGGGGGGGCGAGAGAGAGAGAGAGAGCAAGAGAGAGAGAAGCAGAAACATATCTTGCTGCACTAAACCTTGACAGAGGACAGACTGTTCTTTACCCAGAAAAGAGGTGGAGAGATCAGGGGCTTCCTTTAGGCAGATGCAATCCCCATCGCACAAACACACACTCTCTGTCTCTTCCTCCTACACACACACACACACACACACACACACACACACACACACACATACATAGGAGGGGATGTGGAGTGGGAGTTTCTGTTTGATATCTCTTAAGCTACTTTGAAATATTGCATCATCTTATAACACTAACATATGCACATAACTTTTTCCACATGTCTTACATGTTCTGGCTCTGTTCTTGCATGTGTCAAAGCAATGCCCTAAACTGTTTCTCCCCTCCTGCTTCACCCACCTTGTCCTGAGTTTAACCCATCCTGAGCTAAACTACAGTATCCTCCTCCTTCTGTTGCTACAGTAAAACCAGAGCCAGTCCAAAGGAGCACTCAATTTAATCACCAGAGGTTGCACTTTGCAATGAATTTGGATGCACTTGCTCACACAATTCACCAATCAAAGAGATAGCAATACTGTAAATGTTTTCTTATTGATTCTAAGTACACTACTGATGTAGTACTGGCTGCATTTTAACATACAAACCACAAATACAGACAGAATACCGAAGTCATAAAGCTCTTTACAATTTATACAGTAAACCACCAGCAGGATAGATATAGATAGTGCCTCAGGTGCTCATATTTTATCCTTTGTGTTACATACAGCCAATGGAGGCTTGTGAGTGTGTGTATGTGTGAGAGGATGTGTTGGGACACTGACCCATGGTAAATGTAGCACATCAGAGCAAAGCTGAATATATATAAAAAAAGTTTTATCACATTTCATCTTTCAGATATTGAGTTTCATCCCGTTTCATCTGTCACATTTATGGTGTAAACGGGCTAGTATATAAATCTTATAACCCTCTCTCCCTCTTGTGGGCATTCACTATGTCAGACAGGGTGGGGGGGGGGGG
>NC_045737.1:23026510-23033850 GCF_008692095.1 Etheostoma spectabile | reverse complement strand
GTGTTGCTCACTGAGACCTCTCAGATGTATAATGCTTTAATGGAAAATGAAGAGCTGAGGGTACAGCAGGAGAAATCTGCAGCAGCTCCTGGAAAAAGTTTCAATATCGTCCAGTTACCCCCAAAACAGTACTACAACTGTTTTTAATGTAACAGTCAGGTATGGAAATTTTTGACTTCTTGACTATTCCTATTTAACAGCACATTGTCTAAAGGCTGGCTTGGTCCCAGAGCCATGAAACAATGTCTGAATAAGGAACATAATATTGGCTTTCCATTACATCTAATGCATTGAGTGCTTTTGACTCAATCTCAAAAATCTAAGCTGCAAACCAGAGAAGCAACAACACTGGTTGTCATTTGCTTTTGTTCTCATATATTATTTCAGATTATAACCTCAGCATCAGAAAGAATTCTTACTTTCCACGTCTCTGAAAGCTTGACACCTTGAGAGACCTTTTTCTTCTTACGTGGGTGTGCACACTCCTCTCTAAGGCCTCTCTAAGACCCCGGTCCAGACAGTAAGAATGGTCCTGCTGCAGTCTGCCCGTTGTCAGACAGTCACGCTTTATCTCCACAAAGAAAAGAAAGCCCTAGATAAGAGATGTGGCTCCCTCTGCTGATCTCGGAGAATCAACCTAATTAAAAGGGTCTGTCAAATGGGCGTTCACATTGGCCAGAAAGAAAGCAATCCGAGACAATTTCATTAAAAAAGTGGCTCTCACACTCTAAAAATAGATCGACTACTCACTTCTCCTGGTGTACACATAGATACAGTGATAGCCTTGTGTGCCCACTCAGTGGCGTAAGGTAGTTACGACGGGCCCTATTGCACAGTAGTTCTGAAACACACACATTAGGGATTAACCGATATGGATTTTATTTGTTCCAATGTGATACCGATTTTTATTTCATCGGCCTTAGCCGATAAACAATACAGGCTGACAATTTTCTTGAGCCGATATTTGGAGCCAATACTGCTTTTGCTCCCTCAAATTACATCATAAAAATGTAAACCCTGCCACACTGGATTTGTTTTTGGAATCTGTTCTGCCATTTAAAAAAAAAAAAAAAAAAAAAAAGAATAAACAAAAACACATATCAGTGTCACTTCTGCAATCCTCTTACATTCATATCACCCAAATTATGTGTGCAATGTGCATCATATGGATGGGTGCACTGCATATGGTAAACTGTGCAAGGGTAAAAGGCTTTCATCAACATTTCCTTTGTCAACACATTTAAATTATTTAAGAAAACAATCAACTTGAAAAGTAGCCATTGAAATAAAGTGCTTGATTTGTAATTTAAGACTTCCGTGGTGCTAGTGGTAGAGGGGCAGTGCATGGTCTGCACGTGAACTGCAACGTCTCCAGCAACACAGAGCTGCCTGTGGACGCCGTGTGTATCGCCGAACGCAGCAGCGGCATATCGGCCGATGCCGATACACGTAAAAAAGCAAATATCGGCCCGATATGTTGGCCGACCGATAATATTGGTCCATCACTAACACACAAACAAACATGATCAAGTAGAAACTTGACATTAAACAACATTAACATAAATATTACCCAGGAAACCTTCATCGCATTTCACATTTGAAAAAAATACCAACACAATGTTGGAGGGTCTACTCTGTCTATGGTCGCGCACCCCTGAACCCCATTGCAACAGCACTGCATGCACTGTCTACTGTACATTTAAGCCCCTTTTCTTACTACGGCCGTACAAAGGATGCTTCAGTGAGTCAGATGGAGACAGATGTGGAAGCCTCCGGGTACATTCCTTCTCATGCATCACAACCTGGAAATGAGATTTTAGACTTATGGATATAAATGTGCTGTTAACCCTAACTTACCTGCAGAAGACACATACATTAACACTATATATATCCTGGTGTCTGTATATCTTCAGACTTACCTGCCAGTGAGCTGTTTCTGTGCAAAATAACATTTTATCTGGCCAGCCTGTATGCTGAGTAAATGCACAGAAATTCATGTAGGTGTCAACATTAGTGCATTAAAATATTGGCAGCTGGCACCATCACACAGTTACCATGGTGAGACGCAACTGATGCCATGTAGCAAGAGCTAAAGAAACACGGCCTTTACAAAACATTCTGTAAAAAGTAGAAAAGTTTGGATATAACCTGCAACAAAAACCAACTGCAAATCAACTTCTTCCCCAGGATGTTCAGCCATTGTGCCCATATAGTACATTACCCTATCTGCACAACATTACAGGACTGGGCTATTACCTGATTCTGCTGCCAGACAGCCAGGAGGAGGCTGAGGCCCAATTTGTCTCTGGCGTCATGCAGTCCTGGCAGTGGACCCATAAACCCATTAGGCCTTTTGTTTGCTTTTGTCTCAGGAACTGAACAGCCTTAGTGGGGGCTGCGACCGGTGTTTAGAGCCCTACCGCTCAGAAGTCTCTGAAGCAGTTAAATTCCTCACATCATAGAGATCACAGTTCACTGAGATTAGTAAAGTCAGCCGCTGAAGTCAGCCACATGGATGTCTAGTCAGGTCAAGCTTTATTCAAATAGTACAGTTCATACATATGGATGCATGATGCGCTTTCCATCTTTGTGCATCCCATAAAAATTAAACACACACGGGCATATGCACTCAAGCATGTACACACACAAACTAACCAATGAACTTGAAGTGTAGGAAGGTGGATGGTAAATATGGAGGACATGTCATGGTATTACTATTATTATTATTATTATTATTATTATTATTATTATTATTATTATTATATTATTATTATGTTATTATAATAGCAGCAGCAGTCTGTCATGTTAAATGTTCATTCCTAATGTGTCTGTTTGGTGACACACTGAGAAGCCCTTAGGCAAAATAAACACACAGGATAACCTTGTTTGAGGACAAAAACAGTAGCTTCATATTGTTGTTATCTACAATAAGGACAGCCCACTGTCACAACAGCACTTCTTTACTTTCATGTAGAAAGCGAGAGTGTCCAAATGTGCAGCTGTTTCCATTTACCTCGCACAACTGCACATGGTCAGATGTTGTTTTTTTCTTCTTTTTACCACCTAAAATGATGCACCTATTGGAGTTTTAATAGGAGGATGTCTGAGAAACAGCACAATCTGATCTAACTTAGAAGATGTGAAGGATTTGGGATCTCCTGTGAAGACTGTCTACTCCTATTGGTTACAGAGCATTCAACTCGGGATGAACTCTAGAGTTCAACTCAACTCAAGCTGTCACACACACTAATGTGAGGCATGCACACACATACACCTAGACCATCACACCATCTGAACTTAATGACTCTTTTTTTTTTGGGAAGGAAAACTAAGTAATATTTCCAAAGAAGCAAGAATTAAAAATGCCACCATAAAATGTGACAAAATCTTGAGGTCTTGTCAGGGACAGTCTATTGTATGCAATAGCACAAAGCAGTCAGGTGATGGCAATATTGTATTCCTTTTAGCAAATTGCATTGTTTTTTACTTTTTAATAGCCCAAAAGCAACACTACATATTTGATAAGAATTGTGTGAGATATTACCAAAGGAATAAAGAAAATCAGGGGTGAAAAGGGCATGTGCGGATTTGAAGCCCTGTTACAATAAATTCCAATACTCAACATGTCCCTACAGTACAGCTCAGTCAGAAATAGGTCACAATAATCATGTGTAACAGCTCAACCCATACCTTGGAAATTCTACATATCGCGGCAAAAGACATTTCTAGTACCTGATTTTCAGGTTGAGTTCAGTCAATGTTTGAATCCTTAAGCTGTGTCCAAAAAAAATCTAATTACATATTTATGCCTCTGTGTAACTTCACTTTAGTATTGTGTGGTGAAAAAGGACAATTTAAAAATGTTATTATCTGAAGGCCTTTTTTGTTTGGTCATTAAAAAGCCTCTCAATAGACTTTCAGTTGTCATATGTTCAAAAGCTTTGTCCTTTGTAAAATAATAAACATAATTCAATAATAGCTTTCAATCAGACTGTGTAGCATTGTGTTAGTGCTAATTCACCACAAGCTGTGTTTTAAAGCACCCGCTGCACAATAGATGGTGGGGTGGGGGGCATCACCCTGTCAAAGGGAACAACAAAAGCAGTGGATAGCTGAACATTATTGACAGCACCATTTGGCTGACCCCCCCCCCCCCCCCCCCCCCCCCCCCCCCAAACACACACACATAAACAAAAAAGTCTAAGTGGAATACCAGATCTCAGCCAGCAGCTGTAAATTACTTGACTGGACAGAAGAGGAAGGAGGGTGGTGGGCGTTATTTGGCAGTGTTATAATGACATTTAAATTAAAGTCAAATAGCCTCACTGATGGAAAGGTTTAACACAATTGTGTTGGTCAAACTTAACTTACCTTAAATTTTCTAAACACTTACTTCAAATGTAGCCATATGTGCAGGTCTAGTCCATTTATGGTCACTCAGAGTACTAGGTCTCCTTTAAACCAGGCAATCAGAGGAGCAGCAGCATGAGTTTGCAATTCAATCTCATTTAAAAATAAAAACAATAACCTGGTGATAACTTGTTTATGACACATGAGTGATTTACGACTCTGTTTTCAATTAATTATTCTCACTGTCAAATGGTGATCCAGTGGTTCCGGAGTGCCGACGCCATCAGGAGTCCTTGAAGCAAAACGAGGGACAGGCCAGTCTCATTAGAATTTCCCAGAATTCAATTTGAGTTCATTTGAGGATTTATGAGGAATAGCTACAACTATCGATTGACTGATGTCTAGGGCATAATAGTCTAGCGGGCGAGGTTCCTACAGACAAACACTTGATGAAATGAGTGTCTCTGGTGTAGTGTGGGCTTGTGTTTTTGTGCGGGTAGCTAGTTATTGGAAGCTCATGGTTCACGCCTATCCTCTTCTCTCTTATCCCAGCCGTGTGTGCCCTCCTCTCCCCTCCCCGTTTACAAGTCATGGCGGAACTGTAGACCTCAGGACGAGCAGGAGTGCACCGCCTGTCCTCGTTTTAGCAATTGTATATAGTTATTTATTTATTCAGCTAACTTTACATCTTTGCCCGAAATGACCCGTTGGATTCCTACTAAAAAAGAGAAGTACGGAGTCGGTAAGTTCTCAAATGTAGCTATAGCCTACGTGTGTTTTGCTAGTGGAAAGATCGCCAAGTAAACTCCCAACTAAACATACTTCAAGGGAAAAGCGGATTGAAGTTGGGTAACAAGTTGTTGGCGACTTTGTTTTTAGTTGTACATGGCGGGCATCGACACCGTAGACTGCCTGGCAAACTTTTATAATTTGACAGTGTAGCCTACTAAATATATATTTACCTTCCATGTTGTCGTCCCTGGCACTCTAAATATTTGGCTGTAGCAAAACATTACTTATGTTACTGTATTAGGTGGTAAAGGAAAAATGGAAAAGAGCTAAGAGTCAAATGAGCATACCAGTCATTCCTGTACTTAACCTCACTGAGCTGACTTGTGGAAGTTGCTGTAAACTTAAATGCATCACCACCTTGCTGGAAGGTCCCTTGAAGCCCCCCCCCCCCCTAAAGCAATCCTGTAGGGCTCCACATGAGAGTCTCTGTTGTGACAGTACTGTAGCCTATACATGTCAGATAAGAGAACAGAATTAGCGTAGACATTGGGGTTGTCATTTGTCGCTTGGCCACACTTACCCTACGCTATAGGGCTTTACTGTGTCTATCTTTTGATGCAATTAGACACATTGTGTTCCTTTCAAATACATAGTTGTGCCATTTATGTGGTCTGCAATGGCTTGCAATAAGGTGCGGCCCTGTCTCAATGTGTCTGTGGGCTTACTGTGTGTGCATGCACGTTCATGCTATCAGGTAGCCCTTCACGCCCTCAAGGCAAATCAGCACTAACTACTTGGCTTCATAACAAATACTTTTTAGTTTTAGTTTATTTACTTATTCTCAGCAAAGTTTGGCTGGTCATTGGTTACCTACTGACTCACTGCTAGTTCGGCAGAGTTAAGACACATGCAGAGTGTTTTCTTGTGTAGCCTACTGCAGATGCCTTTCACAAGAGGAAAACCCTACATGTGTGGAAAGAGAATACACCTAGTATGTATAGTCTTTCTGAGGTATGTGTGATTCAGAGCCAAGGACTGGAAAGTCCTTGCTTTAAAACAAAGTGTTGTGTGCTCTGCAGGTGGGTATGAAGTGCTCTGCTGCACACTACCCACTTGGTTATAGAGGACCTTGTTTTAGCAGCAGATGTTGAGGAATTTCTTAGTGTTAATCCTTTTAGATCCCTGTATTGCGTTCAAAAGTGTTGCTCCGCAGGACTGTGCCATTCCCCTCCGGCCATTTGCCCCAGAAACAGGGCAGGAGTCACTAACACTGTATTTAATCCTTAAAATGCCATCAGGCCCTGTACAAGGTCTTACAATATTAATCCGATTAGTCAACCCCAGGCTGTGCCCAAATACAGGCAACTACGTTTTGATGAAAGAGGAGATGCAAGATTTCTGATAATATCAGTTATGTCAAGCTAGCTAACATGGAAATGTGGATAATATGGGACTCAAGATGTCACAAGCTCCTATGGTGAATTTGTGACACCATGATAATAGGATAGCTTCATTTTTACATCCTGAAGCAAGGCACTGCACTAGAGACTCAGATGAAGCATTGAAATCATTTTGACCTTGTTTGCATCCATAATGACAACTCATGGCTTTAATAGATTTCAGCGGGTGGTCTTAATGAGCAGTCATGTAGCTGGCCATTTTTATTGACAGAGTACATGAACAACATGACACATTTCTTGTCAACTAATGCCCTTTCCAAATACCAATAATCCAGGAAGTTAAAGGGGAACTCCACTAATTTTAGACATCTGTTAAGTCTGGTAACAGGTGTTGCTGAACACTGTTGTCGAACACTGCATATGTGAAAAAAGCTCTATAAAGCCAATTGTGGCTTCAGGGAGCCGGCAACAATTTAAAAACATTGCCTCAAGTACAGTGAAGTGAAGTGTCGTTTGAGTCAGCGTCGGTTGGTGCTGAAGACTGCAAGTTTGAAAATGAAAACAAATCTGGGGAGTCAGAAAAAAGTGTGGTTCACGACCTCTGTAGCCGTCTTTTCTTTGAAGCTTGAGCTCTGCTTGTGCCTAGCGACTTGAGGTTACATTATCTACTAGGGTGGGGGAAGAAACCGATTCTTAGATGCATTTTGATTCTCTCTAGAACGATTCTATATAAGCTAATTATTTAAAAAAAAAAAAGTGTTGATTTTTGTTTAAAATTTACTGTCTCCAAATATTTACAAATCAGAAAACAATGTGACTGAAAGAGGAGGGGATGACTGAGCCTCTGACATGGAAGAT
>NC_045737.1:22992174-23026500 GCF_008692095.1 Etheostoma spectabile | reverse complement strand
GAAGGTGACTTTCACAAGCATATTTGAGGCTTAAGCATGGAATGACTACAAAATAAAAACTTCCAGTTGACAAAACATTTCATTAAAACTTGTGTGTGACAAATACTGCATATATCAAAATCTAACAAACTCAGATATATATGTGTAAATATTTGTTTAAATCATGCATGGAAATTTACATAAATTGTTGCATCCATAATCAGTTTAGAATTGAAACGTGAGGTGCCCAGAGATTACCACCTCTATTATCTGCTACTAGAATAACATAACCCAATCTCCGACCAAACTGGCGGCAGTTGAGATGCATTGTGGGAATGTAGGCACCAGGTTTTGACAAGAAGGAAGAATATCTCTAGTTCTGCTGCTTCAATTTTGATCAATTTTAGTAGTTTAATAAAAATGTACATCATGAATCTGACAATGTTAGAGGGAATACAGTGCTAGATTGGTGGAGTGCTCTTTACAGAGCCCTTCCAAAAATGTGTTTATACATATTCAAATGCTGTATTTTGAATAATAATGTGTGTCTGATAGGGTTTTTTCCACCAAGAAATTCAATAAATTAGTCAAAAAATTCTTAAAAGTGCATCAGCTTTTTCTCCCTCTTTGAAAAGTTAATATCTTGAATATGCAAATATGTTTCATTTCAAAAGTCAAAACGCTGCAAGATGTCTCCTACTTCACTAACAAGCACACGCTGGTGTATGTGCACTGAGGCATCAGGTGTCCATCACATTTGTGTAATAATGTGCATATTGGGCCATGGTTGGCTTTTAAACAAGTTGTGATGCCCTAAATCATGCTCATATGTACACCTTGTTCACTTGGATCTAAGGTGAGCACATACTGTATGAATATGAAAACAGCATCCTTATAATGTCAAACTCGCCCAGTGTTTCCCACACAGACTAATTTGTTTTAATTTAACGCTGTTTAAAACACGCATTTTTATTTTTATTTAATTTTTTTGTCTCCTTTTGTCACTCTACACACACACACACACACACACACACACACACATACATACACACACACACATACACACACGTACAGCCCTTCCCCATTGTCTGTATCCATGAAAACAGTGTTGCCAACTTAGTGACTTTTTCACTGGATTTAGTGACTTTTCAGACCCCCTTAGCAACGTTTTTTCACAAAAGCGACAAGCGACAAATCTGCCGGCTTTCTGTAAAAAAGTTGCCAGTATTTTCCAGTGAGCACGCAAAGTATTTCTCTCCTGTGGCTACCAAAACAGTCCCCTCTCTCTAAATCCGTTTAGGGAGGAGCAGCCCCTCCCCTCTCCTCATGTGCGGCAGCACTGCCACAGTGCGCAGGCACGTAGAAAGGGGAGAAGGGACAGGGTTCGGGGGTGGTGTAGGTAGGAGAGACAGCGAGACTTAACAGGAGAAAGACGCAGCCTTCTTTGAGAAATCGGTATTGATCTTTTTACCTCCCTTTTGTAGAATTTCTTTTTTTTTTTTTACTGCAAATAATGGCTACCTATGTAATAATTATAAGGTATATCAAATTCCTGTATTTGTGATTATTTGGACAAAGATGTCTTTGTCTTTTATCTACCTTGCTGACACAACCACTAAGCAACACCAATAATGTACTCATAATGATTATAATGTTTTACAATTGGTTACAAGCAGCCCTACCTTTTAGTTTTCTTTAGGTAACTGCCATTGATGTGTACAGGTTTTTTTTTCTTCAAGTACTGAGCAACAACTTCCACTTTGTAATATTATGCAATAAATTGCCAATAAATTGTTTGGTGTGCAGGTTTTACGTGCTGCAGAGGCATTGTATTAGCAAACCAAATATAAAACTGTTGAATTTGCAGCCTCCATAGCTCGCAATCAAAACACCCCTATTTGTTTGTCTTACCAGGTCATATCTGCCAGTGAGTGTAGTGTTCTTAGTTTTGATTGACTGACAGATGGTCGGATGTAAAACGCCGACTTTATTTTGGGGTTGTTCTTTAGCAATCTTGAGGAAGACGGGTGTTTTTTTCTCCATCAGAGAAGGCAATTGTAATTTTATTTGTAGCAGGGTTTGTAACCAGAATTAAATGATGAGCCCATACTGGTCTAATTCCCTTTGGCACTTTTAGCCTTGAACTTAAGAATTATCTCTCTGATTTATGGATAACCTATAAGGACTTATTAGCTGGAGCAGTTTTAAGAGCTACAGGTCGTCTCCGGCTGTCTAGACGGTAGACGGTAATCTGCAGAGGCCTTTATGTTTTTAAATATTCTGCCTGAGGAGAACTGGCTCTAAAACAAGCCTTAACAGACTTGCTTTTAGCTAATGATTATTTTTTTATTTTATTTTTTTGGGATATACTTTGTCTTTCCCACTTTAGTAGTTTGTACGCTTGAAAAGTTTTCTAAGAGATATATGATACATGACTGGATGGTGACTTACTAAAGACCTTTACAAATCCATAATAAATGTTGTTTTTTATCTAATTTCTCTATCTTTCATTGATTTTTAAGGTCCAATATGTAATTAATACTGTAATAAATCCAAAAAGGACCCTAATGCATCGTCAGAAATTAGGAAACATGCCAAGTTGAAATACTATCTTTTCTGACAACAATGCTAATGCCAGTATTTTCTCCTTTTGTAATTTCCGTTCCGTGACGAAATTTCTGTTTTGTGTTTTGGCCTGTGTTGTTATCAACTGCCCAGTTTGACAGCCAGGCCGGGTTGCCAGATATACCTGTAAAAACGTAAAGCCAGCACGCTACAACTGTAACGTTAGTACAGCCATGAAAGCAGCAAACAAACAAACGGGATCAACAGAGATAGATTCTACCCGACCTAAAACAAATGTGTCTAACAGTCGCATGACCAGAGACATAACAAACCCCGGGTAAATATTGGAGATGTATTTGAAACATTGAGAAAGTTTAGAGCCCAAAAGGACGCAGAGTTGACTAATTTCCTCCTGAACAGGTAAGCATTAGCTTTAGGTTAATTCATCACGGCTACTAGGGACAGGCATGTTATTATTTGTGAACTCACATTGAATTATATAGCTATAGTACTTGAGTTGTTTACATATTCGCAAAAACAATTGAGACACACCCAGTAAAGTGATCCCGGCTGGTCCTGGCTAATGCCGCTATGCTAACCTTGCTAACCTTGCTAACTGCTAACGTTACTGGAGGACCAGGCAAGCGGGCCACGGCTGTCATTTAAAGCCAAGAGAGCGGGCTGTACATTGCAATGAGAGGACCGTGAGTTAGCAGTGTGTTTAGCCATAGTTGCCGTAATTCTAAGCCAATGAAGTGTGTATTTCATTCGGGTGTAAAAGCAGTTTTTAGCGGTTCCTATTGTAATGCTAAGCAAAGGAAGTGTGTCTGTTAGTTGGAATCATAGCTCCACATGAGCACAGGCTTTTATGACTGTCATATTGCCAGTATCTAACGTTAGCTACTCTACTGTGTTGTGAAGTAATGCCTATGTGAGACAAGCGTCTTGCAACATTGTTGTCTCAGCCTGGCAACCAACGTGAAATTCAAGTCTGGGGAGGAAGGGGCGGGGAAGACAACTCTCTCCAGTATTTTGAATTTGTACTGCAGTAACTATTTTAAACACTAGCTGTCAGTATTACATATTGCACCTTTAAAGTAAAATATTACCCTATTTATTGTAATAATTTTTTTTAATGTATTTAATAGTTTGGGATATAAAATGTTTTGCTTACGAGCTCTACTGCACAAGTGAAGGGATCTGTTTGTCTAGCATGGCATATATTGGCCCCATTTCATGCTTTAAGATTTCATTTCTTGCATGTATTTGATTGGAGGCTTTTTCTTTTGAGAATCAGAAGGCATTAGGTGGACCAGTCGATCTGTATGTGCAAGGATTGGTTGTATCTTACATCATATTGTTTGTGTTTGTTTTCATGGCCATAATAACTTGGAATAGTTTTACTCTCACACCCAGCCAGTCAGCGAAACAATGGATTCTTATTGAAACGTGTTAGCTGTGATGAGCCGCCAGCAGCTGCTCAAACCTTTCAGCCGTGGTGTTCTTTAATTGTTGGCTAATCCACTTCTGCGATAAGTCATTTAGAGTGAATCAGGCTGACTGACTTTGATTTCACATTAGTATGCACATTAACTTGAACCTGCACAGATTGAGGCTTTATTGTAATTTACAGCAGTCGCTTCAGACTCTGCATTTCAAGTTTAAGAGGAAGATAGTGTGTCTCAGAGTTGTACAGATGAGCTGTGCTGCCGAGGCTCATAATGTTTAGACTGTGTGGCATCACAACACGCTCAGCTGGGTGCCTGCCACTGGCATGTTGCCACGCTGTTGCCAGGCCCAGACACTATGTCAAGTTGGTGAATGGACCATTGTCACTCTCGGCATGACCAGAGGCAGATGTCATTTTTTTTTCAGTGCACGTTTTATTCGACATTGTTCCGGCTGCACAAATCATTTCCTGGTGGTAATACGGTACTCTTTTTCAAGAGAATTTGCAGTGTGTCAGGAACATCTTTTGCAATCAATCCACACAGTATGTCACTGTGTTAGCTCCAAAGGCCTGAGCTTTCTGTTCAAATCAAAGTGGTTTGTCAAGTCAGAACTTAGAGATGCCAAAACTGTGATGTGACGAAAATGTAAATTTAGATTTAATGGGAGGAAAAAAAGAAAGTAAAAAAGTGGCATTGGTCTTGCAGTGTTTCAGAACCCATCTAAGTTTCAATGTTTGTTTTCCTTTTTGATGACCGGATGAGGGAACTTCCAGTGAGACGTCATTCACGTGAACCTGCGCAGGTCATATCTTAACAACATCTCCGCCATTTGGGTCCAAGCTAATATTTTAAGAGCCCCATGGGCTGGTTACACAAAGTCTTAACCTAAAAACTGATCCATGTTCCAAGATAAGTCTGGGCAAATCTATCTTGTGTGGAGGATGTCATGGAGAAATATTCATTCACAGTTTTTTGTCAAGTTTTGGTATTCAGACTGAGGTGTGATAAGCCAAGCCAGTTGAATCGTGCTGTGAAATCTAGCCTCCAGCAACAAGCATTATCACCATGCAAGTCAGGGCAGAGCTCTGCTCATAGTTCCTCTATCTGACTATAAGAGTGGCTGCTCTCTATTGCTGCTCCCTCAAGTCATGACAAAGACCTTTGCTACAGTATTGTTTGCCAAGGTTTCTCTTTTGCAACTTGGCAGAAGCACAACCTGCAAAGTGTAATTATTGACCAAAGGCCGCAGTGTTTTGATGATATCAGAAGTATAAAGGGTGTGATGTCATCGCCATTTTAGCTGCGCTCCTCTCTTCTTTTTAATTTTTTTTTTTTTTTTTTTACTACTCTCAAGCTACCTGCTCCAGCACTGTACATTTGCTGGAACGTTAAACACAGCCTCAGGACATCTGTTTCAATTAGGAATTGTCAAAATGCTTTAAAGGTTTGAGTCACACAGGCCGGCTGCACGAGTATACAGCCTGCTGTTACAAAAAGCAGTATGATAAGGAATAAATCAAAGGTCAAGATTGGTTACCTTTTCCTGGGAGAAACTACAAACCTCTGATCCACACCTTTTCAAAAATACAAAAAACAGACTGCTCCTCTGTGCAATGAGTGATTGAAAAGGGATTTAGAGTTTTTCATTATTAACTTGATCTCAAGTAGATACAAAACTTGGTAGTCAAACTGTCTGCCAAAATCTTTCCTTTTCTAACACATATTTAATGCATGTTGTGTGTGTTTCTTCAATTGAAACAATCCTGCTTTGTCCTTCAGCAATCTACAACTATGAGCCCCGGGGTGAGCAGGAGCTGTGCCTGCAGGTGGGCGACACGGTGCACATACTCGAGAAATTGGAAGGTAAGCGTGCCTGAATGCACAGGCCCCGACTCATCCCTCTTCTCCTTCTCTAGAGCAAGCTGACACAGAAACGTAAATCAGAATGTTGAACTACCCAATGCTTGTATGCAACGCAAACAATGTAAATGAGTCCTCCACGTTGTCATCACTCCTGTCTTGTTCACTGCCTCTCCCTCACTCTTACACATGTCTCTGTTAATTAATATTTCTTCAGGCTGGTATAGGGGCTACACACTACGCAAGAAATCACAGAGGGTAAGGGCATCATTAGCACTCTATTATCCTATACTCAATGCTGTGATGCGTATTTACTGATTTTACCTCATCGTTTCCTCAGGGCATTTTCCCAGCTTCCTACATCCACTTAAAGGAGGCTTCAGTTGAGGGAACAGGGTGAGATCACATATCAGTAAACATATCATCATGATGATAATCCACTTTGCTTTTGGTTTGCCCGCCCCGCCTTGTCTTTTGCCAATAACATAACAGTGAACTTGTAATTACATTAAGTGAAGATTCAGTAAGGTTTTTCTTGGCTGTGTAGGGAAACCATCCAACTATTTATCATGTATGGAAATGCATTTGTGTCTGTCCAAATTATGTGACATGATGTTTGAGTGATGGGCTACTTTTCCAATATCTTTTTCTTATTCTCTCCTTGTGGCTGGTAGCCAGCAGGAAATAGTTATTCCAGCAGATATACCCCTGGTGCAGGAGCTCGGGGCTACTCTGAGGGAGTGGGCACAGATATGGCACAAGCTCTACGTGGTATGTGTTGATCGCCTCTCTGTTTTTTAGTACACGCAATCCTGGGCACCTCTTTGATTTCTCCTTTTTGTTTGTTTCATACCTCTGACAGATGTATTGTTATAAGTGTGTACATATTTATCTGACAGGCGAACAAGACAACCCTGTTCAGGGGTGTTCAGCAGATGGCCTACAGCCTCATCGAATCTCGGTCTCAGATAGTTTCGGGAACGCTGCCTAAGGATGACCTTGTGGAACTCAAAAAGAAAGTCACAGCAAAGATTGATTATGGAAACCGGTAGGAATCCTGCTGCCTTGTAGTACAATGATGAACTGCCTCGTGACATGACCACCATTGTAAAGTTTGACTTAGACTGTTATATTGTCTCTGTAAAACCAACTGGCGCTGTTTGATCCTTCGTGCTGATCAGGATTCTGGGGTTGGACCTGGTGGTGCGAGACGAAGCAGGAAACACCCTGGATCCTGACCGAACCAGTACAGTCAGTCTGTTCAGGGCACACGAGACCGCTTCCCGCAGTGTTGATGACAGGATACAAGAAGAAAAGGCATGATTTTAATTTGTTTATACTATCACCCATTTTTTTCCTCCATAGTAGCTGTCTATTCAATTAACCTCTGTGTCCATGCACTGCCTGGGGCTTTACTTTTTTTGCAGACGAGGCAACAAAACCTAGAAATGAGGCGGCAGACCCTGTTCAGTACGGTACACACCTACAGTCTACTCATGAACCTGAAGAACTTTGTATGCAACATTGGAGAGGATGCTGAGCTGCTCATGTCTCTGTATGACCCCGATCAGTCCGAATTCATCAGGTTTGCTCCTCACTTTTCTCTTAAAGCTGCGAGAGGCAAAAAAAAAAGTAGAATTTGAAGGTCTCCCCTCTCTGTCCAACCCCTCCCATCAGGCGAACACGGCATGCACCGGCTTCATACAAAAACATTAACGAGTACTAATCATTCATTTCATCCCAATGGCAGTTTATTAACATGAACTTGAATTAATCGCAGCCATGAGCTAGGATTAGCAGATTACCAGCTGGTATGCTGTGTTTACAGCATCTGATGTTCGCTCCAGCGTTTACGTTTCCTCCAGCGTATCCTCGCCCGGATGGCAACAGTAGGCAGTGCCGCGACTTCAACCTCTGGTCCTTGCTGCAGACTGCTGCCGTCTTAATAGGACGTGTCCATTGTCAGTGTCATTTCCCTGCTTCCCATTCATTTCCATGGGAACAATTGTGAAATACATTTTGGTAGCATTGCTGGGACTTTGGAGAAGCAAGGTATCGAGTTGCCCGCTCCTCATTTGCATAAAGTTTAATCCAGCCAACTTTATGCAAGAAGTTCGCTGAACTCTTTTTTTCTTTTAAAATACGAGATTGTATTCCAAACGAGCCGCCATTATAGTCGGGTGAAATTTGGGAGCAGCCAGCCCCATGTGACAAGTTCAGCCAATCAGCTGCAGCCATCATGGTTGTAGGAGGGTGTATGTGTATGTGTATGTGGTCAGTAAAGAGAAACTGGTGGCAAGCTCACTAGCGTGCAATGCTGGGAAGCAGGGCAATCCCATCCGTGAAAACAGCGTGTATATCGACATGTACCATGAAGAAAAGGCTGTGTGGGAGGAAAGGTAAACACGCCAGACAAGCTGGTGTTCGTGCTAAGCTTAAGGCTAACCCAAGCAGTCCTGCTCTTCTGACTGTTTTCACAGCAAATATCCGCTCCCTGGACAATTGACTGGACTACTTCTAAACTGGACTACAACTGTACTACTGTGTTCCTATATGTACTGCATATAGGTGGATGTCAAAGTCATTTATTTAATAGTTTAGCCTTGAATTACCTGCAAAGTTTCACTGAAGGGACATGTACGGGCTTCTGCATTTGTCAATAGAAACGCTTGGTATCTATGAAATGACCTGCCATTGGCCAAAATCACCTGTGATGGCTAGATTTAGTAAATCCTGAAAACATAGCCAAGGAGGAAGTGCAGAGCTCTACTTGTCTCTCAGAATACTTAAATTACAATATGCTGAAATATTATTATTATTATTATTATGTATTACCCAGTGACACAAAAAACAACTACCTACTGCAGCTCTAATTTCACAATTAAGTATCAAGCTGAGGTTATTTGTCAATTTGGATAATTGTAATGTGAGATGGAAAAGTAGAGCTTGTTCCAGCATGATACAAAGATAATCACAAATCTTCACATTACAATGTATCTTATTATGACATTAATTGATTAATAACAATCAATAAAATATCTTAGTTTTGCAAAATAACCACCAGTAAAACTGCTACTTTGTCAATTATGGTGGCAAAAGTTACAGAGTAAAGAATTAAGAAATATAGTAAGTTATACTATGTAGAATAATAATGTCTTATGGTTGTGCATGATTGTCACATAACTCTGCCCAACTTTAACATAGCGGCTTCAGCAATGTTTTAAAGGATTACTCCGGACCTTTTACCCTTCTGACGAGGGAACAGTACGTAACAAATTGGTAACGTACAACACAAATTTAAAATAACAAAACAAACACAAAAGAGGCAAAGACAACTTAAGTGGATTTCAACAAAATAAAAGTACTACTAGTTGTACTGGTACAACTAGTTAAATCCTAGTAAGCCAAGCCTTTCTGCCATTACCTGTGTTTGGCAAAAATGTCAGTTATGAGAAAGATCAATATTATCACATTACAGCTATTCAAAATATGCAATTATCTTAGAATGTTTTTGACACTTTGAATTGTATCTGGTTGTACAGATTGAAATAATGTAAAGATTTTTACGTTTTGTTATTTTCTTTTTTGCCATTTCTCCTGATGCCTTTAGATAATTTGATGTATAACTGTGATTCTCATTTAAATTCATGCAGTGAGAACTTCCTGGTACGCTGGGACAGCATGGGGATGCCTAAAGAAATTGAAAAACTCAACAACCTGCCAGCTCTATTCACGGTAACTGAATCCCAACCCACTGACTGTATTCCCTTTTGCTTCGGATTTAAACAATCCAAACGCTGCCTGAAATCTGTGACAAAGAGGACAATTTGCTCCTGGGTCGGTCTTAATTTGCTGGAAGTTTTGCTGAATGGCTCACATTCACGGTACATCTTTAACATTTTGAATACATTTGCCTCCATTATATTGCTGTGGTTTATGTTAATGACACAGTCAGCAGTTTCTTGCAAACAAGTTGTTGTGTAAACCTGCATGTGTGCAACCAGGAAATAGTGGATCAGAATGTGATAAACGCCACATTCATCAAGATTAAGAGCAGACATTTTATCATTATGTTTACTTCCTTTTAAAGTACACAAATTAAGACTCCTTTTACTTGAATAACCTCAAGAAAAATGAATGCATAGAGATGCTGGAAGAACGACATGTTTGAGGGTTTTACTGCATGCTTTCATCCTGTAATATTTGCCAAATGGTCTGCAGCTCCAGTCACATGAATGCACATAATAACAGGCTGGTGATACATACAGTCTAATGCCCTTTATATGTAATGCACCTTATGACTTAATATTCCATAATAAATCTTCCATATGGTTGTTTCTTGCGTCCAGGACCTGAGCAGCAGTGACTTGATGAGGCTGCGACTCTTCCTGGTGTGTCAGATCATCAGAGTGGGAAGCATGGAGCTCAAAGAGGGCAAGAAACACACGGGAGGACTGAGGAGGCCGTTTGGTGTGGCTGGTGAGCTACTTTTCAAATATCCTTAAATTTGCTTAGACAATACAAAAGTCAACTCAACAACAAAAAAAAAAAATACCACTCCTTATTTACATGAATCGTTCTGCCGAGGTGTAAAAATGAAGGATCCATGTGCTGAATGAAACGGAAACGCCTGCCTGCTGACCTAGAAAGTGCCTCTACTCTACCTTGGCAAAGGAGTCGGCAGAAATTGGTTTAGCACCCGTCCATTTTGTTTTTGGCCAGATGATTGGTGGATTTGATGAGGAATGGTTTCCTCTGGTGTTCCAGCAAATGTACTGAAACCAGAAATTCAGAAAGAATGTTACACTCAGAAGTCACATTGTTCATAGCCAGGGAAAAAAAAACACAATCACTTTTAAGAAAAGAGCTTGGTGAAATAAACAATTCCGAGGCATTTGCTAGCTGGTGACCACACCCCCTTAATCTGTTTCACTATACTGGTCTCCCGTGCAAAGGCAACGGGTGAGTGAGATCCAACACCTGGCTCATCTTATGTTTTAGAAGTAGAAAAGATATAGTAAGTACATTAACTCCTAAAACTACTTAAACCCCTACTTTGCTTTCAAAAAAACTGCATTGCATTAGGTAACAGCTTATCCTTGGCTAACTGTGATGCTTCCTTTGTCATTGCAGTGATGGACATTACAGATATCGCCCATGGCAAAACAGACGATGAAGACAAACAGCATTTCATTCCCTTTCAACAGTGAGTCTTCTTGACATTGTCACACTTGTTATACTGTTAGCCTACTCAACCTTGTTTTCTAACATCACGCAGTAATAACTGAAAAGAATTGAAATAGGACCTGAGTCATTATTGCTTACTGTGTTAAATTGCATCTTTTTCAAGCGTGCAGTTCCTATTTTGCATTTCATGGACAAATAGAATTTTTTTTTTTGCAATCCAGTGTTAGCTCTTGTCAGAGGCAGGCTTCAAGGCTATGTTTTCATAGCACATGCACAATGGGGGGGGGATTTCCGAGATGGAATAGCCCCAAAAATAGCTTGACTGATTCTTGACATCAGAACCAAACTTTCCTGACGTTTTACCTCTATGTGAAACGTCACCTCCCAGTTAGGTGGAGGCATGGACGAGGTAGTAATCCTAATTTTCACCTGGAATACAGAAACCTTTTGTATCTTGAGGGCTTTATACTAATCCAGACTAAAGTTTCTAATTGCACATATGTGGGGTTTCCTCTGTAAAAGTGACTGAACATTTCATGGATATGCAATTCTCTGCTCCTCCAAAGGCTTACTCTCCAAATGTGTTCTTTACAAAAGACACACTGTACCACAGAACAACCTGTTATGCTTCCCAGCCTTAAAAATTGAATTTATGTTTCAGTAACATTTAGTGACGTTTTTGCCACTCATAGTCATAAACTGGATGATTACAAATTAATAACACAAAGGTTATACTAAATGAGTATGCCAATGAACAATGGGAAAAAGTATTTAGTTCTAAGATCGAAATAGCATAAGAAGAACGTTTATTTTCTCATTTGATTAAGCACATTTTCCGAAACATGGTTTCAAAAAATAAAAGAACAAAAAGCATCCACACAGTGCAGTACAACACTTAATTTGGCAGTCAAAGCAATTAACATGCGAGTCAGAAGTAAATCATATCATCAACGGGTTTATCGCCGGCCCTGAAATGGCATGGCCCTTTATCACCGCTTAACCAAGGCTGTCAATTATCCAAGGGACTGAAGTCCGCTGACGTTTTGTTTCTATATTTTATTTCTCGTTTAGAATTAAAAAGTAAATGGTGACATCCAATATCCACTACAGCAAACTGAATGGTATTCATCAAAATACAAATAAAATTTCAATAAATGTTCTACAATGTTCACCTCTATTTACAGAAACCTCCTTGCTGTAAGAGTGATACAAATTAATAAATTGTTAAGAGGATATATCAATACAACAGGTCATTGCAGATCAGGAACTTCTGTAGAAATGCTTCTGTCTGGTCACAGCATTTCATCAAAAAACAAAACAAAAACCTTTTGTTATGGTGAAACCTTCCGCTAAATCTCTCTTCTGTAACATCTGTACAGGCAACATGTAGAATCTGTCTCTGCCTCTGTGTCCACCTCTCCCTCTGATCACATTACTACAGTATACTGAGACATGTTCCCTTCCACATGACTGACTCGTTTATTTCTGTGGCACATAGAACTCAGTTCACCCCACACAGTATATACATTTATTTGATTTGCATCTGTAAGCATAAGAATTGAGGATGGACATGTTGTTTACTGCACATTGCCTATGCAGCTCCCTTGTCCATTTGTTTGTCACCTGTCAGAGATGACTTCAGCAGATTTCTCTAACACTCATCCATGCTTTTCTTCCCCAGGATAGCTATGGAAACCTACATCCGTCAGAGGCAGCTCATCATGTCTCCGCTCATGCCGTCTCGAGTCATAGGAGAGAATGAGCCGCTCACAGCTGTCTTCAACAAAGTCATTGCCACGCGGGAGGTCAATCACAAAGGCCAGGGTAAAAGGAAGTGCTCACAGGCAGTGTGTTCCCCTGTGATTTTAAGGGGCTCGCTCTAAATTGACCTTTCTGTTCTGAGGGGGAATAAATGGTGTGTGAGGGGTCTACACGGTGGGTCCTTTTGGCGTCTGCCTCATTGAATTTCTTTGCATGTTTGCCGGCAGGGCTGTTTGTGACCCTGAAGCTCCTCCCAGGGGACCTTGCCCAAGTCAGGAAGGACTACCCACACTTTGTGGACCGCAGCACAGCTATCGTCAGGAAAATGGGCTTTCCAGAAATCATCCTCCCAGGTGGATTGAAGTCTTTGTTGCTGGGCATTGCTCTACATACACCACGTCCACGTCCATTTTAATTGCTTACAGAGCCGTGAGATAAATGCTCCGCACAGCCACCTGATCTGATCATCTGTTGTCCTTCCTCCAGGAATCGTGAGGAATGATATTTACGTAACCTTGCTACAGGGAGAGTTTGACCGCGGTAAAAAAAAGACGCCGAAAAATGTGGAGGTCATACTGAGTGTGCACAATGAGGAGGGTAGTCCCGTGGAGGTAAAGTAGACCAGTGAACGCAACGTATCTTTACTATTTTTTCTAATTATATGTGATATTTTCTAATGTGACTACCTGTGCTACCATCTCCTTATAACAACTCTTATAATTCTGCTGTTAATATTCTACTTTTTAGCCAACTCTATTGATAGTAATGACCGGTGGTTGGTCCACCACTTTGGTCCCATAAAAGTTTATGGTGCCCAGCAAGGTTATTATAATTATAAACTATATATAGAATTTTCAATTTGTTTTATTTTAGTTTTGTCTTTTCAATTTCAATTTAGTTGGTTTTCAGTGTGTTTGTAAAGGAATGACCATGATGTTAAATCCTCTTGATACTTATTGTCCGATGTGAAGCAGTTGTGGCACATCCTTATGTCAACTCCGTTCAATTGAGGTAAAAAAAAAAACCTGAAAGATTTGTGGTTTATTGTTAATTACTATTTGAATTGTAATAAATCTAGTGATTGCTTGATTCCTCTTGAATTTCCACTTGCCTGATATTTTGATTTATGACTAAAAACCTAGTGGTAATGTCCGCCTCAGTTGTCCTTTGTGCTTAGTACTTTATGATAGGGCTGGGCAATATCAAACACAATATTCTTGACCAAATACCTTGATGATGATATTGCGAGGATATTGTATGGTTGACTATTGGTGCTTAAACAAAATGTTATTTACACAATGAGATTTCTGATAAATATTCTCCAGAAATTATTTAATTACTTATTGGGTAAATATAAATAATAGAACAGCTAGAACAGTCTGGTAAGTTCAGAAAATTACATAGCTTTGCTGTAATGCAGCCTGTAAAACCAGGTAAAGACAACACTTACTGTATTAAGATATTACAACACATCCAAAATCTAAGACAATATCTAGTCTCATATTGCGATACTGATACAACATTGATATATTGCTCAGTCCTACTTTATGGTTCCTATCATGTAAACTAACTTGCATCTTCCCTTCCTATAGAAAGTGATATTTCCTGGGGCTGGTTATGATGGCATCACAGAGTACAAGTCTGTCATTTACTACCAGGTGAAGCAGCCTTGTTGGAATGAGACGGTGAAGGTAAGCTCATGTCAAGGACCCACGGGTGCAGCTCAGGGGTCCTAACATGATATTCCATGTTCTTAAATTAGTTCTTCAATGAACTAATCTTTTATGGATGATATTGGCACAGGGTGTGCTACTCATACAAATCTCCCAGCAGATAGCTTTTCTTCCATATATCTTCAATAGTCCTGTATTCACATTAATTCCCCCGGCTTTTCTCTCCTTCCTGCAAGGTGACAATTCCAATTGAAGACGTTTGCCACTCTCACCTAAGGATGATGTTTCGACACCGATCCTCCCAGGACTGTGAGTGACTGTGTCTCATTTGTATGACAAACACCCACATGTAATCCTGCCACCGTGTTAAATACAGCCACAGTGACTATTTGTGGGTCTGTTCACATCTTATGCTCCTCTGCGTCCTTCAGCTAGAGACAAATCGGAGAAGCCTTTTGGTATGGCCTTCGTCCGGCTCATGAGAGGAGACGGGACCACATTAAAAGATGGCAGGCATGAACTTATTGTCTATAAGGTACTGTTGCAGGATTGTGGTTTTGTACGGAATTTAATTCAATGCACTTATCTCTTAAAATGAGCAAGAGATTGTTCTGATCTAATTACTCAAAAACTGGCATATTGAAAAGCTGACAGTGGGCAGATGGAATATGCATGAATCTCTCCTCAATCAATAAATATGAAATTGGTTCTCCATCGATCAATAGGCCTCATGATTAATTCCCCATTTTATGAATTCCGTAGGTTGATGTGAAAAAGGCAGAGGATGCAAAGGTTTATATCACCTTGCCAGCAACTTGGGCTGAAGTGGAGGAAAAGGAGAAGCAAACAGGGAAGCAGTTCCACCATTCAGGAGTGATTCCTGTGACTAAAGACAGCTTCCAGATCTCCTCGCTCACCTGCTCCACTAAACTCACTCAGAATGGTACCGTAGGGCACCATTTCTATTTTTCCTAATCTTCCAGGCTCCGACTACGTGTTAATTAAAAGATGCCCTGTCACAAGCCATCTTTTAAGAAATGAAGCAGATTGTACAGCGGATAGAGGTGCAGTGCCAGCATCATTTCTCCCCCCCCACCACCCAGATTGCCTTAAAATTAATTAAGCTGATCCGTGTGGCTAATATATTGCTGATGTGTAAATGTGGATTGATGTCGATCTAATTAGGTTCTTATTGAAATTTTAGGCTTATAACACAATCATCTTAACTGATGTTGTAACCGAGGCAGTGTTGCTTCTACTGAATGCATGCTGATGTGCGAATGTGTTTCCAGTGGATTTGCTTGGCCTGTTGAACTGGAGGTCTAACCCTGAAGATCTGGACCAGATTCTGCAGAGGCTGATGGAGGTCGAGGGAGGGGAGATTGTCAAAGTGAGTTCTGCTGCAATCAGTGATGTAACATGTTTCTATATTTTATATATGTTGTATAATGTACTTTGTAATAGCCCTTTGTGTAACAGCTTTCTGTCTGTTTGTACAGTTTCTCCAGGACACTCTTGATGCCCTCTTCAACATCATGATGGAGACCTCAGAGAAGGAAACCTATGATACCCTGGTGTTCAATGCCTTGGTAAGTTTTTTTCGTCTGGCCATAGTATTAGTGGGTGATGACTTTTACCATACCGTGTAGAAATTTTAATGGCAGGTCAGAAACATGTACACACAAGTTGGTTTTGGCTTGACTTTTTGCAACATGGTGGACATTGACACTGCGTTGGAAACTCCTTGGCTCTGATTGGTTGTTTTCCTTATGCCATTAGGAGCACCAGGTGAATGCAGAGCAACATGAGTATTTTACAGATTATCTGTCTCATGTGCTACTGTCAAGATATAGTGACAAAGTTGACTGTGAAAACTTTTTTTTAATAAGTTATTAACGGCAGCCTAAAGCTATAGTGCGTACACGAGGAATGCTAAGTAATGACAACAACACTATCAGCCTATCCACATGACGCAAGCCTTGCTCCTCCCTGACACCCAGTTTCTAGTAGCGTTTAACCCGTCAAATCAAGGAGAACACAAAGGATTAAAAAACAAAACATGATGGACTCTTCCGAAGAGTTTTTTTTAATGTCCTCTTTGTCTCCAAAGCTGAGCACTGCTGTTGTCCTTTTTCAGCGGTGACATAAAACGCACTTCAAGCTGCTGCGCGCAAATGTCGCTGAGCGACACAATCTTCTGAACATAGCCATACTAACAAATAGAGAGAGATTTTTGTGGAGCTGAAATGCTTAATTAGCTTTGTATCACCCCAATCACCGCAATGGCTTGAATGTAACGGACATTCGTTCAATAATATAAAATTGTTGCTCACTGTAGCTTTCATGTGAAGCTGTGGCAGTGTGACAACTGGTTTGCATTAGCAGTAACTTAAAACAGCTATTATTGGGCATAATATCAGTAACCAGTGAACAGTGAGGCTTATATCAGTTAGAGAAAATGTTAACAAAATGTTAATACATTGAATGTTAGTATGAAAAACAGGGTCATTGATTTAATAAAAATGTTAAGGATCATAACTTTAAGGGTTGGGAAACCCTGATATTTAGTATGTATATGTCTTTCAACTCCAGCTTGGTTAAAAAAATATAGTTGCTCTTTCACTTGGCTCTTAGTAGTTTGGCTTATTTAAAACTAATGTACTTGCACTTACTTCTTGTTGTCTTTAGTTTTGATCTTTTAAGGTTGAAAACACTTAATTGGAAGTTGCTTTGGATAAAAGCTGCAGCTAAATGACATGTAATGTAATGCAATGCAATTGGACATGGCTCTGATTTAGTTTCCTCCTCTTGTTTATAACCAGGTATTCATAATTACACTTATTGGCGACATCAAATTCCAGCACTTCAACCCAGTCCTGGAAACCTACATCGACAAGCACTTCAGTGCCACTTTGGCTTACATGTGAGTTATCGTTATGCATTTCCCACCTTTGATCATGTACGCCCCTTCACTCTGTTTATTTTTAGTGGGTCTTTTTGCTCTTCTTCTCCACCCACACCTAAATTACCAGCAGACCTTGATGCTTGACTCATTCACTTTCTCAGGAAGCTAACCAAGGTGCTTAACTACTATGTGGGCCACGCCGAGGAGCCCGTCCTGACCGAGAGGCTCTATGCAGCACTCAAAGCTCTCAAGTACCTGTTCAGGTTTATTGTACAGTCCCGGGTCCTCTATCTCAGGTATCAAAAGCCGTACCACACGAGGATCACCTTTTCATTCTCACATTCTAAGGATGACTTCTTTTGATGCAATGCCTGGCCTTGATTCTCAGATTCTATGGGAACAGTGAGGATGGGGACGCTTTCCTCAACTCCATTCGAACCCTTTTCCTGTCTTTCAACACTCTTATGGACAGGCCGTTGGATGAGGGGGTGAAGATAAAGGTAAGCTGAGGAAGAATGGTTTATGTGCCAAGTAGCTGTTTTTTGTGTGGTTTATTTTTGTATTATAGAACTGACAAGCATGTGGAAACATTTAAAAATCTCACCAATTTATCATTGTTTTTAGCTTGAAAATAAAGATAAAATGTCAGACTTTAAAGATGTTGCTTTTGTTTTTAGTCTTAGCATTTTTGAAGTGTTGCATGTAAATGGCTGCAGTAGTCCAGCTGTGGAAATGTGTTATGGACAAGTTATTGAAATGTTTTACAAATTACGTGTGAAATAAGTGTGGGCTCCCTGTTGGGAGAAGGTGACAAAAGCACTGGTAAAAAGCTTGTTTAACCAGAGAAAAAAAAACATTCCTGTGCTTCAGACTGACAAGTCCTTATTCTTTGCTTTTTCAGGGAGCAATATTGAAATACCTCCCCAGCATCATTAATGACATCCAGACTGTGTTTGATCCCGTGGAGCTCAGGTAACTCTCCAGAGGGTTTGCACAGCAGGAAATGATAATTGCCTGACTCGGTGCAAATTATCATATTTTCTTCTGAGTAAAGGAGGCGTTATTTTCAAGGCTGTAAAATCAACCTCTTGTGTGATTCTCATTAGTCCTCTGTTACAATAATTACTGCATGTGAAATGTGAGTGGCATTCAAATTGTCACAGCTGCACCTCCATCTCTTTTTTCTTTCTCTTCTCAGCATTCTCCTCGCAAAGTTCATTGAGAGCATTCCTGACTCTCAGCTCGTGCGTCAGAAGCTGGGCTGCATGTGTAAAATGGTGGAGAGTGACCTTTTCAGGCAGCCAGGTAGGAGTCCTCCAGGCTCAAAAACCACATAATGACATTTTTCACAAGATGGAGGGAAAAAAAAAACTTAACGCTACTCCACATCACACCTACATACATAAGTTTGTCAAGTAAGCTCCATTAAAGGAAAATGTGTTGTGCGATCCAACGAGCACAGTCTTTCTCTGCTGCGTTGCCACAGATTGTCGAGATGTGCTTCTGCCGCTTGTTACTGACCAGCTGAGTGGGCAGCTGGACGACCACTCCTGTAAACCGGACCATGAGGCCTGCGCCCAATTGCTCAGCACAGTGTTGGACAGCCTGGACCGCAAGGACGTGGTGAGGTGTCCAAATTCACCTTTAGACTAGGGACTGCACCAAATGAGGAAAATATGCGACATCACAATAACAATATTTCTTGCGATAAATAAATGGATATCAAAGTGTAATTATTTCTGTTGCTTTCAGTATTGTGCTAAAATGGAACAATCTCTTAATGTCTTTCGCAATATGTCGCAGCTTTTTGCAATGTGTTTATTGCGCCAGTTGATATGGCAAAACGATTTAAAAAAAGATATATTGTGCAGTTCTACTTCAGACACATAAAGATTATAATCTTAAAGGGTCGGTACACAAATTATAGAAGAAAACATCTAGTCAGCATGATTGTGGGTATAAGCAAAGCCAAAATGAGTTTCCTTCACAAGGTGGCTGGGCTCACCCTACAGATCGGGTAAACGGCTCAGACTTCCGTGCAGAGAGTAAAAGAGTAAAACTGCTGCTGTTTTGCATGGGAATGAGCCAATAGAAGTGATTCTAGCCTCTCTTTAGGGGCTTTCTGGGCACGTCCAACTGAAAGGAAGCCCCAGGGCAGCCCTAAAGCATGCGGCATGGTAGCACCTAGTTCCCTTGGAGGTGCTGGAGGACGAAGCTGAAGACAAGAACAGCTAGGCTGCACTGTTTAGCCTGCTGCCGCCAGACCTAGACACGGATAAGCGGTTTAAAATGGATGGATAATATATTAAGTCATGCAGATAGTTTGAGTTTTAATTGCCTAGGTTTTGAAATATTTGTTTCTGAGATTTTTGCTACCACCCCAATACAATGGTGAGTTGTATGGAATTTAGTTTATGATGATCACAGCATTGCACACTGTTGTTGTTGTCCAATTTCTTTTAAATGTATTTGTTTAATACTGTCTAGAAGCACCAAAAAATACATTTTATTCACGTCAACTGTATTGTTGTGGAAGGAGAAATCTCAGAGACAGGTGTCTCAAAACGTGGCAAAAAAAGGCAAATCTATTTGCAAATAAGTGAGAATACGGGTCCTTTTTTTCCTTTTCTTTTTGTAATTTGAGTGAACTGACCCTTTGATACTGCTCACACTTTGTAGCATGTCTGTGTCCCTTGGTAATTGTACCTAAAGCTGTTCTGTGTGTGCAGGGTCCAACCAGAGGGCACGTTCAGCTGATAATGGAGCGGCTCCTTCGCAGGGTTAATCGCACTGTCATCAGCATGGAGAGATCCTCCCCTCTCATTGTGAGACACGCTGTGGTGTTACAACAGAGCTATGTCCTTGACAACTACGTCCTCAGCGTCATTTCAATATTAAGCACACTGATCAACACAATCTAAATATTTTAGTTTACTGTACCAATCTTTTAAGAGCCATAACTAAAAACAACAAGTAACATGTGTATATTTGGACAAAGTAAAATCATGTGAGTAATATTTGACTGTTGTGCGGCAGGGCCACTATCTCGCCTGCATGACGGCCATCCTGAAGCAAATGGATGACAGGCATTACGCCCACTACATCAGCACCTTCAAGACAAGACAGGATATCGTTGTAAGTGTCCTGGTTTCTCCCCTGCTGGCTACATATCGTCCTGAAACATCTCATCAATAACGGGCATTAAACTACCCAGGCCACTTACTGCTCCTTAAGGGAATATTGATTACAGACATTTCATGCAATGGATTGGACTGACATGATGAGGATGTGTGGGTCTCCATTATGCCGCGGGATCATTACGTGTGCCTGACATGTAGCAGCCCCGCTTTGGAGTTGCTTAGTTTGGATATTACTTATTGTATTTCTTTTAAAGCGACAGTTTGCATACACTTGCAGTTAAGCCTGTGCAATTAATCAACATTTTAATCGCGATTACAATTTCGGCCCCTAATAAAGACAAAAATAGATTTACCAAAAATAAACAATTATTTGTCCCATTGCGTTTATTGGAGAAAGTCTTTTATTCAGTCTTGTGTTTTGAATGAAAAAAATGTGTTCAAATGGGTAAATTTCACAGTTCAATGTATTTTCACTGTTGATTTGTTGTTTCTATGTTTTTCAAGTTCAATATTTGCAACATATTTCCAAAAGACAATGAGTAATCGTGTTAATCAATCGTGATTTCAATATTGACCAAAAATAATCATGAGTATAAATCTTTTTTCTTTTTTTTTAAATATTCGAGCAGCCCTACTTGCAGTAAAGTTGAAATTCCTCTGTTGCTCTCAGGACTTCCTCATGGAGACATTCATCATGTTTAAGGACCTGATGGGAGACGTTTTTGCCGCCGATTGGATGATCATGAACCTGGTGCAGATGCAGGTCTTCCTGAGGGCCATCAACCAGTACTCCGACGTCCTCAACATGTATTTCCTAGAAAAGGCGCATTTTGAACTCGAGGTGCGTCTTTGCCCTCCCTCGCGTGGGTAGAGGTTACATTTCTTATTTAACAGAAAATCAAAAGCTAGTGTTATGAGAAGGTAATCATGGTAATATTTAATATTTAAAAACCCCTGCTCCCTCTCGCAGCTGTGGAACAACTACTTTCATTTGACCGTGGCGTTCCTCACCCACAAGACACTGCAGCTGGAATCCTTCTCTCAAGAGAAACGGAATAAGATACTGAACAAGTGAGATTATTTACACTTCATCAAAAATGAAGATTTAAATGGAGGAAACGTAATCTTACAGTGCTTTGATTTAAATGTGCCACAGATATGGAGA
Source organism: Etheostoma spectabile (assembly GCF_008692095.1). Taxonomy (NCBI): domain Eukaryota; kingdom Metazoa; phylum Chordata; class Actinopteri; order Perciformes; family Percidae; genus Etheostoma; species Etheostoma spectabile. The sequence goes on along the minus strand of NC_045737.1, from coordinate 23,004,814 downwards.
CATGAGGAAGTCCATTGGGTTTAAGATCAGAGATATGTGGTACAACCTGGGTGAGTATTTTTGCATCATCTGATAATGCTGCTGTTATCATAGAGTTTGTGTCATTGTTTATTCAGTTGCCGACAGTGATGCAATGGGGAATCACAAGACAATATTTTTTATTGTCCACTTTCACAGTGCGTTGTTGTTTGGTTTACCACATTATTAGATTTTTCCTCTGTTTGTTGAGAAGTGAAGATGCAGCTTATTGCCTTCTTCAATCACAGTATGATATTTCTGCGTGATAATGTTTTGTTGTCCCTCAGGCCCCCACAAAATGAAGTTCATCCCAGGCATGGTCGGGCCCATTCTTAAGGTCACACTGGTGCCTGAGCCCGAACTGAGGAAAGCTACCCTACCCATTTTTTTTGATATGATGCAGTGTGAGCACAACTTCAGCCCCGGGCGCACGTTTGAAATGGTAAAAAGCTCCTTTAGAAGTTCAGAACTTTATTTAAATTGATGTGTATGATGGTGGCTAGGCTGTGGCTCGGAGGTAGAGTGGTCACACCTCAACCACAAGATTGGCTGATCAGTCCCCGGCTTCTTTGGCCACATGTCAATGTGTCCCTGAGCATGACACGGAAGCCCACATTACTCCTCAGATTTTGTATTTAGAGCAACTGCTCCTAATACTTGCAATGGCTTAAATGCAGTAATTAAATTTCACCACATTGTACTGTAAATTGTACGTGACAAATTACGAATAAAGTTTTGTTTTTTGTGTGTTTTCCTAAATTCCCCTCTTGTCTTTGCAGTTTGAAAACGAACTGATCACGAAATTGGATCAAGAGGTAGAAGGAGGCCGAGGGGATGAGCAGTACAAAGTCCTGCTGGAGAAAACGTAAGGCGGATCACAAAAAAAAATGATTGTATTGTACAAACAATTTCTAGAGTGAAAGCACTCTAAAAGTTGTTTTAATACAATACACTGCTCAAAAAATCCTTCTAGTCTGTGTGATAGGGAATTCACATAGGAGTACTTCTAAAATACAACAAAGGCATTTATGGTTGTGTTTTTGAAAAAAGTCCTCAAGGAGCCTAGGCAAGACAGGCGGTTAAGAATTGTAAGCAACCTCTAATCAATAGAAACCCCACTGTAACAGAATGTACAAGATTTTGATGTGCTCATCAGGAGAAAAGGCAGGCTCTGACATACGGATAACCTGGAAACGCACATTCATTCATTCTTTCATTTGTGTGTGTCTTTCTTTCTTTCTTTCTTTCTTTCTTTCTTTCTTTCTTTCTTTCTGATGTGCAGGTTGCTGGAGCACTGCAGACGCCATAGATTCCTGTCCCAGTCAGGAGAGGAGCTGGCTCTGCTGCTGAGCAGCCTGCTGGAGAATCTGCTGGCGTACCGCACCATCACGCATGACGAAAGTCCAGAGCACCGCATGAGCTGCACTGTCAATGTGCTGGTACGCCCTGTGCCTATATTTACAACAGGGTTAACCCTGTTTGTGCATGTATATAAAGCAATCACCTGGGCTGTTCTGCAAATTGCTTCCAAGAAAACGCTTTTTAAGAGTGTGCAGTTGAGGTTCTTTCAGCTTTTTTTTCTCTCTTGTAGAATTTCTACAAAGAAAAAAAACGGGAGGACATTTACATCCGGTGAGTAGGAAAGAGGCGCGGAGCATCTGGTTCTTGGACCAAAGGGCTAACTGGGTCTAACTATTGTGCTCTTGTAACCAGGTACTTGTACAAGCTGCGAGATTTGCATCTGGACTGTGAGAACTACACAGAGGCGTCCTACACTATGATACTACATGCTGAATTACTGGAGGTCTCGGACACGTCAGCAGTTTTTTCCCTGGCTTTAAGAAAATCAGATTTTCTTTTTTATGTTTGAGCTATTTTACTCTTACTTGTATTACAATGCTTCTAAATGTTCACCTGAATGTTGATTTCTGATCATTTGCTTCCTCAGTGGTCTGACAAACCCTGCGCGCCTCATCTCATACCTGGACATGGGAAGCATGTATGGACCCAACAGGAGCTGAAGGAGAGGCTGTTCCTAGAGATCATATCTTATTTGGACAAGGGCAAGGTGAGTATTAACTGCTCTGCATGTGAGCTGGTGTCACAGGATCAACATTGTGAAAGTTTGTTAAGCCCTGTGGTGTGTCAGTATTCAAATCTCTCACTTGGCTGCCACCTATCAACTGTTTTCCCTTAAAGCCACGTGGTGGGGCTTTCACAGAGGACAGCTGGGTGAGCCAGATGGCAAAGACTTGGTTGTGTGTTCTTGTGTTGGTATGTTTTTGTTGTATGTCCCCTTTTAACTGAGCAATGCACATGTCTTCTCAGATGTGGGAGAAAGCCATTGAGTTGGGCAAGCAGCTGGCCAAGATGCATGAGAGCCATATGTTTGACTTCATGGAGCTGAGCCAGCTGCTGGTAAGAGGACACATGCCACCCCCAAAACCTCTTTAAAAAAAATAAAAAAAATGAAAAAGTCAGCTTTGTAAGCTGATATGAAAACAACTTTCACCTAGATGATTTTATTGTCAACGCCTCATTAGAAGAAGTGGACAAGACCTGTGTTTCAGCTTGTGCAAGGATGAGGGTAGTTGGTTGAGGAGATGGAGAAGAGGTGTGTGTGGGTGGGTGGGTGGGTGGGTGGGTGTGTGTGTGTCTGTCTTGTTTACACAACTCATTTGCACCCAGATAGTGTCTGCGGATGCTGTGGAGTTTGATTGTATTATGAAGAAGCTATTTATAAAGTCTCTCAGCGTTACCTATTTAGTATGATTGTGCTCCAATAACTGTTTCTCATAATAACATAAACAAAGAAGATGACAGCAACCACATTCATCTTTTGAAGATGTTATTAGATTTCATTTATTAGCAATGTTTTTATTTTGTAACCACTTACAGACTAATAATAACACACTGTGTTCTGCAGTCTTACCATATTCTTTGTCATCAGAAAAAACAAGCCCAGTTCTATGAGAATATCATGCATGCAATGCGGCCACAGCCGGAGTACTTTGCTGTGGGATACTATGGCCTTGGATTCCCTTCTTTCCTCAGGGTAAGGAAATATTTACCTACTTCAGTAATTAAAGCCTTAGAGAAACCATCATGCACCATGCTCATGCAATGATCTGGCTTTTTTAAACATTTCCCAGGCCATTGTGCAATAATGACGAATAACGTTATTGGCTTTTTGATGACACAAGAGTATGTCAGAATTAATACAGTCCTGTCACGGCAATACAAAAGAACACCTCTCATATATATTATGGAAAATGAGCTTGATCATAATTCTACCTATTTGAGTTTTGTATGTTGTGTTGCACACATTTTTTCTCCTACAGAACAAGATGTTCATCTTCCGAGGCAAGGAGTATGAGTGGCTTGAAGACTTCAGCTTAAAGCTGCTCTCTCAGTTCCCCAACGCAGTACGGATGACTAGCACTGCACGCCCTGGAGACAACATCAGCAACTCCCCTGGACAACGTATCCTTATTAGAGCTACAGTAGGACCAGGCCCAAAAAAATCTGACTGGAAATTACATGAACTTACATAGTTTTCCTGTCCCAAGTTCTTGGCCAGATCCCTATTTAAAAAAAATAATTAAAAAACTTAATTCCCATTGCTTTTATTTATCCATATCTGTAACAGCCAAAACACATCGGGCTACATATAGCAATGTAGCACAGCTATTTTTATTTTGGTGCCCATGTTATCTAATCTGTCCGCTCATACCGGGCGCATGGTGTCTGCGTCGGCCAGCGCCTTGCAGCAATAGTTTCAGCGTTTCCTCTATTTCTTGCGTGAGACGCTAGCGTATGTGTCAAGCCAGGCAGGTGATCAGATAAAGGAAGACCACAGTGCAGCCGAATACTTTATAAAAAAATAACACATTCAAAATAAAACACCTAGGTTTATGGTGATTTTGGCTTGATCTTCTCACAGCGAGACATGCAGTCATAGAAATACGAGTCCAATGTGAATGGCCAGGCGCACAATCAGGCATCTATATACGCTACGCAACACTTATGCGGTAAATGTTCCAGCTGTAAGTTGGATAGATGTATCCAGAATATGGGGGTCACACACATCGGTACACAGCCCCATACATTATTAATTACATTACACAGACTATAAGGTCTGCATTAAAATAACATTCTGAACTTTGTGCAAACCCGACCCGATTCCAGCCCTGGGGGATTTTGAGAAATTACAGCCCGGCCCAATCGGATTTGGGCGGAAAATCAAAGCTTTAGTCCTCATATGATGCTCAAGGAAAGGCAACAAGGCTGAAAGTGGATGAATAGTCATGAAATGAAATGAAAAAGTCGTGAATTCATAGGAATGAATTGTAAAAAATGCTGACTATTTAAATGTGTCTGATACTTTGGTTCATGCCTATATCTTTCCCACTGACATTCCCAGCCTCAGTTGTACTTTTTTCTTGCTTATTAGCAAATGTTTGGGTGCTACTAAAGCTTCACTGAAATGGTAAATAAGGGAAACATTATATCTGCTAAACATCAGCAGCATGTTAGCATTGTCATTGTGAGTGTGTTTGCATGCTGACGTCAGCATTAAGGACATAAGCCTACTAAGTACAGCCTCACAGAGCTGCTAGCATGGCTGTAGACTTGCTTGACAATTTCAGAAAAAGAAGTAATCTGATACAAGGAAACTTTCCTCTGTCAGGTCCTCCACACTATTCCTGGTCTTACCCTTAGCTGAACTTCATAGACATCCAGTGCTTTACTGTCAAGCCTGTTCTCACCGTGCCACACCAGTTTAAAGACAAGGGGGTTCCAGAGCAGATATTAAAGTGCGTAACGGAACACTTAAACTCTGATTTATCTTCTAGTGAACACCTTGGGATTTATTGTTCTCTCCTAACTCACTGCTGTCCCTGTTCTTTTGCAGCTATTACAGAACCAATGAAGTGGACAAGTTCCAGTATTCCAGGCCCTTCAGGAAAGGTGAAAAGGACCCAGATAATGAATTTGCAGTAAGCATTTTTAAAATTTATTTCAAAGTAATGGCTCATATGTGTGAGCACACATCCATAAATACTGGGGGGGGGGGGGGGGGGGGGGGGGGGGGGGGGGAGTACAAACAACCCTGTGGCCGTGCATTCCTCATACTGAAAATTAATAAACATTTAAATCTCACCTTTTTAATATTTTATTGATATTAATTCTGCCCCGCAGACCATGTGGATCGAGAGAACAACGTTCATTACAGCCTATCGCTTCCCAGGGATTCTGAAATGGTTTGAAGTCAAATCTGTCTCAGTGGTAAGAAGCCAACGTGATGCTATGTTGTTTCTTTTCTCAGTGTCTTTCACTTTAACAAAAAAAAACGTCAAATTCATATTATTCTCGATGTGCAGGAGGAGATCAGTCCTTTGGCGAACGCCGTGGAGACCATGGAGATGGCCAATGAAAAGCTAAGTAACCTGGTGCAGCAGCAAGCCTGCGATCGCTCGCTGTCCATCAACCCGCTGTCCATGATCCTCAGCGGCATCGTTGACCCTGCTGTCATGGGCGGCTTCTCCAACTATGAGAAGGTTTGACTTCTTTTGTTTAATGAGCCAGTTTTTTAGCTGAGTGCACACATACACAGATAAAGACAGGCAAGGAAGACGCTAAGAGCACAGAGCCCCCCAAATATGTACCACTGTCTGAATCCTTCTGTACTGCATTGTGTGTCTAGAATTGAGCGGTTAGCTGAATCAGGGTCAGGTTGGAAGTTTTTTTATTAGGAATAAGCACTTGAGTGGTAACATCTTGTTTTCGAGGGGGGAGACAAAATATCCAGTACAATCACAATTAGACAAGACCGTTAACAAAACAACCGCAGCAAACAAGCAAACAAAAACAAAGAAAGAATAAAAGAACAGAACAATACATATCACAGGAAAAAAATGCATTGCAATCAGGCGGTTGAGGCAGAGTAGGAATTGAATTGGATATGAGTAATATGGTCAGTGGTAGTTACAGTGATATAAAGGTGTTATGGACAGGTACACTTAATTTCGTAATAAGGACATGGCATTTTTGAAGGAGTGGAGAAATAAAATGGATTGAATATTTACAGGTAAGTTATTTCAATCCAAGGATGCTTTAAACACAAAGGCTTTCTCAGCTGTTGACTTAGTGAACGCAGGAAAAAAAACTGCCGTGGCTGGGTTCGCTCGGTTGGTAGAGCAGGCGCACAAATGTGGGGGTTTTCTCTTAACCACAGCGGCCGCGGGTTCAGCTCTGACCTGCAGCCCTTTGCTGCATGTCATTCCCCCTCTCTCTCCCTTTTCACAACAGATATATCATACTGTTAACATGCAATAACGTGCGTGATTATGCATTTGTAAATTTCATTTTTCTTTAACGTGAGTTCTGGCTGGCCTCAAGCCTTTTCTTAACTACAAAGTTTAATTCATAAGGGAAGTGCTGTGGCCTCTTTGTCATGCTGTGGAAACCTGCTTGCAGCAATATTTTTAAGAGTTTGTTAAAAAAGCTGCCCAATTTTCATCCCCTGTAGGCATTCTTTACAGACACCTACATCCGAAATCACCCCGAGGACCACGAGCGCATTGAGGTCCTTAAACAGCTCATCGCCTTGCAGGTAAATCCTTCCACCGTCATTGTCATTGACACTGGCCTCAAAGCAGAATACATTCTGTGATTCTTAAGTGCCCGTCTCCCCCTCCAGATCCCTCTGTTGGCAGATGGGATTCGCATCCACGGGGAGAAGACGACGGAGCAGCTGAAGCCCTTACACAACCGTCTGGTTACTTGCTTCCAGGACCTTCGGGAGAAAGTGGAGAAGCATTATGGCGTCATAACCTTGGTGCGTTGCCAGCCACAAACTCAATTTAATGTAAGAGGGTGCCAACTTAAGCTATTGGCCCTCCTGCCTTCCTATCAAACTCTTCTCATTCAAAGAAGTGTGTGCGTTATTAGCGCAGGACCATAAATCTTCCTTTAGTCAGTCCATTGCAACCCGAGTTTTGCCTGTCATTGTGCTCCTCCCCTGCCAAGATTCCCCGATGATGCTTAATCTCATTTGTGTGTCCCAGCCCTGCTCTCTCACCGAGAGGAAGAAGAGTCGCGTGGGCTCGGTAGTGATGCCCTACATCCTGTCCTCCACCCTGCGTCGCATGTCTACTGTCTCAACCCTCTCCAACTCCTCCTCAGGCCTCTCCAGTGGCTCAGCATCCTCAGACGGACCCTCCTGCATTTCCTCCCAAGAGTCAGTCCCCTCGCATCCTCTCCCTGCTTCCTTTGTCTACCTTTCCCGCTTGTCTGGTTTTGTCTGACATTGTGTTGCCATCACTACAGAGACTGCTTTCTGCAAACACTGATTTTTTTTCCATCTCAAATATAAAAATCACTTTCATTGTACAGCTTTCTGCATCTTTTTCTTCTGTCCCTGACCATTCAAACATTTTCTTGTTGTCCCGTCCCAGCAATCGCAGGACCTCTGTTTTGTCCCGCTCTGAGGAGGACAACAGGATTGCTCGAAAGAACAGGAAGGAATGGAGCGTGAGCAAGTCCCAGGTTCTACTGGAGAGACAGTCCGATGCAGATGATGTAAGGCTATATACAGTATATATATATATATATATATATATATATATATATATATATATATTACACATACAATCCTAATATTGACTTTCTGCTACTTGGTTGGGAATTGGGAGTAGCTCCATTATGCTTGATTTCCTGCTATATCTTTGTTTTCCGGTGTTAATTTCAGACTTCTCCAGAGAAGCAGCAGAGACCCAAGAGTTTACAATTAGGAGATCGACGACTTACCCTCTCCCTGTTCCAGGGCGTTTCATCCCACCTCAGCCTATCAAACCCTCTCAGCCCACTACCTGCCTCTCCACACACACCTTGCACGCCACGCAGCTCCAGTATGTAGCTACTGTTCTGACAAACATCGCACTGCATGTCATCATTTTATTTTCTGTTAAAAAATAGGCCTTGCACACAGAAAAAGAAGAATACCATGCCTGCTAGCCTTGTGTAAGCACATTTTGGTCTATAGCCCTAATCAGGTCACACACAACCACACACACACACACACACACACACACATATGCTGAAAGGCTTTTCTTTTTTTCCCTCTTGTGGTAGGTTATTCCTCGCTTCTCAGTGACAAGGATGTCAATATCATTGACACCCCAGGGACCCCCCCACCCATGCCTCCGAAGAAACACCCGCACGAGATTGACAACCCCGGCTTCTCTTCAGAGGTACATCTGCTTGGAGAAAATATCACGCTCTCAATGATGCATATTTAATGACGTTGTAAACGTTAAAATATTCTGTTTTTTTATTTTTCATTTGAAGTCCTAACATGAACTCTCGTCTCTCCTTCTCCACAGTTCACTCCTCCGCTGCCAATGAAAATTGAGAGCAAGCCTCCTCCGCCACCTCCGAAAACGCGAAAGTCGATGTTTCCCACATATGAGCAGACCCCCCCCCACTAGGACTACACCTCCACACAGGCTTTAAAATGCCACAAATTCTCTGATTTGGCTGTGATTGTAGCGCGGACTCATTGCAAAAACAACACAGTGAGGTACACATGCAGGACCTTCTATGTGGGATGTATGCAAGATTTTCAATGGGGAAAAAATCTTTCTGATGCCAGTCACTAATAATTCCAAGCAGTCCTCTTTTCTAAAGTTTTAGCTGATGTTTTGTTTTTAAGCCGCAAGAAAGAATTTATGTGGGTTTATTTTTGTAAGAGGGTACTACTGCGCAAAAATATATGATTTTGGGTACGTAACATAAGGTCACTACAGCCTTAGATTGAGTGTGTGTTTAAAGAGGTAATGAAACAGTGATTTGATGCTTAAAAAAAAGAAAAGTTAGTTTGTTGTACAGACTTCATCACTCGCAGGGAAAAGGAATGACCAATGCTGCAGTATTTAGCTTTTATGTGCTGGAGTGACACTGGATGACTTCTTTTCCCCATAAATGTTTATTCCATATTTGAACAGGAAAACGCTGCATTGGACACATGTCAAACTTGATCAAGAGCAGGGAATACAATGTACAGAATGTAACTATGTTTGAAATGTAGAGATTTTGTGTCCGACGATGGTGGTCAGTAATATTTTGATCAAACCCATTTCCCCCGCACCGCAATGTTTCAGAGACACTGGATGGCATTAATGAATGTGTTGCAGATTATGCATTTGTTTTGATGTTTATGTTGAACTGAATACTGTAACTGATGCTTCCAAACTGCATCACGTTGATGTTTGTTTTCAGTGGAAGTACGTTTTTCTTTAAAGGGATAGTTTGACATTTTGGGAAATGTGCTGTCTTGCCAAGAGTTGGATGAAAGGATCCATACCACACTTACAGTGGTGCTCATAAGTTTATGAATCCATGTTAAAGTTGACTAAAAAGAAGAATAAAAAAATCATCTGTTGGAAATTGAGCTCAAAGTCTTATTTAAAAAAAAAAAAAAAAAAGAAGGAAAAATTCAACTTTTAAGGACACATGTATTGTAAATTATTAAATAAATGCTCTTCCTTAAAATACGGGCATAAGTATACATACTACTAAAGGCCAATTATTTCATGGATACTATGAATCCTGATAAAGTTCCCTTGGCCTTCCGCCCCTACATCATTACATACCATTCACAATACCTAGAGATTGGCATGGTTTTATTTAAGTTAGCCTAATAGCTGGTTTGATTTGCATTGAGAGATGATCTTATGGTAAGTACCCCCAACTTATGAGCCCCACTGTACATCTGTATGGTAAATATGTAGCTGGAGTCAGTATCTGCTTTGCTTAGCTTAGTATAAAGACTGGAAACTGGATTAAACGGCTAGCCTGGCTCTGTATAAAAGTAACTAAATCTGCCTACCAGAACTCGAGCTTACTAATTAACATGTTTTATCAAAATTTTACGTGGGGTTTCACACAAGACCTTGTTATGCTAAGCTAAGCTAAGCTAACTGGAGGCTGGCTCCAGCTACATATTTACCATACAGATCTGAGAGTGGCATCAAACTTCTCATCTAACTCTTGCCAAGAAAGTAAATAAGTGCTCTTCACAACATTTGGAACTAGTCCTTTAAAGAATCCTAGACACTGTATGGTACACACATAAATGCCTTTGAAGTTCACTTTAGTTTTATATTTCAGGTCTAAGATTTCCTTTTTTATCAATTCATTATTGAAGTGTAAATTATTGCTATTCATTGAATTTTAATATTCCCATTGTTTTGCGCACCTAGTGTGTACAGAGATGGTTTATTTTTATGTAGCATTAATTGAGGTTTATTACAACCTATCGCTTTACTGTGTGCTGTTTAAATAGTTTACAAGACAACTCTATTTTAGTACCCTCAGAGTGCTAAATCTATGCATGAATGCTGTTTTGAAAATGATCAAATTGAATCCATAATTTAGAGTTTAATTGACAGATCTTAAATTGTTTTACAAGGGAGTCGCTTTTTGTACTCTACGCGTTTCCTAACCAGCATCAAATACATTGTATACAAACAATGCCTCAAGAGATATATAATGATCTTTTTTATGAACAAGCTGTTGACTGAACAAAAATAAAGACTTCTTGAAAGACCAGCAAACTCTGATTGTTTTTAGAAAGGCATCTTCATCTCCTCACCACAATCCTGTCAACACAGTGAATACAGATTCGTCTCTGTGCCCTCCTACTTGTAAACTTGGCACTCACACGGAGTCATTTGGATGCTGATGATAGGGTGAAAAATTACCCATTCAAGCTCAAAACATCTGACGAACTGGCATTCAACTGTTGATTTGTGCATTTCAAATGCAATGCCAGTAGGTGTTGGAAAACGAGGCTTGTTTAGCTCGTGCTAATGCAAGAGCTAAAAAGGCATGGAGTTTATGAGGTGTTCATGGGAGTTGTTTGATGGGGGCTGGTCTTGCTAATCTGGATTGTTAATGTCCTATTCCTTCCTGTCAGATAGTGATGTATGGGATATCGCTCTCCCTGCAAGTCTCTGGAGCAAAAAAACATTTGAAGTGATTCACCCATGCAAGGAGAGCAGCGTTGCAACTGCCAGGTTTCGCTGGATGCACAGGAACATCTCCATGGAAAAAATCTCCATGCTGTAGACATGTTTACAGCTTCATGCTTTGTGGAATCTGATGACATTGATCACAAAGGTCCCGTTCCTTTCATGCACATTGTAGATGTCTTCCCAGCTTTCTCTAAACTGACAATATTCCAATGTCACATTTGTGTCAAACTCTAAGTTAAATAGAGACTGAGGTCACACACAGTTTCCATTACCTTGAGACTCAAAACAAAGACTCAATGGAAATTTCAGTTGGTTTTTCCTACAACTCTTTAGGGTCGGTTGTGGCTCAGTGGTGGAGCGGTTGTCTGCCAATCAGAAGGTTGGCAGTCTCATGTCGAAGTGTCCTTGGGCAAAACACTGCGCATCGGAGCATGAATGTGTGTGAGTGTTTATCTGATGAGCAGGTGGCACCTTGGACTTCTTGTACCCTCGGCCACAGTGTATGAATGTGTGTCCATGGTGAAGGGTTCCTGTACTGTGTGAAAGCGCTTTGAGTAGTCGTTAAGACTAGAAAAGCGCTACATAAATACAGTCCATTTACTTCTACTACATAGACTGTGTAAAAGCTCCACTACAAGTCACAAAATGTATCTGTGCTACTGTGACTTTTCAGATTTCAATTTTACATTAAAAAACGTGTAACTTAAAAATACATTTTTAAAGATTAAACCTAAGGTAACAAACATTTTGATGATGATGAGTTGGGACCACTTGTCCTGTTTCAGATGTCTTTGAGTTGTTAGTTAGCAGTTCCAAGAAAGACATTTCTTCTCACATGGTTTCATTTAAATAACTGCTGTTTGAGGCCCAAAGTGGTAAAATTATTCAAGTTTTCACCCCCCAAAAAATCCTTTATACTAAACCGTCTCTGTTATAACCATGGGTATACTAACCATGTATTAAGAGAACGGTTTTAACTAAGCGCTCGAGTATGTAAAATGGCTGCCATGTGAATCCTGTGTTTCTTTTGGAGCGTAGATTGTGCACTTCTTCAGAAAAATTAGATCTGCAAGATGCAATTCAGCACATGAAAGGTGGGGGCAGTATATCATCTGAGGTGGCAGGTGTTGAGTTATAAAATGCAGCCAGGTTAGGATAATATGTGTTTTGTCTCTGTGAAAAGGTCAATGACGGCCCTACTGTCTCTCACCTTCCCCCTCTCTTCCTTTGTCTCTAAAGAATTCATTAGGTCATATCTATCATTTAGCATACATGAGGAAACTCATTGTCCCCACTGGAAAGGTAACTGTTGTTCCTGCCTTTAGGGAACCGCCCAGCTGGGCCAGACTGACTAAGAACAAAGGAAATGCGTAGTCCAGTAAACTTGAATATAATTGGCACTACCATGATAAAAGACATTTATCTGTGACCTGGACTAAAGGGAAAGATTTAATTTGAGGAACCACCCTCAACTTCTTTGGAATAAAATTGGGACGTGGTGATGATTTTGTTACTGGTCTCACGTGACTCCATCAGGGAGAAGTATAAACCAAGTCCGCTGTCAGCTGCAGTGTTATCATGTT
>NC_045737.1:22984156-22992164 GCF_008692095.1 Etheostoma spectabile | reverse complement strand
GTATTGTCTTTGTCTTATCATCTTCATCATGCAGTTTCATTAAACCTTTTCTTGATTCGCAATTGGACCCTCAGCCTCTCCTCATCCTCATCAAATCAAAGAACACATGATAGTTAGTTTTTTCTAACACAGGTCAGCAGCTGTTCCACACACACTCCAGCCATAGACTGTAAATATCTTCAACTCCAGCTCCAGTCAATGAATATGTTTTAGTGTCAGCCAGGGATGATATGGCCCTGATCTGCCCCTAGTGGATAAGTTCAATCCTCCAGCTACTCGCATAGTCAACACATTCTCACTCCCATCTCGTAAAATACGGACGCTTGGTCAGGTGCCTCTGCATTGATGCTAAAAGTCTCCTTTAGCGTTGGATTAAGGGAAAGGTCGTGAGTGGGCTTACGGTTCCATGACAAGCGGGAATAACGGGCTAGTTAAAGAAGAAAGCCGCTTCCTTGACACGCCGCAATAATGGGACGGTTAAGGACACACGCGGGACACAAACCCCGCTCTCCCGGGTGAAAGTCCTGTGTTTGACCCATCCACCCCTCCTTATGCGGAAATTTCACCTTACATGACATACTACTCTCTAAACCTGGTCTAGATGCTGCTCTCCCCAGTACGTTCTATACACATGCCGAAGGGAAGGGTGCTTTTTTCGTCACATCAGACGCTGAAAGCCACTGTCCGCTGGCAACCGTTTGCCGCTTGTCTACGCGTATGCCTAAGCATTGTTAAAAAGCAAAATCGCCTTTACACCTAACTGTGTGTGGTTAAATTAACCTATGTCCACTTCGACTTATAGGCTTACATGAATTCAACAGTAAGCCTATTAACAATTCATGTCAGTCATGGGGGAGATATTTTACTGCATTTTACTATTACTTTTGATACTTTCACATCAGCTGCAGCCATCTTGGCTGATCAACGGCACTCCTCTTTACTCAGCTAGGTCTATTTTGCTGTAGTGTCCAGAGTGAGAACTACAGGGGAGCTAGGGGGAGCTGGGCTCCCCTTAATAAGACATGGGCTCCCCTATGAAAATGTGATTTGTGAAATTTTGGTAGGTTTTACTAAGAAATTGTGTAGCGATCACCTGCTGCAAGCCCAGTTAGCACACCTCCCGCCGGGGTGACAACGCAAGAAGAAGCTGAATAAATAATCTCCTCTCTGGCTGAAGATGGTGGTTGTAAGAACTCGTCAGAGGCCAGTCACGATCCTTACCCCTCTTGCTCCTCTCTCTTATTAAATTGGAACAGCCAGCAGTGGAGAGACTAGAAGAGCTAATATACATGAACCTAGGGGTTGATAACACAGAGTCGACTGTTAGCACCACACTTCCATGTGAGCATAGTGAGGGTCCCTACATGTAAACCAAAGCGTTGAGAACTTTGTAAGTATAGCTGACAGTTTATTAAAATAGATGTTTTTGTATTAAAGAAGAGTCAAACCACGAACGCCCCGCTTGTTACTGGTTGCACTGCATTCGTGGTTCGACTGATCATGGCTGTTTTCCCAAGATGGCGCCTGCCTGTGTATGCGGTATAATGGGAATGTCTTTATAAACTATCTTTTAAATAATCTGTCCGTACACTTACAAAGTTCACAATGCTTCGATTTACATGTAGAACCCTCATTATGCCACCGTGAAAGTGTGGTGCAATTTTGAGCCTGGTTAGTGGTATAAAATAGTGATTTATTTCTACTCTGTGCCCCAAAGACTAGCATTATAACGTAGCGTTATATCAGCGGTTTGCGCTAGCTTGTTTCAAGCTAGAGACGCATTTGATAAGAAAATGGTTGACTTGGTATACCGTACATGTTATCAACCCCTAGGTTCATTTTGCACCATAATTATACCTTTGAAGCGCCCATATTATGCTCATTTTCAGGTTCCTAATTGTAGTTTGAGGTTGTACCAGAATCAGACGTAGAAAACCGTGCAGATTTTGAACAACGCACCTGAAGACTGAAGGCAGAGTACATTCAGAAACCTGTATCTCACTCAAAACAGCATGGATAGTTTTTTTCCAAGTTTATATGCATGTGGAAGCACCAGAGACGCAAAATAATACCTCAAATCCCAGAAAAAGTTTTTTTTTTTTTCATAAAATGGCCACTATAAGGATGGAAGCTTGGGGTGCATTGCTCAATTGAACGGAGGAATTGTGGTATTCTTCGGTAGTTGGAGTAACTTTAACTGCTGTTCATGTGTCACAAAGCGGCTCAACACATGTGACAAAGAGAAGAAACCAGACAGGTTAAAGTGCCAATTAATTGTTTATTGTTAAATAAACAAGATAATTATTCCAAAAAGAATCCTGACTTTTGTGGAATCAAAGGTATCAGTGGTGTGTGTGGTGTGTGGGTGAGTGAAAGATGAGTGGATAAACAACAAATGCAACAGAAGAGGTGAAACAGACCCAAAATAGGAGATGTGGCGCCAAGGAGAAGGAGAAGGCAGAGACGGTACAATGAGCCATGACTTGCTTAAATAGCCTTTGTTGAGGCCTACCTAGGTGTCCACCAATTAACCAACGGGCCTTCCCAAACTGCCAGCTCAGCCAGGAAAGCCAAAGAAGCCAACAGCAGGCAGAAAAGGGGTCGTAACAAACACAGGCTGATGTTTTGTGAATAGACTATTTGTGGGTAGTAGACATTTCTGTCAATAAAGTATAATAGGGGTAAACCCTGTATAGTGCATAGACTTGTAGCTGTTATGTATCTTTGTAAATCATTGTAAGTTGCAAGCGCATGATTGGCCAGGATCAGGTCGGCTCAAAATCTGTCTGAACCAACTGGAAGGGGACCAGATGTATCTGCCAGAGCAAATAAAATATGATCTCGTACATTCGCCTGATTCTCAGGCCACCTGTGTGAATAAAATAGGTGGATATTCATAAAGTTATGTTTTCTTTAGTGTATAATTCACCTGAAACTAAGAATGATTGTGTTTTTGTTAGCTTAGAATGAGCCCTTCATATCTACACGGGGAGCGGGTCTTCTTCCAGGTTGCTTGCCGTGTTGCACTGCATGTTTCAACAGTAGCCCAGAATGGACAAACCAAGCATTGGCTCTCGAGAGGTCCTTTTTTTACGTTACCTGAGGGGCACCGTAGATTCTGCTAAATGCTCGGAAAGGGAATTTAGAGAGGGCAACCTCAATCTGCAATCTGCAACCTCACCGCTAGATGCCACTAAATCCTACACACTGGTCCTTCTACTTAGAAGTACCAAATACTTCCAACATCAGAATAATATTATTGTATTCCATTAATGAGTGTTGCATCCATATTGTTTTGCCCCTGCCACACCCACCCCAACTCCCTCCAATAGAGATTGAAATTCAGGGGATGGAATGCAAATCAAGGCCTTGGTACAACTTAACTCCCCCGCATCAAAGGACGATATGGCCTTTTTTTACTTTGTCCAGTTAGCTGCAGGATGGATCTTGAGCCTCTTTGTGGATTGGGATTAGCTGTACTATTGTATCTCTGCTTTGAACCTCACTTGGTGATGCCAGGGGGTGTAAACTAATGGAGCATTGCAAAGAGGTCTGCTGCATTTAAAAAAAAAAATATATATATATATATTTACACAGGGTGAGCTTGCTGGGCATGAGGCATGAGTGCACTTTTCAGGAACGCCCAGCTTCTCACACACACACACACACACACACACACACACACACACACACACACACACACACACACACACACACACACACACACACAGTTGCAGTTACACACATTCAACCCTGGGAGCTGTCGAGTACAGCACACTTCTGTTAAGGACCAATGAACAGGTACACAAGAAAAGGTGCCGATTATAAGTGCTTTCCTCCATCAAGTTTCTTTTTGCTCCCCAAACCGTTGCAGGAGTTTGGACTGGCAACCTTCCAGTTCTTGTTGTCCCTATGCACAGCTTCAACTACCTGCAATCTGACTGAGGAAAAACTCTTAAAACATCTGTGATGTTTATTTTTTAACATTTCTAGATGGACGTGGATTCCCATTATGTCCAAGCAACCTCCTTGGGGATCTATCTTACAGGCCTGACTATTATTTGTTCTACTGAAATATTAATATTCATAGCAACAGCTGGTTATCTTGCTGCTGTGATCTGTGCATCAGTTTACGAGCTCTACTCTGCCTGCTCAAGTAAGACATTTTAATGAATGGTGATAAAGCTGGACACTAGTCCTTATTGAAATTGCAAGCACAAAAAGATAAAAGAATAGGTCACGGCAAAATGTTTGACAAGTTCAGACAATGACCACTTGATTTCAGCACAAAGACCTTAAATGAGAAGGAAATTGGCTTCTCAGGTGTGAACTTTTGCAGCAGCACTGGGTTTCGCCTTATGTTCAGGCACTTTCAGACAAGCCAAACACGGATATATATCCAGGCAGACATTCAATTCATGTATCAGAGCTTTCCAGAATGTCTTTTTCCCGTAGATCAGCACGGTGGCGGTGACAGTTGTGTAGATGGACGTGACAAAGAACATGAGCATGATGATATTCTTGCTGTTCACAATTATCTGGTAGTTGACATACAGGTCAACCGTGAGGCAGAGAATGAAGAGGGCCACTAGAGATAAAGCCATCTTGATCACCCTCATCTGGGTGCCCAGCTTGGGCCCGTGCGCCGCATTGGTGCTGGCTTTCATGTGACGGAGATGGATGGCAAGGTGGACAGAGATGGAGATGCAGCATTTCACCATGAGCACCCCTGGCAGCACATCAGCCAGGATCAGAAACATGGCTTGATAGATCTGGACAGAGGACGTGTTGGGCATTAACACTCCACAGTCTCTGTGTGCTACGGTGAAGTTGCCAGAGTTAAATACTAAAAGCATGGGCATGCAGGTGCACAGGCCGCACAGAGGGATGAGACAAACAGCTAAGGTGACGTGCCTGAGGATGGCGGCCTGGATCTGTGTGTAGCAGTGATTGGGTGTGTGTACCAGCTTGGTGCTGTAGTAAAAAGTGAGAAAGCTGGTGTCCCACATGATGGTGAACTTGAGGCTGTGGATTAACAGCATCATGACGGCGTAGGGCATCGCAGCGATTTGGCACTGACTGTCCAGCTCATCCATGGTCATCCAGAAGTAACAGAGCAGCTGGTGAGCCACGTCAGCCACCGACAGAGCCAGGATGATGGTCTCACACGGAGTCCACTTCTTGTTCTGCCTGTAGTTCCACAGACTCACCAAGAAGATGTAGCCATTAAAGAAGATGGTCGTGACAGCAACCAGACCTGTCATTACCCAGAGGGTCACTTTATTCACCCCCAACATAATGACAATGATTTTACCCAAATACAACTGCAATGTAAACCTTTAGGTGAATAACTTAATCTTAAATTCCTTCTATGTGGCATTCGGCAGTCTGTGTGGGGTACTGAAGTGTTTCTGTAATTAAACACACACACTCCAAATCAGAGGATTCTTCATTTGTGGTTCCACAGAATCAGTCACAGTTTGTTGCTGTCGCTGGAGTCTGGGGAAAAGATTCACACATTTAGCTTTTGAAATAAATGAAACAAAATCCAAATTGGATCAGTTCAAATCTTCTGTTGTGGTTAAGAATATACATGAAATCTACAATTTATGCCAATCTTACAACAAACGACTTTTCAAGCAATTCCACTGTTGCAGACAAGTTTCCAATATCCAAATGACATCATAAGGCTTGCTAGAGTTGGGGCGTGCTACCGTCGTCTCAATCGTTTGGTGTAAGGTAGTCATACAACTTGGTCCGAGCTGTCTTTAGTCAGTCTCTTCACTGGTTACCAATTGCATCCGCTTCAAGACACTAGTACTCGCATTCAGGGCCACGAACGGATCAGCCCCAGCTTACATCCAGGACATGGTCAAACCTTATACCTCAACCCGCCTACTCCGCTCTGCATCAACCAACCTGCTTGCGGCCCCTTCACAGTGAGGGAGAACTAATCACCCAACAAAATCCCGGCTGTTTGATCTCCTGGCTCCCAAATAATGGAATGAGCTCTCCACTGACATTAGGACGGCCGAAAGCCCACACGTCTTCCCCCGAAGGCTAAAAACACACCTCTTCCGACTACACCTCGGATTAAAACTAAAAAGTCTTTGCAAAGTCCTATAGTCTGTGATTAAAACGTCAGTGACACCATGACAAATTGTCTTTAGATGTGAGATGGAGTCAGACATTAGTCTTTTCAAGCTCTTTTCACAGTGTACTAGTGTATGGTATTGGCATATATGGCATTAGTCATGCAAAACAAAGTATGTTGTGTGTAGCTGATGCCTACCATACAATAAAAGACACAAGAGTTTGAAAAGACTAACATCATCTCACATCTAAAGACAATCTGCCATAATGTCACTGCGGTTTTAGTCACAGACCACAAGATTTTCCAACCAAGACTTAAAATCTATGACAATACCAAACACGTTTGATTTTGTCGGAACGTCAAGACAGGGAAAAAACGACTGACTTGAGACAGCTCGGTTTGAGTTTTACGACCACCTTACACCAGACGATTGAGACGACGGGAGCGTGCAACATCTCTAGCAAGATTTTAATCTGATATTGGTAATTTGTATGTGACAGTGGAATCACTTGAAAAGTTGTTTGGTGTAAGGTCGGCATGAGGTTACGAGGTTAGAGCATTTAGTTTAAGAAACAACCATTTTTACCTCAAATGAACCTACCATGGGTTGGATGGACTTTCAATGCCTGCTAGTTGTACAATACGTGGTTTGACCTAATACCCTTGGATGCAGTTGAAGAATCCTTTTTTTTGTCTTGTTTATCCAGGAAATAATCCTAGACCAAAGTCGTATGCAGGATGCACACAGCAAAGTGACATCCTTGGATTCATGAGTTCCTTGACTAGGATTTATATATATATAAGCATTAGATTTGCATGAGTTATGACCACAGGTAGTGGTGGCGGTGTATTTGCATTTAGCCAGGGTGGGCAGGATATGTGCTCATTATGAATATCCAGGGCTTTTACTGTATGTTGATCAGTGCAGCATGACAGCTCAGCCAGTCCGCAGACCACACTGCACCCAACGCCGCATGCAAATGGATGTTCCTGCATCTCGGCCAACATATTTCCTAACACCAAACACCAAACCACACACACACACACACACACACACACACACACACACACACACACACACACACACACACACACAGGTAAATCTATTTACCTGATAAGAAAAGCAAATCACCTCTGAATAACATTCAGGAGCCTTTCTAATGGACCACCTTATCACTGTAGTTTGTGCTGTGGAGGACATTAACTTTGTAGACAGACTTTTAACAAGACTTGAATCACATGTAAGTTTATATTTAGACTTTAGTGTGTCACGTGCATTACTATCCAATATTAGCAGACAGGATCCTAATTACAAACTGTAAGCAATTATCTTGGCTTACCGACTTCCTTATCTATGTTTTTCTTTTGGACCCACACTTCATTGTAACTTAGTTTAATCTATTATTGTAATGGATAGTTTATTTTATACCAAACAATCCAAAGCCATATTTCAAAGACAAATTCTGTGTGTTTTGCACAATAGCATAACAAAGCTCATTTGTATGCAGACACTCTTTGAATCTAGATCTAGAACATTCTGCAGTGGGATCTTTTGCTTTAAAAAAAAAAGAAAGGAGAATCACTATGCCAACACTGTGAGAGGTTCTGCCTTCTAAGAAACGTATTGTTAAAAGAAGAGATAATGTAGTATTTGTAAGGAATTAATTGTATCTTTTCCCCCAGTTCATGCATGGATCAAAGGGCAGACTCGTGCACGGAGTTAAAAAGGCTGTTGTACTCAGAGAACTGGTCCTTGTCATGATAAGCATTTCTTTATACATTTGAATTGAGCAAACCAAAAGATACAGATGAAATATTTTTAAGTTTCAAGTTGTCTTCATGTTAAGCAAACAAGTGACAAAGTCAAACACTGCAGAGGGACACGTTAAACATGGTTGTGTGTGTGTGTGTGTG
>NC_045737.1:22983765-22984146 GCF_008692095.1 Etheostoma spectabile | reverse complement strand
TGTGTGTGTGTGTGTGTGAGTGTGCTGAAGAGGGCCCTTGGCAGAATTTATTACCAAGGGCCCATCAACCCTCACCGCTGCAGGCATAGTGGTTTGGCTGACTCTGGATTCAAAGATTGGCAGCTTAAGGTTAGCCCCTCCACTACTAGCTGTTAGACTAATAACTAATTTACTGGCTGCTAAGCAAACATTGAAGAAACACACAACACATACCAGGCAATTTTGCAGCGCTTTGTTCTGCAAATTAAACATTCTCTTTGCCTAGAAATCTAGAGGCGCCCTAGTGGCAAATGTATTTGTAGCTAGGGTCAGTCTAGCAACTCTCCGTTGGCTTGGAACTGGAAAAATAAAATTGTGGTCAGGCCAATCACATCGTGTATA
>NC_045737.1:22983567-22983755 GCF_008692095.1 Etheostoma spectabile | reverse complement strand
GCGGGCTTAACATAAGGACGGCAGAGCTGCGACGAAGAGCGGTCTTTTGAATCGGCTTTGACCATGACTCCGGAAGAGTTGGTGTTGAGTCATTATTAAAAAAGGAAGATGTGTTTGGAGTTTTGCCGACTGAATACGGCAAAAGTTCAGCTAGCGTCACTTTGGTTGGTTGTAGCGCTATCCTATTG
>NC_045737.1:22981032-22983557 GCF_008692095.1 Etheostoma spectabile | reverse complement strand
GGAATTTGAAAGACAACCGTTTATCCTGCCCCTCGGGTTGAGCCTCGCCAATGGTGAGTTCCCAGACCCAACATCTTAATGTAGGTCTGTCTTGTCAGGCTAACATTCTCCGGGAGGCAAATGCAAATAAGAGGGTCAGGGGCAAAAC
This sequence comes from Etheostoma spectabile, assembly GCF_008692095.1. Lineage (NCBI taxonomy): Eukaryota > Metazoa > Chordata > Actinopteri > Perciformes > Percidae > Etheostoma > Etheostoma spectabile. The sequence continues at coordinate 22,983,409 of NC_045737.1, read as the reverse complement.
TGACTTCATTGTCTCCCATTATTCTGATACAAAAGCAGCTGAACTTTAAATACATATTTATGCATTACAGCGCTGAAAATATCCTCCAATCTGCGGGCAATGAGAACTGAGAGACTGTTGGTCAAACCAAGTGTCTACACCAAGACAATTTTTCATGTTTGATGCATTTCAAAACATAGTGACCCCCTCTGAGTAAGTTGTATTTGAACCTCTGACCACATAATTAGTTTTTATGTGATGATTTTAAACTTTGCATTTCAAAACAAAACAATCAAATTTCATTATGATGCAATTTCAATTAGGTATTATCTTTTTTCAGAGCAATTGTTTCAATTCTGCATCCTGAGAGTGGGAGATGGGTTTAAAATGCTAGTCTATTATGTTGTGATATCATCAAGCAATAACACAAAAATCTGAATGCTCAGTGAGCCCTTCATTGGATTTAGATGGTATTCTCCTCATTGACATGATATTTAAAAAAACGTTTTATTGTACACGTTTAAAAAAAAAAGTAATAAAATGTTTGAGCTAAATCTAAAAATGCAAGTCTTTTGATATATACATTTTACACACAGTTTTAGAAAAAAATCCGTGTAACAAAGAGAACCTATTCTTTATGCATCATGAAAGTCAACCAGTTGTACATTCTTGTTTGTCCAAGTGCCGAGGTAAGATTTTATGAGTCCCATTATTCTCCAGTTAAATACAATGTCTTGCACCATTTATAATATACATACTTTACATAGAATTCTTTACAACATGTTTTACACTTAAAGTAAAAGCTCCTTTCTTCAGAAGGAAAAGTTTTATACTAAAGAAAAAAGAAGTCAATCAGGCATTTGGATTGTAGTTACACAGCGTATCCATATCGATGATCGTAATTGAGAGAGGGAAGGAGTTCCCCTGCAGTAGTTGGCTGCGACGTGCCGTTACTCTCGCCTGTATAGATGCCGGCACTGCTGCCTGCTTCTCGCATACTGGGATGGTGGTTCCTCACGGAGCTGTAGTGCACCCCGGGGTGGGTGCGGTACGCCATCACCGAGCGGAAACTGGAGTTTCTGCTGGAGGGTCTGCTCTCCGGGGCCTTGACGTCCTCCCTGAGGAAACAAGTCACACATAGTGTCCATCAGATGATCCTCAGATGATTGTAGACTATGTGATGGACGTTTGAAATAGTTTCCAGCTCTGATAGTACAATACCTTATTTCATTTGCGACCTCTTTCTCGTAACGACGCTTGTGGCAGCAGCAGACCAGCAGCCAGATGAGAAGCAGGAGGAGGAGCAGCAGCAAGAGAGCACCTATCACTGCCCCGACTATGACACCCACCTTATTGGTAGCTGGAAGGAGAAGACAGGGTACTTTCAGACGAAACAAAGGCAGACCAATTCTTCTCACAGAATTGGTTCCTCCGAGTTGATACATTCATCAACCCAGGGGTGTCGGATTGGGGGTGGAAATGGGTTGTGTCATGGTTGTGGTTGTCAGTTGTAGTTTTTCCTGTTTTGTTGTGTAATTTATTCCCTGTCCCATGTTGTTTACTGTCTCCTGTGTTCCTGTATTCTCTGTTGTGTTTTAACCTGTTTTAATCATGTGTGTGTTTTATGCTTCAGTTTCCCCACACCTTCTGTTAAGTACCCTTTTTACTTAAATACATCTTTCTACACTGCTTGCTGCCTCCTCATCACTTCTATCTGCATGTTGAGTCTAAGCCTGCTAATCACTGACCTGACACTGAGTAGCCAGGGCCCTAACAGATGCTAGAAGGAGTATGGTGTGGAGGTCTAGGAGGAGCCCATAGGGAATGCCTTTCTACAAAATTTCTACAGAGGCCCAGAATTTTGTGCTACACCTTCAGTCAAACCGTAAGTGTTTAGATATACTGTATATTTTTTTGTCAAAGATTGTTTTTTTGGAGTTTTCACCTCTAATCAACAGGCCAACATGAAAAGGGAGGGGGAAGACATGCTGGAAACTGGCTCCATGATGGATTTCGAACCCTGGACCGCTGCATCGAGGAATAAACCTCTTTATATGGGCAGCCGCTTGAACATTTGGGCTACCTGGGAGCCCAGACTTTTGATGGTTAGTTTGACGCTTTGTTATAGTCAACACATTCTCACTCCTAGCTCGTCAAATACTGAAGCTGCCAGGCTGTCTCGACTCTAGTCCAATTCAATTGGACTTCTTGTTCACTCATACATCCCGGATCAAGAGAATGGGTCATTTGGATTTGTTTAGCTGCTTGTCTCGGGAAACTCATTTTCTTTCTTTGTTTGAGACAAGGATTTCCGTTCAGTAATTGATTGTACTGCTTGGGTGCTTCCACCTACGTTTTGAGCGACTGTACCAACATAGCTGGCAGCGTGAGCAGAAAC
>NC_045737.1:22970610-22981022 GCF_008692095.1 Etheostoma spectabile | reverse complement strand
AACAGCGAGTGCGTGGGTAGTATGAGTAAAGAAAGTTGACAAGCTGACCCGGTACAGAACACTAAAAGGAGTCCTTCAAAAAGATTTGTTTGTTCATTTTCGCCCATCAGTTTTACAGTGCAGCTCTCCTTCTTTACAGCCATGAAGTCCAGCTTTAACAAGAGTAAATGTAAATGGCCTTTTCTAAAGCACTTTTCTAGTCTTAACGACTACTCAAAGCGCTTTTACATAGTACAAGAACCATTCACCATTCACACACATTCATCCACTGTGACCGAGGCTGTCATACAAGGTGCCACCTGCTCATCAGATAAACACTCACACACACTTCGTTGCGCAAGAGGCTTACATATACTTTTACGACTTGCCTTTAAGACTGCAGAAATTACTCTACCTCCAACAGGATGTATGTTAAGTACTTCTGAATAAATTAGATGATGAAAGCATAGACTCACGGTTGTATGCATTCAGTGCATATTTACACTGTCCTTGGCCCACAGTATTTTTTGCCACACACACGTAAGTCCCAATGTTTCCGTCTGTATGGTTCTTTATTAACAGCTCCCCAGTCTGTGGGTCTTAACGGAAGAAGAAAGCACTCAGTACAAGATTTTTATACAAATACAGCATCATTAAAGTATTTTAGAAAAGCCATTTTGTCTGTCAATTTCCATCTTCACCTTGGGTTGCAGTGGCTGGTATTGCACCTCCGCTTTCTCTGCTCCACGTGTAACTGACAGGAGTGGATCCGTGAGAAGATTTACAGCGGAGGGAGACTGGGCCACCTTTCTCCTCTCCGCCTTCAACCCAACACTTTGGCGATGATGGAGGAACTAGGGACATAAAATAAATAATCAGTATCAATGCTTTAGTTCGTCATGGGAGGGTTTGAGGTGTGAACGACAAGAACAATCCAAGGAATGGCTACAGTGGTTGGTGTTTTAAGCCCCTAACATGACCTTCCAGGCAGCGCTGCCTGGAAGGCACTAGGATTAGGCAATGGTTAGGGTCAGCCTTGAAGTCAACAGTCGCAGTGCTGCCTGAAAATTGACATTGGGGGCTTAGAACACAATCGAGCACAACGGTCACACAGAAACATGGAAGGAAAGCGCCTTTACATACTATGTGAGTGAGAGTTTGGTGTTAGGAAAATAGAAGAATGAGAGGGCTGAAAAAAGTTAACAGGTAAAACCGGTAAAAAAAAAGATCCTCCCTTACCCATCACCACCAGAGTGATTTTTCTCATGTCAACACCCGGTGCCTTCTTGACTTTGCACTGGTAGGTGGCTGTGTCTGAGGGCTTCACATCAGAGAGTGAGACAGAAGCGTCTCCCAACTTGGGATCCGCAATGAACTTGAGCCTTTGGGAGATGGCCGGGTCGGAGTAGTAGTGTATCTGGCCTCCTGTATATGATAAGATCTGAGATGCAAAAATTGGCTTGAGTGAGGACACTTTCTAAAAGCAGGTTTTCCAACCAACGGCGCCCAAATGGAAAACATGTTGTATGAACACACACTTTGCCCAACCGCCCAGACAGGTTTTTCTCTCTGTCCTCACAAGCTCTCCTACCAGATGGTCTTTCTGTGTCATGTCTGGGCTGACGTTGTACCACTCAATGTCCAGCTCTCCTGTGTCTTCGGAGCCGGGGGTGTAGGTGCATCCCAGTTGCACTGTCTCCCCCTGAGCCTTTTGAATGGTCTGTGGCCCCGAGGACGTCACCACCATCGCCTCCGTCACATCTAATGGATTTAGAAGAATTCTAGTCTCATTTTTCCCATTTATAATGTACACTTCTTTCTTTCTTTATCCAATTTTCATAATCATAAACACCCAGGCCAAAAGACAAACAGAAAAAAGGATAATCTCGCTTAAATGCATTAATATTTCTTTTTTTTTTCATAACTTAATGGCTTTCAAGCTCTGGGCCTGTGTGCTCATAAACAGTCTCAGAGTGGAATAGGTACTGATCTGAGACTAATTGCCCTCTCAAGTCAAACTGTGGAGGGTTTGAAGCTGGAATAGAAGTAAAAGTGCTATTTTTTTGTTAAAATGTTATGGTTTTGTTTTAAACTCTTGAGGCTCAGTCGCTGTCAGTAACATATGGGTATAAATGATGATTTAAACTGAATGGATGGAACATGGCCATGGCCATTTTCCATGGCCAACATGGAAAATGTCGCAGGGGCAGTTAAACGCTGTTTCTGGGTTGACACACACCCTGCTGACTCACTGTCTGTGGCCACAGATTTTAATTATTGCTGATAGCTTGACGTTTATAAAAAGAACTGCCAATGTTTATTGTTGTTACGCAGCAACGCCTTTTTCAAATTCACTTTGGTTATGTTATCTTCTCCAGATAGCTTCTCAGATATCTGGAGAAAAGTCTCTTTCACCCTTTACCCCCGTCTAGGTGATAAACCTTCTCTATCTTTCTGAGTGGACCAGGTTGAACAACAAATTAGCTTCTCTCCGGACACCACTAAAAATCCACTGTGGCTCTCTGAAAGCACTTCAATGCCACTGCAGCAAAACAAACTATGTCAGAGGTATTTGTGAAAGCATGTAAATGGCAGATGTGTGAAAGGGTGTCTGAAAAAATTCTGAAATTAGTCAGTCAAATGTTTACACTGCAAAAGACCCCTTTGGCAAAATTCTCTTTGGAAGACGTGTTTACAATGTGGAGAGGCAGCTAAGCTAAGTTGCCAGTGAGCGAATGCAGACAGTCATTAAGCTTGACAGAAAGAGCTTCAAATATTCAAATGCTATACACCTCCTTTAGGGTCAAGACATGATGAGAGTTTGCATGTGTTTTACATGTGTACACTTTCACTCTGCTGCATGCATTTGATTTAATGTGTTGTAAATATTGTTTCACTTATGAAGTTATACAGACTGGATTGAAGCCCAGGAGTCATTTCTCAACTGGGGACAATAAAGTATGTCAGTGTCAGTTTGGCCCTTCACAACAGGAGCACAAATAGAAAAAAAAGAAGCTATCGATGTTTTGCCGGGTACCTGTCAACCACCCACATTATACGTATACGGTTCATTGATTATGTGCAATGCATTTCACCCAGTGGTATTATTATTGCGTCATCAGCTGAGAGCATGTCACACTGGCCGGTGTATTGTGTGAGTCACAGATCACACAGACAATACATCAGTTTCTGCCAATGATCATATATTCTGTGCTCTCTATGGTCAGAATATTTCAGATTTCTTGTACAAAAAGAGCACTTTAAGAGTTAGGGTTAGGGATATGGGTTAGTGGTGGTATTTGCTTTGGCCTCCCTTATCTAAAACCTAAAACACATTCCTGAGGTACCATGTTAGACTCACCTGTCTTCAGCCAAATTGCAAGCAGAAACAGCACGGCCATGTTAAGCCTCACACTTGTGGCTACAGGCTCCATTCTAACCCTGAATGCAACATGAAGGGAAGAATTATTCAGAGAATTTAATTCCAGTGACTGTCTGTCTGTCTACTACCCTTTGTCTCTTATTTAATTTAATTTAATTAAATGAAAGTGGAATAGCTCTACTGTACGGCTGTCATCCACTTCTCTAACCCATTTGTTTATCTTAAATCTACCTTGGAGAGGAAGTATTACGGCTCTTGAAGTGAATGTGAATACCAATGTAAAACAAGCAGAGCTAAGATCAACTGTTTTATTCCGAAGTACACGCTACCTAGAAGAAAAAATAAAGTAGCTCTGACATACCTAAGTGGAGGTATAATCCAAAGTAAAAGTGTGTCCTTGGAGGCCCAGCGGTGCTCCAGTTCTGGTGGAGCAGGCTTATTTAGTTCTCAGGTGAAACTCAGTAGCAGATATGTATGGCCACACCCTCTCTGTCCATAGTGCGTGTGTTGACCACTCCCAGGAACATTCACATTTTTAAATCTCTATTTATTAAATCTTCTGAAAATTGTTTTTTATCTTTAGAGGGGTTTTGGGGTTGGGGATGTGTTAATTTGTTTAACAGAATAAAAAAAATCAAGAACTATAATTCAGAAAAAGAACCTGGTCAGTCGTATTGTCGTACGGTGTTTGTTTTTCCAGTCACAGGGTTATGGTAGATTGATGATTACCTGCCGTGGCGTTCAACAGGTGTGTCAAATGTTGCTGCACTGCATTTTTCTACTGGTAAACATACTGTATCTGACACCTGTCACTACATAATCATGCATATTATAACTTCCTGTGTGCAATTGTTCCTTAACAGTAGAATTATAATAATAATAGGATTTTTGTATGATGTAATATAGTTTAGATATGGAGAAATTGTTATTTTTAAAATAATGTTTTTTTTCTGTATGTAATTATAATAATACCTTTGTTCACTTTTTTATTACTCCTCAGTGGGGAAATTACAATTCACACATTACACACATGCCTGAAATACAAACACATGTTCAGGTCCTACACACGCACAAATGGAGAGTTAGCGGCTGCTGGACAGGCACCTTGGGTGGTTGGGTTGGGGGGGGGGGGGTTGATGCCTTGCTCAAGAGCACAATGTCAGTGCCCAGTAGGCGAACTGGCATCTTTCCGGCTACCATTCCACACTCCATACTCCGACTCCCGATGGACTGAGCTACTGTGAGTTACTGTGATGGTTTGGCATTTATGTCTGTTTTCCGGTGTTTATGTTTTGGACTGGTTCTGTCCTGCCTTGCTTTTTTTGTAGCTCTTTTTGGTCTTGTGTTGTATAGGTTCTGTTTCCTGTTTATTTGTTAAGTCTTGTCTCGGTCTCGCCTTGTATTTAGTTCTACTTCCTGTGTTTTCCCGCCCCCTGTGATTACCTGATGTTTTCCACCTGCCAGCCCTCTTGTCACCTGCGTCTGGTTACCTCTTTACCCTCTGTATTTAGTCTTTGTGCTTTCTTTGTCCTGCGTCAGATCAATATTTCTGTTTGGTGTGTTCATGAGTGTTGTTTGCTGTTGGCCTGTTCTTGTATTTTTCCTCGAGATTGTTATTCTCCCTGTGAATTCTTTCCCCAGTTTCTTTGTTCCTGTTTTTTGTTTTCTTTTGGATTTTTGGATTTGGGACTTGTTTTTGCCCTTGTGTTGTTTTACCCCGGTGCTGGTTAGACTCTTTTTGTTAATAAATCTCAGTTACGAACTCTCTCCTACCTTCCTGACTCATCTCTGCATTTGGGTCCTCGATTCCGTTACGCATAACACTTACAATGTGCTTTACATTCAGTTAAAAGCAACAACAACAATGAGAGATAATGAACAATAAAATACACAAAAAGCAATTGTAAAGTAGTGAGTTTTGAGACTTAAAGGAAGACAACGTGTTGGCTTCCCTGATTTCCTCCAGTAGGTTTTTCCACAACTTGGGGTACCAAGCAGAAAAGTCCCGATCACCTTTAGTTTGACCAGGGAGTGATCTACCAGAGGATCTCAGGTATGTAGGCCTACAGGAGTTCTTCTTCCGGGTAGTTATACAGATATGTAGCTGCTTTATTTGTTACACATTGCTGCTCCGAGCCTTCCCCGACACACCCTGCTGCCCCACCCATGAAAACACACTCGCACACAGACCGACAGCACACAATGGGACGTGTTCATTTAGTGCCAGTCCTCAGTTTCAATTCAATTTTATTCATAGTATCAAATCCTGACCGGATTGATCTAAGGATACTTAACAGATAATGCAGGTTTAGACCACACTCTATAAGTTAAAGAGACCCAACAGTTCTCACAAAAGCAAGCATTTGGTGCGAGAGGTGAGTAAAAAAAGCCTTTACACATGCAAAACCTTGGACAAAACCTGGCCATCTGACTCGACTGGTTGGGGGGAGAGGAAAAGAGAGAGAGGCCGTAATGACAGTGACATAAGCATATATTAGATGATTAAGCTTATAACTGGAATCACAAATTGTTTGAGCATTCGAAACAGACTGCAGTGTTCTCATCAGCTATGAATGGACAGTCTAGATTTGGAGTTAAACAGCTTCAAGGTGATTTATTGTCGGTTTTAAAGAACAGAATCTATCTGTGGCGGATGAGCCAAAAAATGAAAAGAAAGACACTGCCAATGAAATTGGATGAAGTGAAATGTTTCAGTTTTGATGTGGTGAGAGTGTACAGTAAAGATGTGCAAACAGAGCATGACGTTTTTCATCAGGAAACCCAAGTGCTGGGTTAACGTGACCCTGCCAATAATGTTCATTAAGGAGATGAACAAATTAGTAACGCTCAGGATGAAACATGATCAGAGAGCATATTTGAAAGTACCAGCACCCCCACTTTTTCTCTTCTGTTCAATGCTCTGTGTGTGTGTGTGTGTGTGTGTGTGTGTGTGTGTGTGTGTGTGTGTGTATATGTGTGTGTGTGTGTGTGTGTGTGCAGGCTGTATACCTGAGCTTCATGTAGCGTGCATCAATGACACCATGAACATGTACACATCTAAATGTTCATGAGTGATCCTGCAATGGTCAAGGGTGTGTGTGGTCATTCTGTCTAGCTGCTTTACCAGCAGATGGTTATTTGCCCCACTCGTTCCCTACTGGTGTAAGAGGAGGTTTTGGCACCGGAGTGCTGCGCTGAACAGACTGTGTGACAGGACAAGGCGGGACCAAACAGACAGTCCTGGGACACAAGACCACTATTAAGACTGCAAGAGAGAGAGAGAGTGTGAACAAGCGTGATGAACACGTTTGTGACCCCCTGTGACACAGCAGCCTCTTTGTCACTCAATGCTTTCTTAATTATCCCACTAAACTGGGTTGATGAGAGGTAGCTAAACTCCAGCCTCATCTTTACAGCCAAGATTTGCTATAACCCCATCCATCTTTCCAGATTTGGCAGAGGTAGCCTAATCACACCACGGGTAGCAAACAAACCACCTTGACAGATGTCCAAATAACAAGTAAACAGCCTAGCAAAGAGGCAAACTAATGGCCAACACAGTGAGGGGAGAGGCTACAGAAAGGCAGGGTTTGCCAACGGCCATACTGAAATAGCACGGCAGCGTGAGTCACGGTGTGTCAATGTCAGGCAGCCGGTTGGGCACATATTTGTCTTTTTTAGGGTGGAACACCACTGGGTTGAGGATGGCGCTTCTGGAAGAAGGAGGCAGTCCCTCAAAGAGCTAATGGAATGCAGCCAGCACATTCTGGGCCCACACTATATTCATGACCCCCTGAATCTCTGGGATTAAATGTCCACTCTGACAGTGAAATTGATTTTTTTTGTCTTGTTTACAACAATGAGTCGTTATTCACAGAAGTCCTGCCCCGTCATAAAGATATACTCTGCAGTCTGGGTGTTGTTAGTTACACCACGCTATAATGAGTACAGAGGTACCATTGTCATCCAATTCTATCTTTTGTCTTGTTATACGGTAAAACCTGTATGACTGCTCACACCCTCCCGAGCAGAGCGCATTTTCAGCTGCTCTTGCCCTGCATGCATTCCATGTGCCATACTGCAGAATAAATAATAAAGAGGAAAATACAAGGTGTCCTCCCAGCCTCTTTGATTCTTTATCGCAGTAAGTAACCCACTAAGGTAAAGGACACAGCTACCATCAAAGCATGCTTGAACGATGCCAGACACAGTGGTTGCCTACAACTACGCATTCACTCTCTGGTATTAGTTATATTGAAACCATTGCAGCCGAAGACAGGATTTTCATGATTTTGTTTTTTGCATCTACAGAATTGAAAAAGATAAAAAAAAAGAAAATGATTAGAGCAAATAAGTAATGGAGTGAAAGAAAGATTAACTTTAGGCGTAAATACAACATCCCACACTACCTAGGTTGAAATGTAAGAAGGGTGAGCAGGTTACTACATCAAATAGTCACCAAGGACACAAATAGAGAGTTAGTTTTTGCTCCAGGAAATCACTTCCACTCTGAATCTCTGTCCACATTTGGACTATTAAAATCAGCAGGAAGTCCATCTAACCAAGAATGCGTGCATGAAATAAACAAAGCCCTGATGGTCCTGCTTTATTTACTGTAGGCCGCTCCTCAGGCCTGCTTAAACTTCTAACCTCTGAACATGAAAAGGCATGGCTCTGGGAGAGATTCTGTGTTTAAAATATGAAAGTAAATGGAAATTTATCATGTCATCATCACAAGCTGCCCACCCACATATTCCCAAATACGTACACACACACACACACACACACACACACACACACACACACACACACACAGCCCCAGCATATGACTAGTCTGGTGGACCCCATAATCCAATAAGTTTGTGCTTCTTGTGCTATAGACTCACAGCCCCCTAAGCTCGCTTGCAGGAGTGGGATAGAAACTGTTTCTCTGAAAAAATACTTAGATCTCTCTCCCACTCTCTGCTTCTATGATAGTCATATTTCCACCCCCCCCCCCTCCCCCCACCCACACACACACACACACACATTGGGGAATTATGATATAATGATGTCATTTAAAGCTGACTTTTCTTTTTTTAATACAAATTAACAGAAAAATTCTTGGAAAAACAGCCTTGTTTACCGACTGTGTTATGGAAAAAGACAATGTTCTGCACCATTGTCAGACAATGACAAAATCACACATTTATTTGGAGGAAATCAATTCTGCAGAATTTAAACTCAGTTGAATGGGTTTGTGCATAAGCTTGGCCATGCTTGAAAGCAACATAATAATTCATGGAGAGACTGCAATTTTCAACAAAACACTAACAATAGTTTGTAGAATGGAATTTCCATTCTTTTGATGCTTTTAGTGCTTGTTGTCTGCCACAACTATAAATTAGTGAACTTGACAATGTTGTTGTCAGACAGTTATAGTCAATTTTGGGGAGTAACACAAACACGACACTCTTACAACACAGTCTCACACAACAATTACACAAGCGCTCATGCTATTACATAACTCTGGAAGACTTTGCATCCATTGTTGTCATTTACAAACTACTGGTAAATATTAATCTAACCCAAACCTTAAAGGAATAGATCACGTTTTTAGAGGAAAGTAGCTTATTTGCTTTCAAAGTATAAAAACAACAAGTAACTTGTCACTTGGGAAAAGCAATTGAAGCACATGAAGCTGTAAACACAAGATTGATCATCACCTTATGTGGCCTGCCAATTTTTTTTGTTCCATTTCCTGTATTATCTCTTCACTTCCAGTTGCTTTTGCTGTTAATAGTAAATACAGGTCAAAAGTTGCAGTCCTCCTGATAACTTCAAACAACCAGCTGGTCTTTTTTACTAAAAAAATATTCAATATGAATATAAATTATAAACTTATACAAACACTGAACAGTTTCTTATAGACTTTTCAGAGACTCAGACCCTTTTTGATGGTCAGTGTGAATAATACAAGCTACAGCAGAAAATGTAAAGAAGAAATGGCAGAGTGTGGCCCACAGGTCCAGGTGGGAAAGAAAACAAACACTCTTGGTATTTTCTTTTGGTATTTTTCCAAAAGAGAAGGAATGAAGGGTCAGAACCAAAAGAGTAAACAACTCGAGAGAGAGAGAGAGAGAGAGAGAGAGAGAGAGAGAGAGAGAGAGAGAGAGAGAGAGAGAGAAAAATTTATAAGTCACCTTGCATTGCATAGTCATTTGTGCCATTGTAAACACAAAAATATTGATTAGAAGCGCTTTAAGTATTATTAACCCTAGCTTGATCCTACCATAAACTAGCCTGTTAAGAAGCAAGGACGGGCAGAAGACATCTAGGAAATTACTTCACATAATACTACATAATACTCAGGTCTGCAAGAACACAAACACCACACACACAACACACACACACACACACACACACACACACACACACACACACACACACACACACACACACACACACCATCTATTCAGATAAATCAACGGCGTGGGGAGATTGCCTGGCACTCTGAATTGAGCTGCCTATTTGAACTGGAAGGAAAAAATAGTTTTGACACAAGTCTGGTGTGATAAAGAGAAAGAAGTCAGATAGAAATACTCAATGCTTTTCACTTGTGATTTTGATGAACTGTGAACTCGGAGAAGAAGATTTGTTGCTTCCTGCAGGCGGACTATTTGAGCTGTAAATTCAGCCTCAATATACAGTATGTATGGAGAAATAAAATTACCTGTCTTTTTTTATAGCCACTAGCAAGTAGCCTTCTTTGTTCTAGGAAAAATAAATAAACCTATTTGAGAAAAATCCTGCATCGGTTGCATTTATTGACGTAGAGGAGCTTTGGGGTTAACTTTTTTATTATTTTTCTGTAGCATTAAATTGCTTGGGTCAACTTGACGTGTTTAATTTGAATTTGAGAGAGATTTTTACAAATCTAGCCTGTTTTCCCCCTAAAGTATAACAGATTAATGCATCCCCACGGATCACCTTGAAGGTCCCATGACATGGTGCTCTTTGGATGCTTTGTATAGACCTTAGTGGTCCCCTAATACCATATCTGAAGTCTCTT
>NC_045737.1:22970455-22970600 GCF_008692095.1 Etheostoma spectabile | reverse complement strand
CAAAATTCAGCCTTGGTGCAGAATTACAGCCACTAAAGCCAGTCCATTTCTGAGTCTGTAGCTTTTGAGGAGGAGAGGGGGGGTCCTTGAAAAACTATCACTTTGCACATTTGAAAGCCATGATGTCTCTCTCTCATGGGTGGGC
>NC_045737.1:22969239-22970445 GCF_008692095.1 Etheostoma spectabile | reverse complement strand
GGGCAGGCAAAGCAGAGAAAGGGGAGGTAATCTTGCCCTTTATGACCTCATAAGAGCCCCTTTTGGGCTCGCAGGTCCAAAGTTGCAAGGGTTTTTTTTCCACTCGCAGGCGCTAGGGGAGAGTGAGACAACCACCATTCAATCATTTGAATGACTCCGAAAAATGTTCAGTTAAGGTAAATTGAGCTAAAAAAACTGCACAGTTCCCCTTTAAAATACAGAGGTGCCGAATTTCACAAAGTTCAGTAAGGATAAGATGGGCAGCATCCTCCAATCTGTGCAGTTTTCCTCCATTGCTTGGGTGATGAGCTCGAAACAACAAGGCAGTAAATTATATGCATATTTTAGTTGGTCTACTGATTTTTACAAGTGGTGGAATGTACTGTAACTAAGTACATCTACTCCAGTACTGTACTTAAGTACAAATGTTGAGGTATTTGCACTTTTCTTTTCTTTATTTGAGCATTTTCATGCCACTTTCTACTTCTACTCTATTACATTTCAGAGGGACATTTTTTTATTTGTTACTCGACTGACAGCTTTAGTTACTTTAGAAAAACAAGATTTTTGCACACAAAACACATGTATTATGATACATTAAACTACCCAACAACAAAACGGCTTACAAGTCCAGCTGAAATTGTTAGACACTTAAACACAGAACAATTTTTCCACATTTCCAGTTTCTCAAATGTGAGGATTTGTCTGCATTTTCCTGATGATGCTTACATAATTTTATTTAAGTAACATTTTCATTGCAGGACTTTTACGTGTAACAGAGTATTTTCACAGTGTTGTATTACTTTTACTGAAGTAAAGAATCTGAATACTTCTTCCATACTGATTTTGTACCGCTCCACGTGTTTTTTTATTGCCATTTACATCAGATTGTAGATTCTCATCCACATCAGAGCTAATATTTTCCCCGGCCAGACACATTGGATAAAAGTAAAAATTAACAAAAACCTTTGTGCATCTTGGCCAGGCTTTGCAAAGAACATTTGTTATGTTGCAGTTGAAACATTGCTGCAGCGAAATGTAACATCCAGAGTGTGTATGTGTGATAAGGTGCTGTATGCTTGAGCAGTTACACGAGTCAATCCTCATCATGGTGTTTAATGAGTGTTTTAATGACTTGTGCAAATGAGCTGAGAGGATATAGACATACAGTGAGGGAAAAAAAGTATTTGATCCCCTGCTGATTTT
>NC_045737.1:22965055-22969229 GCF_008692095.1 Etheostoma spectabile | reverse complement strand
CCACTGACAAAGAAATGATCAGTCTATAATTTTAATAGTAGGTATGGTTATTTGAACAGTGAGAGACAGAATAACAACAAGAAAATCCAGAAAAACGCATTTTAATGAGGAAAATAAGTGTTTGACCCCCTCTCAATCAGAAAGACTTCTGGTCCCCAGGTGTCCTTTATACAGGTAACGAGCTGAGATTAGGAGCACACTCTCAAAGGGAATGCTCCCAATCTCAGTTTGTACCTGTATACCTGTGTAAAAGACACCTGTCCACAGAAGCAATCAATCAATCATATTCCAAACTCTCCACCATGGCCAAGAACAAAGAGCTCTCCAAGGACGTCAGGGACAAGATTGTAGACCTCCACAAGTTACAAGACCATGGCTACAAGACCATTGCGAAGCAACTTGGTGAGAAGGTAACAACAGTTGGTGCGATTATTTGCAAATGGAAGAAACACAAAAAAACTGTCAATCTTCCTCAGCCTGGGGCTCCATGCAAGATCCCACCTCGTAGAGTTGCAGTGATCATGAGAACAGTGAGGAATCAGCCCTGACCTACACGGGAGGATCTTGTCAATGATCTCAAGACAGCTGGGACAATAGTCACCAAGAAAACATTTGGCAACACACTGTGCCGTGAAAGACTGAAGTCCTGCAGCACCCACAAGGTCCCCCTGCTCAAGCAAGCACATATGCATGCTCGTCTGAAGCCGATGAACATCTGAATGATTCAGAGGACAACTGTGTGAAAGTGTTTTGGTCAGATGAGACCAAAATGGAGCTCTTTGGCATCAACTCAACTCAATGAGGAGGAATGCTGCCAGGAAACATTGTGCTTTGGGGGTGTTTTTCTGCTAAGGGGACAGGACAACTTCAATGCATCAAAGGGACGATGGGCAGGGCCATGTACCGTCAAATCATGGGTGAGAACTTCCTTTCCTCAGCCAAGGCATTAAAAATGGGTTGTGGATGGGTATTCCAGAATGACAATGACCCAAAACACACGGCCAAGGCAAGAAAGAAGAGGCTCAAGAAGAAGCACATTAAGGTCCTGGAGTAGCCTAGCCAGTCTCCAGACCTCAATCCCATAGAAAATCTGTGGAGGGAGCTGAAGGTTTGAGTTGCCAAACGTCAGCCTCAAAACCTTAATGACTTGGAGAAAATCTGCAAGGAGGAGTGGGACAAAATCCCTCCTGAGATGTGTGCAAACGTGGTGGCCAACTACAAAAAACATCTGACCTCTGTGATTGCCAACAAGGGTTTTGCAGAGGGGTCAAATACATACTTCCTTCATTAAAATGCAAATCAATTTATGACATTTTTGACATATCCTGCGACATGCTTGTTCTTATTCTGTCTCTCACTGTTCAAATAAATCTACCATTAAAATTATAATTATAGCGGACAAATCAGCAGGATCAAATACTTTTTTCCTCACTGTAGATATAGAGGTTATAGATTCAAAGACATGACCAGTTATCTGAAAATGCATAGTGCAACACATCTTTACATTGTTTATTCTTTAAATCTTATGAATATAGATGTGATGCATTGTTATGAGGATCTATCCTGCTGAGAGCTTATGAATACTGCATCAACTGCGATGATGTCTGTCATCTGTCATGCACAATTTCATGATTTGTGCAAAGACAGTGACACTTCAAATCAGGTTGCAATAATGCATTGTGGGTAGGCATGGTTTTTAATCAAGATTAAGATTTTTCAAGCGTGCTTCATTTAGGTAAAATACTGGCGGCCTTGCTTACTAAATGCAACTTGTGCACTTTAGCCTTTAGCATTTTGAGTGTATCCCACATACAGTCCTGCTGCTGGAAATACTCACTGAAGCAGCAAATATGTTGCTGAATATTGTCCCCAACAAATGTGCTATTTCATTTGGTTTAAAGTTGGATAAAAGCTACAGTGATCAGCTTTAAGAAACAACTTTATATTGCAGTAAATATGCAGAGCATTGAAGCTAATAATACATGAATTTATTACATGTTTTATTTATTTGTATGCCTGTTTTGCAATTCAAGTGCAAATTCTGTGTCTATGTCTATGTCATGTACCCTGTTAGAGAACTGATATAAAACACACATATTTCAGACGAGCCAGTAATGACCCAACTGTCGCTTTCTGGCTACATTCTGAGTGACCAAGCAGTAAGGCATGAGGAGAGGAAGCACAGGTAAGTTTAAAAAAGAACAGATTTTATTCACCCAAAAAAAAAAAAACTAAACAGTTTAAAAACAAAAATGAAGATAAAGATTTGGGCCCATAACAAGGTCAACTTAACAGAATGTAACTAAAGTTCTTAATGCAATAAGCTCAAAATACAACTGAGAACAAAGAATACTTATATACTGGTTGATTAAGGACTGCTTCCCAAAGGTGCCTTTCACTTACCTTATATTGCATTCCCGGCTTCTCCACTTGCTTCACTTCCTCGCATCTTAGTCCATCCCACCAAGGAAGCATGGGAAGAATGGAGAAAATCATGGGAGGAGAGAGGAAACAAGGAAACGTGTATTTAGAGAGTGGATACACCTTTAAGCTAAGAGCAGTGTTCCGGAAAGCCATGCAGCTGAAAGCTGTTAACTCTGCCCATACAGCTGACTTTATTCATGTGACGCTTCAGAGAAAAAGGACCTCTCATCCTTCTAAAAACAACTGACAATAAAAACATTACTAATTAAACTACAAACAAAAATCATGAGAAAACACTTATTAAAAAAAATCTACATGTACATGTGTAACATTAACCAAAATCAAAATACTTAGTTTTTTCCAACTGCTTACAAATGTTTTCAAAACTGTCTCCTTTTTTCAAAACTTTACACACAATTCCCAAAACTGCACACACAAAATGCAAAATGCCTCACATCTCCTTCAAACTGAAACACTGCATTCAAAAGGCCATAAGCACATCTGAAAGTGAAGCATTTGCATCAAATGAAAAACACTTTTTTCATAATAGTACATTTTTGGATATACCGTGTACACACTGTTGTTCTAAATCTAAAGCTCTTGTCTTTTACGGGCTTATATCTACATTTACAATGTTCCAGAGTGAAAGTATTCTGCTGAGAGGTGTGGTTGAAAAGTGCATGCTAAACAATGCAATGTTACAGTCAAGCAGAACATATTTATTGGGGAAAACATTACATTTGTAAGAGGAGCACAGTGTTGTATGCAGTAGCGTGAAACAAGAAAACAAAACCACGGTCATGGTCAATCCGTGGTTGATCACATGATGAATAAGTGTGGCCCTGATCTCATCAGAGATGGATCTCCTTCTTTCTCTCCTTGTCCTCATCCTCCTCCCGTCTCTCCCTCTTCCTCCCCTTGCTCTCTGTCTACTGTTGGCATCCATTGTTCAAAACTCGTAATCTGACCGCAAGCCTATCTATAGGCCTGGACCAAAGTAGCGATTGGTTAGTGTTCAGTTATGACATAATGTGTTGGCACATGTGAGCAGTGTGTGTTTGTTCACTGGTTACAAATAATATATAATAAGTGTAGCATTTTGATTAGTTGTGTTTGGAAAAGGAAAGCAAGTCACTTTCTGTTACACTTTTTTGTCTTAGTCAGAGAACTGTGTGTAGTGTTTTAAAAAAAGGTTTTTATGCAGTGAAAGGCTGTGAAATAGCTTATGGTTTGGGAGATTTCGTGTGTAGTTTTGCACTTTGAGTGAGAGATTTCAAAAGTTGATGTGAAATGACATGAAAACATTTTGTGTGTAAGCAGTTGGAAAAAACTATAAGATTTTGTAAATCAAGTGACAAGAAAGAATATATGAAGCTCCCCATAACGTGACCAGTGGTGGTAATGTCCAACATGTGTGTCCTGCAAATTATTTGTACCTTAGTCAATGTTTGAAACAAAAGCATGGCCATGGCTGTGGCCATCACAGGCATGCATTCATTTTCCATGCATGGAATTGAAACAGATAAATAATTCAAATGTTAGAATGTCTTTCTGGTCTAACCAAGCAAAGCAATTTGCTATGACTACACTCGTTGCACACGACTACACATGTTATCATAATATTATAGAGACAACTGCATTAAGGACAGAGAGCATGAATATAGTTGCAACTGACATTACAGAAATGTATTTTCGTCAAATAAAATTGCATTTTGCATAAGATTTGAAAATGGAAATCATGGTATTCGTG
>NC_045737.1:22962543-22965045 GCF_008692095.1 Etheostoma spectabile | reverse complement strand
GTGGTTCAATACCGGTGATGAATGGTGTTATTTTGAGAGTCAACAATGAAATTCTCATCAGCTAGCCACTAATTAATTAGTTCAAAATTTCTAGACGCAGTAATCACTACACTCATGATGATCTGCAGAAGCTAACTTCTGTCTCTGAGAAGCCCAGTGCCTGAGGTGTTTTATAGTCCAAGCCCTATTCATAAATGTCATGAGTTATAGATTAGACTGGGGAGTTACAGAGCAATCATTACTTCAGCTGATTAGTGTTATTCAACTGGAAATAACTGTGGCATTGAATTGTGGAGAAGTACAGTATATTGTATTTTAAAGAAGTAGCTTTTCTCACTCCAGCTGCTTGTTTTTTATGTATGAATATAAAGACAAAACAGGATGATGACTGTTATCACACCATTACAGGCACTCTCATATCTTCGCATATCTTTGCTGCCAGGTGAAGCCTTGTATGTCCCAAACTGTGGTTTAAATGAAAAAAGGCTAACTTGAAACCATTTCATTGAGCCATTTACCGCAGAATTGCATTGTCACTGTTTAAATATTTTTTAAACCCAGACTAACGTCCAGGGTTATCAATAGTATTTCTTTATAATTATTATTTATTTAAATTAAAAAAGACAAAGTATGGATATACGAGGTTTCTGCATGACCGTGTACATATGGACCTTTTCAAAAGATCAATATTTGAAGCTCTGCTCTTATAGAAAGACTAAGCCTAAAAACAACAAGAACTGACCATTTAAATCAGCTGTGAGGAGGCAGGTCTAGTTGGTATAATTGTTGGTTGGAAGTCTTTGGACGGTCACAAGTAGGACTTCAATCACATCAACAGTTTGTCTCCTGAAATAATTTGTCCACAAGTGAGAGTTTTACTGTCCCACTGGCAAAAATTTTCAATGCATTGTTAATGTAGCTTTGGAGGACGGCGACATGACCAAGCAATTAGATCCTCAAGCCCACACAAAAAAATGACAAAACGGCATTGTAATGACACTACCTTCAAACTTGATATATATCCACTTCAGCTGATGGATATTTGCTCTAATTAGCAAGAAATCTCTGCTGAAAATGTGGTGGTATTATTTATGCCACAGTGTCAAGCTGATGCTGATGTTGTCACGGCTCTTTGGGGGCCAATAGAGGTCAATGGATGCTACAGATTACTCAACGCCACTTTACAAACAATTTAAAAAGGCTGTGCTGCACAGAAATGAAACGTGGCCCTGTAGGCAAGAGCCCAGCTGTTATCTGGTTCAAGCTGTTTAAAGGCAGTCAAACCAACAGCAATCCACCTCAGTTCATTCCTTTGTGACTTGTTTTTTTTCCTGCCCTTTAACAACATTCACTGTTGAGCCTTTGTGGTAATAAAGATGGGTTTGGTACTTTAAAAAAAAAATCTTTATTAGGGTGTTTCAGAGAACCATGGCACTGTGTGCCTCTGCTGCTTCAAAGCTGAGATCATTCATGCAGTGGCAGAGAAGCCCACAGCATTGAGCCTAAGGGAATTCTGTCAGTAGGAGTCCCTACGCAGAAAAAACTTAATAAGAGTAATATTTTACAGCTGCTTATGATGCCAGTGTTTGTTGTTCTGCTGTTACATGCAGTATGTTGGAATCAAAACATTTACAGGTATGAATAGTGGCTGTTCTAGCGCAATGTGAATGTGTTGTTTGCAAACTTGAACACATAATCTGCCTCCATTTGTTCAGTCCTATCACATTTTATTTCAGCTCCTTGAGATTTAAAATACAGTTTTTCACAATCGCTTTTGCACTAATTTCAGAACCTTGACATCATTTTTCTAAATTCTTGGCACAAAATTCACAACCAATGATCAACATTTTTAATTGTTTCAAAACTCTAACACTTGTTTTGATTGCTTTGATACAATACACATAAACCATAAGATCATTTATTCATTTAACAAAAATCACCTGTTCAATAAGACACAACTTAACATCAAAGTACTACTACTTCAAAAAGCTATTCACACATTACATTTCAAACGATTGTTTATTCATTTCATTACAGTGACTCAGTTCACAGTAAGTTCACTATCAATTTATATAACTATCACAGTTCACTATCAATTTATACAACTATCACAGTTCACTATCAATTTACTCTTTATGCATAGTTGTATTGAGGCAGAAAACAATATTCCATGTTTAGATAATGAAAGTTTCAATACACCGAGATATATTGTGGCCACTTAACATGGAGCAGGAGCCAGTTAGACTAGATTATCTATGGATGTAATATTCCATCATTATATGTACTACTGTTTTTCAGACACTGTTTCTATGGTCCTGTGAACCACCTTTGTAAGACTATTTAAAGTATCGGCAGTACTGCACAACGGTATCTATGATGTGCCCGTCCAATTCTGCCAACTTGTTGCTGATGACTTTACATATAAAGTGATGTACAGTGTGTGTGTGTATGTGTATATATATAGTACAGGCCAAAAGTTTGGAACCACCTTCTCATTCAATG
>NC_045737.1:22962384-22962533 GCF_008692095.1 Etheostoma spectabile | reverse complement strand
TTTTCATGACTATTTACGTTGTACATTATCACTGAAGGCATCAAACTATGAATGAACACATATGGAATTATGTCCTTAACAAAAAAGTGTGAAATAACTGAAAACAGTCTTATGTTCTAGTTTCTTTAAAGTAGCCACCCTTTGCTCTG
>NC_045737.1:22962052-22962374 GCF_008692095.1 Etheostoma spectabile | reverse complement strand
TTTGCACACTCTTGGCATTCTCTTGATGAGCTTCAAGCGGAAGTCACCTGAAATGGTTTCCCAACAGTCTTGAAGGAGTTACCAGAGATTCTCAGCACTTGTTGGCCCTTTTTCCTTCACTCTGCGGTCCAGCTCTCCCCAAACAATCTCGATTGGGTTCAGGTCCGGTGACTGTGAAGGCGCAGCACTCCATCGCTCTCCTTCTTGGTCAAATAGCCCTTACACAGCCCCGAGGTGTGTTTAGGGTCAGTGTCCTGTTGATAAATAAATGATGGTCCAATTAAACGCAAATTGGATGCCATGCTGGTTCAGTATGCCTTCA
>NC_045737.1:22961901-22962042 GCF_008692095.1 Etheostoma spectabile | reverse complement strand
AATCCCCAACATTGTCACCAGCAATGCACCACCACACCATCAAACCTCCTCCTCCATGCTTCACGGTGGGAACCAGGCATTTACAATCCATCTGGTCACCTTTTCTGCGTCGCACAAAGACACGGCGGTTGGAACCAAAGA
>NC_045737.1:22948255-22961891 GCF_008692095.1 Etheostoma spectabile | reverse complement strand
GGACTCATCAGACCAAAGCCCAGATTTCCACTGGTCTAATGTCCATTACTTGTGTTCCTTGGCCCAAAGATATCTCTTCTGCTTGTTGCCTCTCCTTCGCAGTGGTTTCCAAGCTGTTAATTGACCATAAAGGCCTGATTCGCACAGTTTCCTCTTAACAGTTGTTCTAGAGATGTTTCTGCTACTAGAACTCTGTGTAGTTTTTCATCTGGTCTCCAATCTGAGCTGCTGTTAACTTGCAATTTCTGAGGCTAGTGACTCAGATGAACTTATCCTCAGCAGCAGAGGTTACTCTTGGTCTTCCTTTCCTGGGGCGGTCCTCATGTGAGCCAGTTTAGTTGTAGCGCTTGATGGTTTTTACAACTGCACTTCACACATTCAAAGTTTTTGCAATTTTCCGGACTGACTGACTGTCATTTCTTAAAGTAATGATGGCCACTCGTTTCTCTTTACTTAGCTGATTGGTTCTTTCCATAATATGAATTCTAACAATTGTCCAATAGGGCTGTCACATGTGTATCAACCTGACTTCTGCACAACACAACTGATGGTCCCAACCCCATTAATAAGGCAAGAAATTCCACTGATTAACCCTGAGAAGGCACACCTGTGAAGTGAAAACCATTTCAGGTGACTACCTCATGAAGCTCATTGAGAGAACAACAAGGGTTTGCAGCGCTATCAAAAACAAAACTAGAATACAAGACATGATTTCAGTTATTTCACACTTTTTTGTTAAGTACATAATTCCATATGTGATCCTTCATAGTTTTGATTCATTCAGTGATAATCAACAATGTAAATAGTCATGAAAATAAAGAAAATGCATTGAATGAGAAGGTGGTTCCAAACGTTTGGCTTGTGTATATACTACATATACACATATATACTCGTACCACATTGTTCCCCATGAGAACCTGTGGCCAGATGAGAACCTGTGGCCAAATCCACATGACAGAGTTGATGAATATATAGAAGTACAGTAATCACTTCTTTGTTTTTTGTTTTTTACAGTGCAAAAAGTTGAGGAACACTGCATTTGATGTTTTACAGTACTGTCTTTTCTTTTCTATTTCCTAGCTAATTATTTAGCTTTGATTCAAATACATGGCCTGAATATGAGGGAAGCTGGGCAGAGAGTTCACCCTAATCTAAGCCGTTTCACAGTTTCATCCATAATAACGACATTCCAACTGGAAAACAGGTATGTCTTCAATTCTCTACTCTACTAGAGTATTTACAGTACTGTACCATATCATGTTACTGTACTACATGTATTGTATTGCAGGGTGGCTAATGCTCATTTTCCAACAAAAGTGGTAGCTTTGTGAAACATACCATGATAATGTGTTGAGATGTTTCAGTACTGTGTATGGTAAATACAGTACTGTAAAAAACTGTAAAAAAGAAGCAAACAACAACAAGTTGTGGTAGCAGTTTTCTACAGAATGGCTACAATACCTACTGGGGGTGGACGCCAACGCCTGTTCATCCAACAGCAGGAACTTTCCATAGTGAACCTAGTCAGAGCAAACAATGCAATCTGTCTCGACCAACTACAGCAACAAATACTTGCAGATAGGCAAGTATTCAACAACATAAATCAAGTAGTCATCAACACTACAAGATGCATCTTGGTGAAGCACAACGTGAGCATGAAGCAATTGTACAGGGTCCCATTTGAGAGGAACAGTGTCAGGGTCAAAGAACTTCAACATGAATATGTACAGGTAAGTGTTTCAATCCTTTTCATTTACAATACAGAATGGCTGCAGTCCAGTAAAAGAGGAATATGTACCACTGGATTAGTACCACATAGATCCATTCAGAAAGCTACACAGAAACCTGTGTGGTGGGGTGTGTCGGTTCTGTATGTGTAGTAGTGTAGGTGTGTGCTTTGAGTAAAGCCATCCACAATATGTATTTTTTGTTACAGAGTATCTTGGACATGGATGGAGCTGCCTAGCCGCATGAATGTATTTACATTGAAGAGGCTGGATTCAACCTTAGGAAAAAGACAACGGGGACATATCACATTGTGTGCTGCCATAAGTCTTTGAGGGCTACTGCACCATCATGCCAAACTGAGTCCCTATAATGCGCAACACATAATCACATTTCTGGATTCACTTCATGATGCAGTTGTACAGAACGGACCAGAGCAGCCCAGGTTTGTTGTTGTCTGGGATAATGTTAGTTTCCATTGGGCTCTTCTGGTCCAGAATTGGTTCACCAACCATGACCAATTTGAAGATGTGTACTTGCCCCCTTACTTGCCATTTCTAAATCTTATAAAGGATTTTTTTCCCGCTTGGTAATGGCGCTTATATGAGCGTCAACCACATGCCTGTATGCCTCTTTTGCTCATTGCTTGTGATGTTGATGAGATCCTGAGGCCAGACCCCAACAGATGGCAGGATCAAAAAGACAACTCAATTGTGCATAATTGTGTTTTTCTGTGTTTACACTAGTGTATATTTTATTTTTGATTTATCTGAATTTACTGTACTGTAAAATGTACTACTGTAATGTACTGAGTTTGAATTCAGTATTTCATTTTTTGGTTGTTGTGAAAACATGCCCTCTGTGGAACTGAGTAAAAACAGTGAAAACAAAAGACTGAAGTGTTTATATGAAGTAGACTAGTGTGTTGCTGCTGATCTGAAAGTGTATTCATATGATGGAAGTGGGTATCATTTTGTCATCAGGGTGACATTATGACAAAGGACTGACGGTTTTGATAGCAGAGTTTCAATTAGACATAAATGAGAATGGTTTATTTCCCAGTGTTGTCTTATTTGCTTGTGTGTAGAGTTTTGACACAATGAGCCAAGTTTTGTAAAACGGGTTCAAACAACAGACAAAAACTGTAATGATTGTACAAACAATGACACAGTGAAACTATGGGTTGCTTGTGTGTGGGTTATTGAATGTAACGTTTCAATAGTGTTTCACAATAGAATAGTTTTTTGAACTGATGATTGTTCAAGTGCAAGCTTTTTTCAAAGATATGAATGCATAATGCAATGTTTTGAACATTGGACAGCCTGTGTTACAAGTGATGACCATTTTGTGTCTAGAGTTTTGAAAGATGACATCAAGGTTCTGAAATTAGTAGCAAAGTGATTGTAAAAAAACTGTAACAAAGGGAATGGAAAGAATCTGGACAGGATGTGTAGCTGTTTCACATAATTAATTTAGTATTTGGATTATTGCGGATTTGTCAAGTCACCTTGTCTGTTAGTCGCATAGGCAGCTGTCACATCACAAGACTGTCTCTGAGAGGAGAGTGCGTGTGTGTGTGTGTGTATGTGTGTGTGCGTATGCGTGTATATGTGTGTTACCAAACAGGGGAAATGTCTTTTCACAGAAATTAATGACTTTCCTTTTTGACTCTAAAGTGAATCCTCCGTGGACACTGCCACACTGTCTTTACCATAGGTACAGTTGTGTTTTATTACTAAGGAAACCACAATATGACTAGGTGCGCTCCTTATAAATCTTATACATTTAATTGTTGTTGGCTTTTGGTTGATTTCCCTGGTGTGAGAAGCAGAGCTGTTGCAGAATCGGGGGAAATAAATCAAAGAAACAATGAAAAATCTCCAAAGAAAGCACAATATTACTGTTGCATCATACCATGTTCATGTACAGTATGTGTTAGACAGAAGATAACTTCATCTAAGTTATAAATATGTGGCCGCAACATCAGTGATGGAATGTAACTAAGTATATATACTCAAGTACTGAATTTAAGTACACATTTAAGGTACTTGTATTTTCGTTTCATGCCACTTTCCACTTCTATTCCACTACATTTCAGAGAGAAATATTATGCTTCTTACTACTAAAATAATCTGATTTTTAGTTAATAGTTACTTTACAAATTAAGATTTTTGCACACAAATCAAATGTAGTTGATAAAATCTTATTATAAATTAACCTACAAAACCATATATAGGCCTGGAAGTCCAGCTGAAACAATTAGACCATTAAACGATTGCTGTAGTTGTTTGGATTGTTTCCTTTTTTTTAAATGTGAGGATTTTTCTGCAATGAGTACTTTTACTTTTAATAGTTTAAGTACCTTTTCCTGATGATACTTACATACTTTTATTTAAGTAACCTTTTCAATGCAGGACTTTTACTTGTAACCAAGTAGTTTTACAGTGTGGCATGAGTACCTTTACCTTTTCCTTTTAAGTAAATAATCGGAATACTTCTACACAAGATATCTAACTATGATTTAGTGCTGTAAATGTAGCATATATTTTGTTAAAGGGAAGTAGAAATGCAGCTATAAAGGTCAAGCTATTAACTTGGTTTATGCTGCCAATGATTTCCTGATGTTAAGTAAACCAAAGCTGCTCTGGGATCGCTTAATTTGGAAGAGAATGTAACTCATAATATATCACATGAGATGTTGGGAGCAACCTTTCCACTTGTGGTTCCTTATAATGTCATACAATGTCGCTGAAAGGATTTTACAGATGTTATTTTGTTGTGAAAAACTGTTGTGAATGTCAGGATCATTACAAGAACACAAATCATAAACTACTGACCAGACACAACCACAGAATCAGTATATTTGTTGACTGAAGTCTGCTTAAAGAAATGCAGAGACATTTCCCATTAAGCATATTGATCATGTTTCAAGTGAGTCATGCATTTCCAATCATTTTCACAGGAATTATTTGCTTTTAATGCACAATGAAAGGTCTTTGTTACCACCACCAACACTTTGAAATGAACAAAAAAAGCAACAAGAAGCAATTTTTTTTCTTCTTCTGAAGGTCCACTGGGACATGTAACAAAGGCCTAAGCATTCAAAAGAATTTTACAGGTGACACACGGTGCACAAAAGGTGGAATGACAAAGGCCTTCTGTTAAGGAGAACAGAAGACAACTTTTCTCCCAAACTGTGCCAACTGCCTTTGAATACTTTCATACTTCACTAACTCTATTATCCGCTGACGTTAATCAGTGGAATTTGAAAAGACTAATAATTTTAACAGCTGGCGTAAAAGGTACTACATGTTTGATGCTTAAATTAAGAGTAGACATGGGGCTGCTAGTTGTTATGAAAGAATAAAAGAAAGAAAGAAAGAAAGAAAGAAAGACAGAAAGAAAGAAAGAAAGAAGTGACTCTTTTCTGTCACTGAGTTATTTTTGTCCAATTTAAGACCTCTCTGGCTTGATAATCCTTGAAGAAATCCCTTCCAGTGGATGGAAGGCTGTAGGGAGTACAATTATGGAATATTCTCCTGGAACAAAGCTATATGTATTTATGGAACTTTTGCACACATTTGCGCAATTGATTTGCTGATAGATATTTCTCAAAATATCTTTGCTTGAAGGTATTGTTCAACATTTTGTGAAATACTGTATGCTAATTCTCTTTCTTGCAGAGAGTTAGATGGGAAGATCAATACCACTCTCATGTCTGTATGCTAAATATGAAGCTACCGCCTGCAGCCAGTTAGCTTAGCTTAGCTTAATATTTGAAACAGGAAAACAGGTAGTCTGTGTAGCACTGTTTATCCGCACCTCCAAAGCTCACTGTGGCTATGGTAATATTGGGTTTGTCCTGCAGTCTTGTCAACACATTGAAGTTGCCAGGCAACCAGGCGAGACTTCAGCAAGTTATTGTTCCTGGCTGCAAAATAGTCAAGTAAATAAATTCACTTGACAAATAAATGGAAAACCCAACTAGTGATGTTGATTTTCTCATCTAACTCTGCAAGAAAGCAAATGAGCATTTTTACCCAAATCTTGAACTATTACTTTAAATTAGGCCTGGTGACTTTCTGATGAAATGAAAATATGTATTTGAGGTATATTGACAAAGATGAGAGAATAAACAGAATGTTGCACGTTACCTTAGAAAAGATCTTCAGTGAGAGATGTAAATCAAAATGTCATGGCTGTCAGCGACAACTTATCCCTCACAGCGATCACAGCGAGTGTTTACAGAAAGCACAGAGATGTTTCCAGGCTAGATTTTTTCGGATTCTGTTTTTGGCTTGGCTCATCTTCTTGGAGTACCTTATACGGTACCTTGATTAACTCAAAAACGCATTTTTCATTTCATGGGAGCATATAGGCTGCGTTTTTTCTTCTTTTTCCTATTTCACCAGTGGAGTGTTGTTTTATTTGTGCATTGTTATACCAAGTCAATACTGTGCACTCCCACAATTCTTCATTCAAACAAATCTCCTCAATAATGATCTGCAAGTTGCTGACCACAGCTCTCAGCACTCTTTTCTTAGCTACACAACACCAAAAGATTTCAAACACGTGGAATTGCTATTCATCAGTCACAATACGGCAAACCAAACACTAATTACAATATCTGCCAAAATTAGATCAACAAATCATTTGTTCTGTTCATATTACATTATTTGTGTATGCCCTCGCAGATTTTCCAATTGGCTCTCGAACGAAATTCATCATACATGCAAGTGCTGGAAACTAAATATATGGACATAAATTCTGTTGGAAGCCTGCCAGCACGCCTGCCTGGAGGCTATAGAAAGGCTGAGTCATGTTTAGAATATGAATTATGGGAGATTATAAATCCTTATCAAGCAACCTTTGACCAGTAAAACTTTATACGTGCTGCACGTGAGATGTGTGACCATGTTTGATAAAAAGGTGAAGGAATCACAGCGGGTCTGAGAAAACAAACTGGGGGGAGATTGATGGAATAGACTAGAGATCTTCAACAGGGGGTCCAAGACCCCCAAGGGGCCCTCAGAGTTACTGTAGAAGGGGAAGCACCAAATGATTGTTAATTATTTTTTTTAATTGAATATGTCTTAAGATAAATCCAACATATTATTAGCAAATATAAATCAGCCTATTTGGGGGCAGGGGCCACATCAATGATAGGCTTACTGGCCTATAGGTAAGGTAGTCACTGAAGTAGCCACCCACAGATACAGTTCATCCTAAACATTCACTGTGCTACATGTATGTGTAACATTAAAACATGATTTATAAAATCATGCCAACAATTACTGTATTATTTTAATGGCTTAATATTCTGTGTGTAGAAGGAGGTCACCGATCCGTCTCTCTTTCAGTTAAGGGTTCCTTGGCTTAGAAAACACTGAAGACCCCCTGCCATAGATGATTATTTCTAGTCTCACACAGGGAAAAAACACCTTTTTGATAGCTCTTACATGGTTGCACCAGCAGTGTCTAATCCTTTCTGGTTTGGCACATGCACATATGTCCCCTGGTGCAGGTTAATTTTCTCTCCTGACATTCAGCAAGCAGGAAAAAAGGGAGTAACAAGGCAAAGAGAAAAGCAAGGCACAGGTAGACAACAAAAGTGGGTGATATATCCTTAATAGCAGAACTACCTTGACCCGTAACACCCACTGCCTCTCAGAAGCCTGTCTCTATTCTCCATTTCCTCTTACAGCACTGGAGGAATATTTCCAAACTGACAGAGAATACATGGTTATATAAAAGAGAGATTCTTAATCTGTTTTTTTGTGCCAGTGACTGGAATATCTTTTTTGTCTCATGTACAAGCAAAAAAAAGGCATTGCCTTCTTGGGCACCACTTGCACTAAAAGCAAACCTGTTTACGGGAAAAAAAACGAGAGTATAAAACAGCTCAGCCCCCTGTACCCTGAGTTTGAGGTGATACAATCAATACTGTTGTCAATACTGGAGTGCAAGGATAGGAGAGAAGAGAAGAGAGCCAGAAAACAAGATACGTGATGGAAAATATGTCAGCTCCCCTCGCATGCCACAGCAAATCCAATGAGTTGTATTACACCCAGAGCACAAAGCATGGTTTTAGAGAAAGGATTTCTTTTTTTTACCACTCTGTCAATATTCTCATCAACCACAATGTTTTGTCAATTGTCAAGAGTTTCTTTTAATTATACAGTCATCTTCACATAGAAAGCCTAATAACCATATTGTTATGTCTTTACAAAATCAATGCATCATCATAATGATAGGAATAATCAATACAATAATGTTTATGAAAATGAACAGCCATTTCTTTTGACACACCAGGCCTTCACTGGAGCTGACAGATTTTTACAGCTTGGTAACCATCAGTCCTGAGATTAGACCTAAATATAGTTGGAGTGATTGGCATCTAACACAATGGACCCAAATTCAACTTTAACAATCAATTGGAACTGATCATGTAATAAGAGAGAGGAGCATCTTGAAGAAGGAAAATTCGTTCATGCAAAAGATCTCAGGACGATTGCTCCCCCATTTTTGTTTGGTCGTGTTACTTCTAGTTTCTGCACCAACAAATGTAGAACAATTTAACTGGAGACATAGTATCTTGTAGGGATGTAACAATACCCTCAACTCACAATTTGATACGATCACGACCTTAACTTCACGATAAGATTTTCTCAAATTCGTTTTCTCAACAGAATGAACTGCGGACAAATGACTGGAAAATATTCCTTTATTTATATAAACTGTGCAAAAAAACAGATGTGTACTCTTATCAAAAGTGCAAAACTGAAATTGTATTTTATCTCAAATAAAAAAATGAAATACGTAATTATTAATACGTTTTTTCCCATCTTCAAAGACGTAGTGAAGTCTGAAGTCAAAACAAGTGAAGTCAAGAGGAGGTTTTGCCCTAGGCTGTTCAAACATTGCATCGCGTTTCATTAGAAAAAAAAAAAATCTCAACCGGTTGTAATCATTACACATTTACTGTATATCGATTTGTTACTGGTTCACGATACATTGTTACATCCCTAGTATTTTGTGAGAATAAGATGCAACACTGTAACTCTTTCAACCAGAAGTTGGTGAACCAGGAGACAGTCAGATCATCTCCATAACACAGACACATACACACTCAGAAATGCACACATACATCCCAAAATGTTTCACAAGCTATATAAGAAAAATCCATACTAGCAAATAAAAAGTGGCTTTGTTGGTTTGAATGTTTTATGGCAACATAGTTTGACTAAGAATAACATCAGTGTTTCTACAGAGCGGACATCTACTGCAGCAGAGGTTCTGGCGTTACCATAGATTGTACACAGCTAACCTGCCTGACCCCGCAACTGTTAAGGTGTCAGTCAGAGTGACAATTAGCTCCAAAATATCTCTCCATTGCAGTCTTAGCCTCTGTGCACATCGTGGTATTGTACTGTGCCCCCGAGTATTTCCTTCAGTGCTGCAGAATCTATCATCTCACATTGGAGAAAGAAACACTTTATCTTGTGGAAAAACCATTTAGCTCTGCTAAGCAATTGTACTTTGAGTCCCGTAAGGTGGAATTGCCACCTCACACCTCACATTCGATGGATCCTGAAATAGTGCATGTGCACGGCCTTGTCTCGTTCACCAAAGAGTCCATTGTCTCGGAGTTTGAGTGGTAGCTAAGGTAGTACTCTTGCAACTGAGAGTTAAGGTCTTGCTCCTGCTTGCGAGCCTTTTTCCTGCGCTTATGGTTGACTGAGTGCTGCTGCAGCTGCCTCATGGTGTTGGGGTAGCGCCTCCAGGACACATAAATAACCAGGAGGATCAATGCCACGGACAGGAACAGGGCTACACTGCCTGCAATGATTTTATGGAAAGCCATATGTTCAAACTGTAGCTCTGGGATAAATGATGTAGGGGGTTCAGGGGAGATGGGCGATGTGGAGCTCATGTTTGTGGGCCCTGTTGTCTTCCTGTTTGTCCCATTAGGACGGACAGGCCAAGAGGTCACCCTCTGTACAGGTGACTCAGTCCCAGGGTATGTAGCATCAGAGGGAGTGAGGTAGGTTGTGATGTTTACAACTTGGGTGGAAGTCAGAACGATGAGAGCGGTGGTTGAGAAATCCTTTGACACGTCCACACATGTCGAGTGATTCTTCACTACATCCACGACTCGTTCGCCCTGCACAGACTTTGGGCTGCTGCATATCATGTTGATGTCTTTGGAGTCTCTGAAGCCTTGGAGCCATCCCATGAGCGGGCAGATGCTGGGGCTGCAGTCCCAGGCGTTACCTGCCAGGCTAATGGTGGTTAACGAGGTCCATGCCGCCACGGCTTTCACAGGCACGCTATTGAGCTTGTTCGATTCGAGATTGAGTATTTGTAAGTTCGGCATGCACTGGAAAACCGCCGGGTCCAAGATCTGGATTTCATTTCCTGACAGGTCCAATTTCTGTAGTTTATGCCAGGTCCAAGGCACGCCTTGATTGATGGATCGTATGCGGTTCCATTGCAAATAAAGAGCCTGGAGGTTTGTAAGGCGCGGGAAAATGAAAAAGTTAATCCTGGAAAATTGATTGTGCTCTAAATGAAGTTCTTTCAACTTGAACAGCCCTAAGAAGGTTGTGCGGGTGAGGCTCCGCAAGCGATTGTAACCCAAGTCCAGAAACTCCAGGCTGCGGCATTCCAGAAATGTACGGATGATGATCTGTTTCAGGCCATTAGATCGAAGGTGGAGATTTTGTAGCTTACGCAGACCATAGAAATGTCCTGGCTGCAAAGACTGCAGCTGATTGTAGGATAAGTCCAGATTCCGCAGGTTTGGTATGGCGCTGAATGTGTTGTTGTGCAGATGAGTTATTTTGTTGGAGCTGAGGATGAGTTCTTTGAGCCTGCGCACACCATGAAAGGTTAAAGCGTCTATATCTCTGATGGAATTGTGGTCCAAATAAAGCCAGATAAGCTGATTAAGGTGAGCGAACTGGTACGGCAACAGAACCAGCAGGCTGTTGTAGCGCAGAGACAGACCTTGGCACCCTGTGGTGATGTTTTCTGGGATGGCTTGGAAGATTCCCGACTCGCAATAAACAATCTTTCCTTCACAGCGACAACTCGCAGGGCACATCCTCTCCCCCTTGCTGAGCAGCAGCAGAACAGCTGCCTGCAGAACAAGACATGATATTCTCCAGTCCAACATCACAGAACCTGTTGGGGGTAGAGTGGGGCACAGGCAATCAAAGGAATGACTTGGTTTCAGAAAATGTGTTTGCTCAAATAAATAAGAAAATGGGAGCAATTCATTCTACAAACAGGAGATCATGTGGTGAGGAGCAGCTTGAGGTCTGATGTCTGAAACACCAGACCTGCTTCTTGAAGAATTAAAAAGAGGAAATATTCTTGAGCACAGTAAAAAAAAAAAAAAAAGGAAAATTAAATGAAAGCTTGAATAAATAGTAGACTTCTTCATTCTTTAGATATAAGGCATTCTGTTCTGTTCTAATACATCTGTCAGTCTAAACTGTTCATAGCTGTCACCTTGGCTACGGGAGAAACTGTGTCAGCAAATTGTGAAGAGCACAATGACTTACCCATCGTTACTGAGGAAAGGAGTAATCCTCCTGGAATAAAGAGCACATTTAACTGCTCTCAGATGGCAAAAAATTGTTGTTCATGCAGCCTCAGAGTCGATCCACATACCGAGCATCACTTATGTCTTCAATTTAGACAACCTAAAATCAAATACGCAAGTTTTCTGCAGCGGTGCATGCCCCCCTGTGTGTGTGTGTGTGTGTGTGTGTGTGTGTGTGGGGGGGGGGGGGGGGGGGGGGGGGGGGGGGGGGGGGGGGGGTCTGCAGCGGGGAAACAAGACGCCCTCACACTTGGGTCGTAGTTGGAGTCGCCGCTATAGTTCAGCCTGCCGTGTGCGCAATAACCCATTTGAGCGCCAATAGACTGATCCTGCACTCCATGCAGTCTCTCTCTCTTTCTCTCTCTCTCTCTCTTTCTCTCTCTCCTCCGTCTCTCTGTCTCTCGGTCTGCCTCCCCCCCACCCTCTCTTTAACTCTCTCCCCTCTTCTCCGTCTCTCTGTCTCTTTTTCCCCTGTCAGAGGCGTAGGCGTCGTTAAGCACATATAAGCCTATAGCATACTATTTACCAACCATGTATATTAAGCTATTGTTTCAGTCATTTATTCATTATTACCTTTTTTTCATCAACTGTCTATGTGTTATGTCGTGTTTTAGATGAAATAAATCTGTATATACTATAATAAGATATGTTTTCTTTGCTTAATGAGGGGCTCCCTGAATTTGACAAAAAAAAGTTAAAATATATTTGCTGTGACATTTGGTGTATATTTTCACAGTAGCTCTTAGATGTACATTTTTTTTTTTTTTTTTTTTTTTAAATGTCAAAGTACTTGCATGTATCTAAACTATGGGGAGACATTAGGATCCACGGTATAAGGGCATCATCAATGTAATAATACACACTGCTGACCAAGATGATGACCTAGCAACTGACATTTTGTAATATGTCCCTGATCAAAATAAGAAGGTTGCATGATCCACATCCATCAGTAATTCATTCTGATAATCATTCATCCAAAAAAATTACAGGAAATGACAGGAAGCTGTAGCTTCTTAAAATCATAATTATGGTAACAGCTCAAGTGTGATTTTGACATGCAGCATCCATCCATCCATCCACTCTTAGGCAGATGGGGGAAAGTACTGTAGAGAAACAATTAGCACTTCTTGGTGTCTAGAGATGATGCTGAAGAAGTGGCAACAGTAGAATTATTGGTATTCAAATGAATGGCCCTTCTAGTAGGAAGTGGGCAGTCAATAGACAGGAGAGGAAGGAGGTAAACGTGCTGAAACTTGGTTTTATGTGTTTATTTCATTCTTGTTTTTTATACGTTGCTTGGGATGCTTTACACAGATATTCAGCACACCGGACGCAGCAGTGTGGAAAACACCATTCTTGACTGCTCAGCGTTGGAGAGTCTGAGACCTAATGTGTGGTAACAGCAACCCCTGGTGCAAGTAAAAAGAAATGCCATGTTTTCAGAGCTGTTGACATTAATCTACAAATACAGGAGTTCAGCAGTTCAGCAAAGATAAGAGAGAAATCGGAACCCGGATCACTTGTGATTCAAAGAAATGAGCTAATGATTTTATATAAATATCTGGCTAGGAGCGTGGCAATAGTCTCGGTCAGACAGGATTTCTTCTGATGCCTGTGGAGTGTGTTAAAAGAAATGTCTTTATGAAATATGCTCCATGAACACCACAGCAGGGGTGGACCTAGGATGTGTGAAAATGAGCTATTCTGTTAAGATAATACCTCACAGAATTACTGTATAGTAACAGTTGTTTGTGTTTGTTTTACAATTGAAAGTGAAACGAAACATGCTCTTCAGAGGATAAATTGCCTCACATGTGTCTTGGGAAATTACACGTCATTCAAGAAATGTAAAATGTGGGAAAACATTGACAAAGAAGCTACAAAATGAGACTGCTTTCATAGCCAACAACTAAGAACACTGTGAAAGATGTATTCAGTGCAGGATGTGCTGTACCGACTACACAATGAGTTAATGGTCTGGATTTGATCTCATACATATGAAAATATAAGAAATGACCATGTGTGCACGCCAGCCAGATCTTGACATTTGACAATGTAATCACCCTCAGATCAATGATAATTACTTTCTCCTGCCAATTACAGAAGACACATAGAGAAGTGAGAGTAGAATCCATCTCAAATGATGTTAATGTAGACACATATGTAGGCCTATATGTATTATGTATGTTATGTAAACTGACTTGTTCAAGGCCTGCTGGTCTGTGCATACACACTACACATGGTTTTGTATGTGCAGATTCTTGTCTCTGTTAGTGTAAAACACAGTCAGATTTGAACATC
>NC_045737.1:22936367-22948245 GCF_008692095.1 Etheostoma spectabile | reverse complement strand
TCTTTCACTGACCTTTCCCTCTTCTTATTGACATGTATTTTCCAGCAATTATTTGTCTGACCAAAAGGTGCAGCCATGTTACCCATCTGCAAACAGCAGATTATCACCTTTATTTTTTAAACGGCCTTGATGATATTTGAAATCAGTGGTGGACTGTGTGGGGGCCAGGGGCCAAAAAAGCACAAAAAAAAGAGCACCAGATGCATATGGTGGCCCACATGCACGCAGAAGATCTTCTAGCATTTAAAGGCAGCCTGAATGGCCCTCTATCGCATTTTCTCCAACAGCACCCTAGAGGGCCCTGCATCACATTTTCTCCACTAGAAGGGCACCCTAAAGGGTATCTCATCGCGTTTTCTCCACTGGAACGGCACCTTAGAGGGCCCTGCATCACATTTTCTCCACCATAGAAGGGCGCCCTTAAAGGCCCTTCATCCTGTTTTCTCCACTGGTACGGCACCCTAAGGCCCTGCATTGTGTTTATCCCTATTAGAAGGCCACCCTAGAAGGCCATGGATGATATTTTCTCCAAAAGAAAGGCACCGTAGAGGGCCCTGCATCGCGTTATCCCCAGTGGAAGGGAACCCTAGAGGGCCTCGTATTGCAATTGCCCCACTAAAAGGGTTCCACTTCATCATATTTTACATTGTTTCGCAGCATTTTCTTTTCACCACTCTTTGAAATACCTAATCTGAAAGCTGATCTCAATTGATGCAAGTCTGTGGCCTTTGTCTTAAAATGGGTGGATTGCACAACACTTATCCACAAAAACACTTTCCTATTGAATATCTCATGGTACACACATCTCAGTAAATCAGTGTAACAAGAGATCTTGATGGTAAATTTGCCATCAAATCCCTGTTGTTGTCATCCATGTTGAAAGCCACGAGTACAGCGCAGGAAAACAAGAGCAGTTTGTGCACCTGTGACATTTCTTCTGGTATTTGACAACTGTTTTGAGAGGCATTTGTATTCTAGATATATTGCAGGTTATGGCTGATTTTTTGATGCTGTTTTTCTACTATAGGACAAGGTGCGTTGAATTGAATTAAGTGCTTAACCCATGATAAGACTGGGGAGGGACTGTGGAGGGTTTCCAGAACATCCTGTCGCTCATGTGAACACACAGCTCTTGGTCACTAAAGCTCAGGTGTTTCATTCAAATTCTAGTTGCACATACTGTAAAGTACAAACGAGGTAGGAACAGCCATGCAGCATTCTGACTACAATCAACAATGAAATGAAAGAAGTAAAAAAACGTTCAGGTGGCAAAATGATCTTCATTATGGAGTTACTTAGTTACAGTAAGATGCATCACTGCACATAAATTATGAGAAAAAAAGATGTTGTGGTTCCTATGCGATACATTTGTCATTGGGAAGTAGGGATGTTTTTGTGAATTTAAATGTACCTATAATGATAAGTGTGTCACAATAACAGATATGTAAGAATTTATACTTAGACTTGATGTTTTTGAACATCACCTTGTTATTTAAATAAAGTCATTTGTAAATTAAAAAGCTGAGACTCTATCGTCCCCAGGCGTAGATATGATTCACAGGACAGAGTGACATTTTCTAATTGGCTGAATTTGTGTTCTCACATTTCCTTTTTGAACACAAATAGTATTAAGGCTTCTGTGTGTTATTGTGTTTCGCATCTTATTGAATTCGTGCTTAATAAATGTATGTCATGTACAAATGTTACCCTTGTATTTTAGAACAATTAACACTGAACACTGTTTTTATAAAAACAACCTCTTTGCCCCATGGTCTCATTTGTGCAGTGCAATACCATTGCAATGCATTATTTATGAGGAAATATATGAATGGAAAATTAAATTACCTGAGTTTCAAAGGAAGAACCTTTTTCCATTTGTGATGCAGGGAAATACTTATTTTGCAGGAAACTATCAAGTGGTTGTTTGACGCAGGATTTAAATGCAGAAGCCCATTATCATCATCTCTATAATGCATTACCAGCTGATCCTCACCGGCGTCCCCGCAGAAGTGTGTTTTCTTATGCATGAGAGCGATATTTCAAAAGCTAGACTGCCATATGAAGGTCTGTCGAATGATGCTGTAGAAAACTCTGAAGGGCTGCTGGTTTAGCCTTTAATAATATAGTGTTTGAACGGTATTTTCAACCATCGTTCTCTTTCATTTACTTTATGAATGGTGAAGCACTTCTGCTGCTGGTGTTCAAGTGTGTGAATTGGTCTAAAGAGAAGGGATGTTTCGCCCACATACTAAGAAAATAGTTTGTGAAATGAAACAGAATATGAATTCATGTCAGATGAACAATGTTTTAGTTTGCATTCATCAGAAAATGTCCAGAATCCCCTTATGATGAGCTGAGGATGAATTGTGAGGAAATCACTTGATACATAGCCTGTAATCAGAGCAAAGTCAATAGACAGCCACATGTTTCAAAAGAGAAAAATAAGTTAAGTGTTTGCAGTTCCCCTCATTTGAGTCTTAGAAGCAGCAGGGTAAAAAGTGACAGATGTTTTGGGATGAGCCCTGTTGTCTTCAAAATATTTACCTGCTGCCAGAATATTTTGTAGGCCTATGGACAATTTGCTGGGTGATTAAAGTTACACATTTAGGAGTCCGGTTCCCGCTAAATACCTGCTTCAACATCTCTCTTTGTTCTAATTTTTACTCTTTACCATTTCTACATTTCTACACTCTGTTTCAGTGGAATTCATTATACTGCTAAAAAAGCTGGTCCTTCTCTTGCTCTATTATTCAGGGCTCAGTCAGTCACAGACAGTCATTAAAGTTTCATAGGAAGCAATTTGGTTGCAGAGTTATTTGCAAAGTGAGGTGAGTGCATATGGTGGCACTATACCTTTGCTGTTTATGGCTTGGGTTTCCAAGCTTTTCAAGTCAAAAGAGCACCATTCTGTTCTCTTGAGGGGTTCATTTTTAATGTGATGACGGCTGTGGGAGCATTATAAAGAACTAAAGATGATGCAGTAGTCAGCGATGCATTAAATCTAAAACACAAGTCATTTGTGATACAATTGTGATATTCCTTCCAATGTTGAAAGTTGACTATGAACAAACTGTGAAAACTTGATAATTGATGCATACATTTCTGCATTGCTCAAATAAGCCAGTTATAGCCCAACCCTCCCCCCCAAAAAAAGCCAGATGAAATGTGAAAGTGGGACATTTCAAATTTGTTCGACAACAAAAATAGCAATTGATACACAGACCACAGGGAATTTAAACAAACTTTTCATGGGAGGATTGCACAACAGCGACATGCTATTGTTTTTAAGAGAGGGATTACAACTGCAGATAGTTTTTCCTACATAAGAATCACAGGCTATTATTTATTTCCAAATGTCATTTCAATTAAGAGAGACTTCGTTGCAGATATGCAACACTTTATGAGTAAGCTACATGTGAACAATATGAACTGTATAAAGTATTTGTAGATTAGACTCCATCGTATAAAATATGTTTTCAAGGGTTAGGGAAACCCAGACATATCCCCCTATGGAGTCCAGACACAGGTGGTGAGGTGAAGGAGCATGAAGACAGGAACAAAGGAACTAACGGATCGGACAGCCAGACGAAAACCCAGGGTGTCGTGAGCGAAGATGACTGGAGGAAGAAGGGCCGCATTCTTCTTGAAGTGACAACTGACAGCCACAGAGGAGAGAACAGATTTAAAGCAGGGATGTCCCACTGTGATTGGCTTGTGAACACATGGTCGATACTGATTGGTTTAACTGAAAATAGCACCACAAAACCGCTGATCAGTATAAGATATAAGTAATAAAGTTATTGAAGTCTCCCTGACAGAATTTACAGTCAGCTACATTACTGTAACATAATTTACAGACCAAAATGACCAGGGCTTCGACATGTGGATTAAGCCAATAGAGACTACAACACTCATGATGGACAGAGCAGAATTGAACAGTATATTCTTACAAATTATTACCAACTTGGTTTAAAATCCATTCTTAGTTTGAAAGCATCACCAGACCACATCTATGCGAGAACACTGAAGGATATTATGCTACAGTCAAATCTGTGCACAGTGAATACAGTATATTTGCCATTCTTCGAGTCACCTTGTTTGTGTGTGTGTGTGTGTGTGTGTGTGTGTGTGTGTGTGTGTGTGTGTGTGTGTGTGTGTGTGCGTGTGGGGGTTCATGCCCTGTCCTTCAACTCCATTTTACTAATTGAACCAACAATGGAAATTAAATCAGTAACTGCTGCTGAAGTGCTAGATGCGTCAGTTTAATTTTTGTTTCCATTGATTTCACAAACTATCTGCCATTTCAGTTCATTAATGTCCATCACCGGTAATGAGCCTATGCTACACAACAAGTACCAGGGCAGAGGGACCCATTAGAAGTGATGACTTTGACCCTGACTCAAAGTCCCATTATGAGGCCTTGACAGCACCCTTTGTTTACGCATGACGCATTTCAGCGTCAATAAAGAACAATAAGTTGTGGAAAAAAATACCCACTGAACTTTCTCAACTTTTTTGTCTTGGCATGGATTAAAAAATGACATTTAAAACCAGATAAAGTAGATGAAAAATATATACACACTGCAACAGTTGTTTTCCTTGGCATGCTGAATCTACACCAGCTTGTTACTGTGTTTTTTATGGCAGCATAAACACTGAGCTTTTCATTATAGGCCCGCCACTTGCCTATGAAGCATTAAAACTCATATCAACACATGACAGTTCACCAATGGCTCCTCAGATCCAGAGTCCAGTAA
This sequence comes from Etheostoma spectabile, assembly GCF_008692095.1. NCBI lineage: Eukaryota > Metazoa > Chordata > Actinopteri > Perciformes > Percidae > Etheostoma > Etheostoma spectabile. Next base: position 22,943,488 of record NC_045737.1, on the reverse strand, counting down.
AGCCACTGGGGGCCTCTGAAGTTAGTGAGGGGGTCACAAGTAGCTACAACTCTTGCAGACTTTGCAGACAGGCAATGTAATTATAAACAGCCCAGGGTAATGCAGTGTCAGGTACCTGTAAGATATCAAATAGCAAATAATGCATTCACTTATAGACAGGTTGCAACACAACAGCAAACAGATGATTAATTCAACTTAATTACAGTGAAGGAAATAACTAAATAGGCTACATTTACTCAAAGTAATCTCACGGAAATTCCTTTTTGAGGTACTTTACTTTTATGCTACAGTACTTCTGTTCATCTGCATGCATTTGACATTAAGATTTTACAAAAGATATAATCCACTTCTAAAATATGATGAATTAAACTAACCAATAGTATAAAGACATACATTAAATATATATTGGCTGGACAAAAAGAACAGCTGCAGCATTGAAATGCTCCTTAAATGTTAATTCCTCAGTAATTCTAGAACAACGTAACTATATGCTGTATTTAAATAGGGCCATTTTGTATAATTAGTACTTCTACGTTTGATGCTTTTATGTCTGCAATCAAAATTAAGGTAATAAAAGTTACAAACAATTCCCATTAATTTCTATATGTTTTGGATGTGTTTGACAAGTATGGTAAATGATGTTAATCCAGTACACTTTTTGTGAAAATCCGTGACTAGCTCCTCCCGGTCACCTAGCTCTCTGTTTTCTGTGTGCGTTACAAAGAATTCCGGTGTTAATACATATCTCTGGCTGTGTAAATGGAAAACAAACAGAAAGGAGTGCAAGAGCCACAAAACACTGTTCCAGCCAATTGGCAGCAACAGTTGATGGTGGGGGGGAGGTAGTCTTGCTTTGCCAAAGGGCGCTGAAGGAGGGTCTGGTTGCTCCAAATAACATTCGGGGATGGGAGGACAACGTGCTCTGGTTTAATGACATTTCTTTAAACCAATCAGAATCGTCATGGGCGTTGCTAAACTCCGCACAGAGCCACTGCAAAATAGTTGGTCATGAGAAAACTCAGATTGGACAGATAGTATAGTTAGCTGTGTCAATTTACCATGCAGAGATCTGAGGAGTAGTCAATAATAGTCCACATAAATCCACTGAATTTAAAATTCCAAAACAAAGAAAGCTGAAGGAAACGGAAAAGACCCGGAAAGTGGGACGCAAAGGATATATGCTGCGTTCCAGGCTACCCGTAACTCGTGTTTTCACATCCTTCTATCTGTAAAAGTGCCATGCAACGGCAGTCAAACCCGTAACTAACTAATTGTGAACTTGTACCAGATCGTTATAGCTTCTCCCAGTTAGTTTTGACGTCACACGCACATAAACAACAATGGCGATCCCTGTTGATGCCGTACACATGCTGTGAGAAATAGAAATAAATATATATAAACAGGCAACGTTAAGTAATTCCACACATTGTAATAAAAACAATACACATACAATTGTGTACTACTACAGATTATGTTTATTAAATTTAGCCCAAAACATGTCGCAGACTAGAAATTGCTAGCATAAGCGGCTAACTAACGTCAACGTTAACACTTTTTCAAACGTGTTTGTTAACACTTTTTTTTAAATTCATGGTCATTAAACCTGACATTATACAATTTTTAAGTGTTAAAAAAGCAGAAATCGTGAATTATTTTGACTAATAGTTAGGATCAGAGGATGTTGAGTGAATCACAGACTGGTTTAAAGTCAAAGTTCAGTCAGGATAGGCTCCTTTATTAAAACAATTTACTGTAAATACTGTTTTTTTTCTAAATGCTATTAAAATTGAATAAAACAACCACAATTCAATGGAAGTATCATTAATTTGACTTGCGAAGAATTTTGTTTTGTTTCCATACATAGGCCTACATGCATGCATCCAAGTTATTTTGGGGCAATTTGGTTGTAAGAAGCCCATATTTTAGATATAAAAAACTGACCAGAAGACAACACAAGGGTTGATATACAGGTTCTGATCATGAGTTTAATGAAGTCTACTCTGGTGTGGGCTGCATAGAGACACTCAGCAACCAGGAGAGGGCATCTCAAGTTCTGAAACGAGCACCAGTGAGCACATAGCCCTCCACCAACATCATTCCTGTTGCTATACAACTGATTCATTCTTGATGCCACGGTCAGTCCACAGCAGACTGCGCCTTTTCCCTCAGCTGTCCACATCTGAATCTGGATACATCCAACTTGTCGGGTTTGGACCTCAGATTATTTATCTTAAATGTCTTCACTTGCTCGGTTTCCGGTGTCTTTTGTGCCACTTCACCTAGATTTAACAATTGGCGACTCGGTGTTGTAAAATGTGTCTCATACCCTCCCCAAAGCACGCGCTCAACACTAGTGTCATTCTCACCAGGCTACAAGCTTGAGTGCGTCAATTCAAGGGCTGTGTAAGGTGGCAGTCTGAAATAAATATGCATTATCAAGCTGATGTTGTGCGGTAACGTGGAAAACTATAGGCAGAGGTTGATGCGCACCTTTTGGAGCGGCTCACATCTCCGACAGGTGTGCGGCTCTGTGCGAAGCGGACCTGGCTGCGGCACAAAGTGCGTATATTTTACGTACAGACGGGCATCCTGGGTGCGTGTCCAACTATTTGGACCAAACGCCGAGTGCGTCTAACATGTGGACCTGGGACGCATGCAACAGAGAGCCCTAACCATGAGGAGGAGCCGACACCGCGCAAATATGGGTATGTACGCGGTTCCGCAAGGTAGTTATGGTCTGCAATTCAGCAGAAAGTCTTCAGACCTTTTCCTAAACAATTCACTTAAAGCTAATGTTTCTAGTATTTGTGCCCCCTGCGGTTTATGAGTGATGACTGCAGACTGGAAGATCTGATGGAGGCTTTTCTCTCAGCAACTATTTGACGGATTATGCCTGATGCATGTGGTTATCAATCTCCTTTCTAATGTCTCAAGAACGTGAATTTGACTGTGGTAATGAATAAATGTGTCTAGATATGCTATGGACAAAGGGATGTTAATAAAGTAGGCTCAAAATAACCCCCTCTGTGAACAAATGACTCAGAACACTCTATGGGTTATAAATGAATGTTTAAATTTCCTGATTCAATTCCATTTCATATTTGACTTTGTTTTATTATCTTCTAGACTGTGTTTATTGGCCCTGATTTTTTACATGTCTATCACTTTTCTGTGTCTGCAGGTCTTCTTGTGCTTTTCAGATGGCTTGTATTCACAGTGGTGGTGCCCGCCTGGCTGCTTGCTGCTCCAAACAGCATCCGTGAGCGTTCCTGCCCCCAGAGCTGTAGATGTGATGGGAAAATAATATACTGCGAATCCAATGCCTTCCGTGACGTGCCAACCAATGTGTCTGTGGGCACACAGGGCCTCTCCCTGCGTTACAACAGCCTGGTGAACCTCAGAGCCCACCAGTTTGCAGGCCTGAGTCAACTGGTTTGGCTCTACCTTGACCACAATTACATCAATGATGTGGACGGCCAGGCTTTCCATGGGATACGGAGGCTCAAAGAACTGATCCTCAGCTCAAATAAGATCACACTTTTAAAAAACAACTCATTTCACGATGTTCCAAATCTACGCAACCTAGACCTTTCCTACAATAAACTGCAGGTTCTCCGGCCTAATCAGTTCATGGGTTTACGGAAACTACTCAGTTTACACTTGAGGTCAAACTCCTTAAAAACTGTCCCGATGCGAGTTTTCCTCGACTGTCGCAACCTGGAGTTTCTAGATATTGGCTACAACAGGCTACGGAGCCTCACGCGCAACGCCTTCGCAGGACTCCTTAAGCTCATTGAGCTTCATCTGGAGCACAACCAGTTCTCCAAGATCAACTTTGCTCATTTCCCTCGCCTGACTAACCTGCGGGCGCTCTATTTGCAATGGAATCGTATCAAACTGCTAACCCAGGGCCTGCCCTGGATGTGGACCTCCTTGCAAAAGCTGGACCTCTCAGGGAATGAGCTCCAAGTGTTGGACCCTAGTACATTTCAATGCCTTCCTAACCTACAGACTCTTAACCTGGACTCCAACAAGCTGAGCAATGTGTCTCAGCAGGCAGTGGAGGCCTGGATCTCCCTCACCACCATCAGTCTGGCTGGCAATTTGTGGCACTGTAACCCCAACATATGTCCCCTGGTGGCCTGGCTCAAGGCCTTTAAAGGTAACAAGGAGACCACTATGATATGTGCCGGCCCCAAGGAGGCACAAGGAGAGAAAGTGACCGATGTGGTGGAGGCTTATAACATTTGTACAGCGACCCCGGCCCCTGTTTCCTCAACACCATCGCCCCTTACTTCTTCTTTTCGACCTGAGCTGCTTCCTCTACCTACACAGTCTGTGGTGGATAAGAAGCTGATCTGGAACAGGACAGCCTCCCCGTCTCCTTCCGAGGCCTCCCCCACCATCCCTTTGCCAGACACTGAGTATGTGTCCTTCCACAAGATCATAGCCGGTAGCGTGGCCCTCCTCTTATCTGTAGCAATAATTCTGCTGGTAATCTATGTCTCATGGAGGCGCTATCCCAGCAGCATCAAACAGCTTCAGCAGCGCTCGCTGGTTAAAAAGCGTCAGAAAAAGGCCCGGGAGACTGAGCGCTCCCTTAACTCACCACTGCAAGAGTACTATGTGGACTACAAGCCTTCACACTCAGAGACTATGGATGTGCTGGTTAATGGGACAGGACCTTACACATACACCATCTCAGGCTCCAGGGAATGCGAGGTATGACCGTTGCCCTCCAAAAATCCATTTCCACTGCGAGGCATGAGAGGTAAATTTTCTAACGATTTGCAGAGAAAAGTCTTTCCCCCCCCCCCTCCTCTGCTCTTGTCTGTTTTGGGATAAGGAAGCAGAGGTCAGTGCATGGTGACTTGTAGTACAATGTACTGGGTTTGCTCAGTTCCATATGATTACCCTGCTGTTGTTCTGAATCAAACATTTTTATTGCTAAAATATGATATCCATTAGCTAAAACTGCAGTGGCAGCTCCTCTCCCTGGAGAACGTACGTACAGTAAGATGCATTATGCACAAAGAAGATTCATCTTTCATTCCTGACATAAAAGAGCTCATTGATGAATCTACGTATTATCAGCCAGCCTATTATTTATTCAAAAATGGCTTGCTGTCCAGAATGGAAGGATGAGAAATGATTAGATCAAGTCACTGTGCAGGTGGTCCTCTCCTATCCTGTGTGTTTGCTACAACAGCTGTATTAGCAAACACACCAGTCATGTGAGCTTGTTTTTTGCTTTATTAATGTTAACATTTACAATTGTACCAGCTGATCATACATCCCATTCTCCTTCTCTGCCTCGAGCAATCATGTACTTAAGATTTTACTCGGGAGTTTAATTTACAAAGTTCAAACAGTCACCGCAGGCTGGGGAACTATAAAAGCCTGCAACCAAAATAAAAAGATAAATTATGCACTTGTGCTCGATTTCTGTCTGGCTCTAGTGTACTACTGCAGTAAAAAACTTAATAATGCTGCTTTTGTTTAATCCCAGAAAGATAAAGAAACTATTCAGTTAAATTTTGTCCAAAAAGTTTCAATTGAAATACTCAGCCAGACTCCTTCACATGGCTGACTCGGTGTACGGCACAGAAGGATTGGGACAGAAAGCCTGGACAGAAAGACTAATCAATTTGCTCATGCTTAATTAGGCACTTTTCTGCCTGTGTAGTCTTATCCCCCTAATGCATATGCATCCGTCTTCCTTTGACCAGCATCTATTTCTTTGTTTTTTTGTTAGCAGTATAGCTAAGTGTAATTAACAAGCCATGTTGTGTTGGGAAAGACATTGTGTTACTGGAATCTTAGCTGCAACTCTTGTCTAACTTACCAGACGCACTGTAAAGTACAGCAGACATCTTTCTTCTCCGTTGTACCTGTCAGCGCATCCCAGAAACAAAGTTTTATCTCACACTCCCGCACAGCTCATTTACTATATCCCACATGGACCCTATACATCATCTCTGTCCATGTTTTAACTCAGTAGGTTGTCCAGTACTGTTGCACCACTTACATTCTTTTTGTGTTCCTTTTTTCTGAAGTCACAGGAGAGGCCGGCACAAATACGTTTCATTATTTTCAGTAATGTCACATAGTACGAGGTACACAGGTAGCTAAATCAGTGCTTTGTCAGATTATCTGTGGCAGAGCATTTCTCAACCGCGAAAGAAGCTTGAGGTGAGATGGTCGCCTCATCAATCTTGTAGCCTTCATGTGAGAATGTGGCATGGGAACATTAAATGGCAGACCTAATGGGGCTTCTGCTAGCTAGAATAACTAATAGCCCATCAGAGGTAAGGAGCCGAGACTTTCCTCTGCTTTGTTATTCCTCACCCTCTACAGCTCAAGGGAGCAGCCTTAGTTGTTCAAAATGTAATGGGATTTTTTTCTCTTAATGTGTGTGTGTGTGTTACATTTTGTGCCAAGCACTGCAATGTCAGAACACGTAGTACAGCAGGGGACTTTCCAAACTACCAGATTTTTATGCAAGTTAGAATGGTGCGTCGTAAACGGTTTCAAACGGTTCCATTATTTCATCTAATGAAGTATCATGTTTATTGGCCTTGTCATTTGCGTCAGGAGTCAGTATAGGTCGCAGTACAATAAGCCCATGATGTGCAGTGATAGTGTCTAGGGCCATTTGCATCACAATACAGGCAATGCAGCACAATTTCTCCTGATATATGAGAAGGCTTTTCAGTGTTATTGAATGGCACACAGTGGAGAGTGTCAAGAAAGATGAAAGTGATAGAGACATATCTGGAAAAGGCTGCTCCAGGGTTCAAACCCCCGACAGTCAGAAGCATATTGTTGATGCCCCCAACCCATTGATCCCCCTGCACATTATTTTAGCTATCCCAGATAGCAAGCACTTAAGCTATTAGCTGCATTTTCAATCAGGAGAAAGAGCTTCGTAATTGAAGCCTGTTATCTTTTGCACATGCCCAGACCAACAGACGTGTAAGTCAATTTGTTTCTATAGATTTCCTCCAGCACAGCTCAGCAGGTTGGCTGTGACACAGCAAACTGAACTCGGCAAGTAGTGTGAATTTCCATGAACACTTTGAACTGTGAGGTTTGTCTTCCTATATATATATATATATATA
>NC_045737.1:22935602-22936357 GCF_008692095.1 Etheostoma spectabile | reverse complement strand
ATATATATATATATACACAGGATACTGTATATATACAGTGTTGGGAGTAATGTGTTACAAAAGTAACGCAATAACAGCAATGTATTCCTTTTTGCTGTAACGCAGTAAAATAATGCATTACTAATTAAATTCCAGTAATAGGATATTCACCAACACCGCTAAACATTTCTTCACAGGAAAAGAAACCTGTGAATATTATTTCTTGTTGCTATATTCGATGGTTGAGGTGACTGCAGAGACAGATACATTTGCGAGATGGACATTTTTTTCAGGAGCTATTACGCTGCGTTGAACGTCTCTGTTCCCGTGATCAGAGCCAGAAGCAGAGATGGTACGGACAACAGGTGACAGTACGTCAGCGCGGACATCAGTGTGTCTGAGCTGCTGACAGAAAGAAACATGTCTGGAATCAATGTTTAGGCTTGCTACGCGTAAATATCATTGTATTTTCTCAGCGGTGGAAAGTAACTATGCCGTACTTCAATACGACTGAAAGGTACTTTTAATTGAGTATTTTCATTTTCTCCTACTTGTCCACTGTTTTACTTCTCTATTTTTTATATTTTTTATCTCTATTTTTATAATTATAGCTATAGTTAATTTGCATATTCATATTAATTACACAAAATATTATAAATAATCTATAATGTATTAAAGTGGATAAAGATGAGACTTTATTTATCCGGTGGTGAAATTCTCAAGCTACCTGCCAAGTCAAACTTCCGCTGTTATTTTGGTGAAAGTAACTCAAAAGT
>NC_045737.1:22920351-22935592 GCF_008692095.1 Etheostoma spectabile | reverse complement strand
TAGTGTAACACTTTACAATTCAAAGACAGTAATATTGTAATATAACTACCCGGAGATCATCGCTTGCAAAGTTAGCTCAGAAAATATTATGGTGAAAATCCCATCGTCTTAGCTAAAGGTGATTCTTGTACTTGGGCCGAATTTGCCAGCAGTAATAAGGTGAGGAGATCCTGCTCACAGACAAAGGTGGGCTGTGAGAGAGGGGTGAAGTGAAGTAAGGAGAAAGGAAGGTACACCAATGCTGGTGCATCTAACTGACAATTCTCAATTACAACAACTAATTTTTTAAAGCAGATATAGGGTTGGGAGCATTGTAATGTTAACGCTCTGATAAACAAACTCGTATTAGAAGTTGTAATTTAGGTCAGCACAAAACTTAATCATGCATTAAGTTGTTTACTATTTTTGTTGCATTTGCTTTTAGAAATGTGGCACCCCGCTTCCCCCTCCCGGTTATATTTAATACTAATGACTCCTATGGATCTAACCAGTGTTTGCTAATTACAAATCCTCCAGCTGTGGGTACATTTGCTTAGCAAATATTTGTTTAATTTTAAGGCTCTAGAATATGAGCCCTGTTAAAATGTCACGAATAAGAAACAAAGATGGTCAAAATATACTGCCTCTGCTTGCCAAGATGGCAGCTTGCACTTTATCTGTGCGTAAATGCACAGAAGGCAGGCTTTCATCATGTGAAATCAGTTTGACATCTTTCAATATTTGTCACTCACTTGCCAAATAAAGGTTAGCCACATGAGTAGAACAGCCACTAAATAAGGATGTCATTTTTTGAACACATCACTGTGTACATGTGCTGTGTGACAACACACATTGGTGTAATTTATGATAATACAACTTGTCCTATAAAAAAAAAACTAAAAGGTAGCGCATGTACTTTATGACAAATGACACATCGTTTGTGTTTTAAGTTATTCCAAAAAGAAACCAATATCTTTTGCTATAAATTCTCATTTTTCTTGGTTGTCTTCTTGTTTGGTGGAATCGAAAATTACTGTAACTGCCAGACTGGATGGCAATGATCCATGGCTCCACAGTACACTACTTAGCTTTTATAATACCTGATGATTTTGAGAAAAATGGGCTTTAGTCAACCAACTCAGCTCAACTGCAGCAAAATGCAGGGAGAACAGCCTTTTAGGTAAATTGGCTGTAATGGCTCTCTCTGTACAAAACATCATTTTTTAGTGTCATGTATCACTTGTCATTTTGTAAGTGGTGGTACAAAAACAAATCACTGAAAAAGATGTTTGTGTATGATCACAGTGGCTCAAAGTGCTTTGTTACATTCGCGACCTGTTAGTCACATGTGTATAATTATGTAAATTTAACTTTTATTCCATGAAATTCACATTTTTTCTGCAGACAAGTCAAATGAACAGCAACAGCTTCAATGTTATAGTTCACATTTTAGCTGTTTAAAGGAATAGTTTGACATTTTGGGAAATACACTTATTCGCTTTCTTGCCAAGAGTTAGAGATACTCTCATAAATGTATATGTAGCTACAGCAAGCAGCCAGTTAGCTTAGTTTTTCAGAAATACTGGAAATGGGGGAGGCTCCTTCTGCCTGTAAAAAAGTCTGCCTAAAACCTCTAAGGCTCACTAAAATGTTATATCTCCTTTTAATCATTTTACAGTGCAAAACCCAAGTGTTTAAGCAACTTACCTATGGTGTTACGGTACATTATGTGTGAGACATTTTCATAGTCTGTTTCAGGTTTTATTGATCGTATTTTAAATATTACAATGAAATGTAGATATTAATACAAATGTCAGATGAACACATTCAAAAATAATCATTACAACACCTTATATTGGAGAACTTCCGTTGCGTAAACTGGATGCAGCGTTTTTCTGTTGCAGTTGTTTTTAGGGTTTGTGTGCTTTTCATTTAGCATTGTTTTTATATTTGCAGCGCGTTATGTATTTGGTTGTGTTGTGTTTTTGCAGCTCGTTTGCCAAATGCTGCGTTGTGGTGTGTTGTCAAATCGATGAAGACGTTTTCTTTGCATGTGTTTTGTCTATTTGATTGTGCTTTCTTGAGTTGCAGGGCATTTGCCCCTGTCGGCCTTCACATCTAAGACATTCCAAAAATGTTAGCAAATGTGAACAACTCTCTCCCAAATCCAAATACTAGAGTGCAAAAACTCAAATTTGTGATCTCATCAAATATAAAGTCTGGAGCTGCTCCATAGACAATGAATTAGAGATTGAAGAAGTTCTAGATGGCACCCAGGGGAATGTTCTGAGTATATGGGTCCATTTTGTGTTTCACAACTGAGAACGCTACAAAAGTTTATGCATATTATACATTTGATCTGGTTAGTTTTGGTCTCACATTGCTGCAATGCAAGCGCCTGAAAGAACTATGCATGACATAACTACGTCCTGTCATCGTCACACATGAGCTGTGTCCCCCGATATTTGTAATGGCTTGGTTTGTAGACAGGATTTCCCCTCTCTCGTATACTCTCTCAGGTGTTGGATTAAAGTAACAAAAATGTTGGCGTGTCTACACGATACAAGCCTTCCGTGACAGAACTTCTTGTATTTGGTCCAAAAGTCTTCAGTTTGATCTGTACAGAGTCCAACTCTTTTTCTCGGACCAAATTTTGTCTATTCGGTCCAAACCAAGGTCTGGGGGAAGTTTCACACCAGCAATTTTGGTTCGGATCAAACTGAAAAGTCCAAAAGTCTGAACCAAATAAGGTAGGTTTGAAAGCACCCTAAAACAAACATAACTAAATTTACACAGTGTCCCTTTTTGTGCCAGCCCAGGCTTTGATTTCATGCCAAGTTAAAGCGCTGCAGTGGGATTCATTAGCACAAATGCACATAATCAGACCTCAGACCTATCTTTGGTGTGAAGCACCTCTTAGGTTGCTCTGTGCGTGGGGTGACATCTCCCCCAAATACACATACTCTGCAATATGTATAATTCAGTAATGTCTGCTCTAGTGAGGAGGTGGAATGCATTTAACAAAGCTAGCAGCAGAGAGAGGCAACACAATTATAGCCGGTAATCTAACACGGTTTGTTCAAATTAATATGGCAATTCTGTTGTTTCATAATAATTAATCTTAGCATCTCTTCTTTCATCCAATTGATGTTTTTTCAGGATTGTATTATTCTCATTATGATGTACTAATAGAACTTGGCCTAGCTTGGTAATAGCTTAATGTGGCATAGGCGTAAAATATGATGTTCTTCCTCCACGCTTCAACACAGACAATATTGAATTTCACTCTGGGTTAGATGTACTTATTTACAGAACATATACGATGAGCTGCTGTTTGTGTCTCTGAATGATCATTACAGACTCTCGCAACTCAGGCCTAAAGCCAGACGAGTGATAGTCGGAGCTAGATCACTGAGAAAACATTTTGCTGCTGAGGAAAAAGAAATCAAAGTCATCCCTTTGTTGACCTCCAAACCTTCGTTTTTAAATCGAGGTCAGCATTGATTGACAACATCATTAACTTGGATATGTCCACAATTACCTGGTCCTTCACTTGAGCCCAAAATCAAATTAGCTTGGCTGTTATAAACAAATCAAATCAATCCGTACGTATGTATTATACCGTACAACATAATGTAACAAAGAACTTTGTCAAAGTTTAAAATAGAAATAGGAGAGGACACATTTTCACCAAACTAATCTGGGTAAAAAAGGAAAAAGACCACTAACTAATCATCATCCTTTCACATCACACAATCTCCAGTGGCCCTCCCCTCCTGCAGCCACACATAAACCTTAATGAATATTTAATGGGATATTAAACTTCTCTTCTCTTTTGTGTCCAAGGCCATTTTGTTCCGGCAATGGTGAATCAGCTGAACCCAATTTTGTGTTAATTAGTAGTATGTTTTGATGGAAACATCTCCCTGACAGTGAAAATCTCCTATTCCACTTTGTGAGAACAGCTGATGCCAATAATCAACTGGATGCATTTCTGAAAACAAGGGTTGTCTAGCAGGGTAAGCCTGTACTTATACACAGCTGTGCTTGAGCTAAATGTTAACATGCTGATATTTAGCAGGTATAATGTTTACCATGTTCACAATCTCTAAAAACATGCACATTAACAGGCTAAACTTTGCTAAACACAAAGTACAACTGGGGCCGATGTGATTTTCATTCATTTGCAAATATGAAGTCATAAACCAAAGATGGAAGGAAAAGTCAGTGGATTACTATCTCTCATTGTCAGACCTTCCTCTACAGCACTGCGGAGGAGGGTCTGGCTAGTCCACACAACATAATTGGCATTTCTTATTTTAGTCGTGCATTTGTAAAACAGCCTCTATAAATGCTCTCTCTCTCTCTCTCTCTGCAGTGACATGTGATTGGCCAAAATCTCCCGTCACAGGCTAGATTTTCTAGAATCTGAAAACAGAGCCAAGAACAGGTGCAAAAGTCTAGTTTGCTCTCAGACCACTTGAATTACAATACGCTGAAAGGTTATTATGGAACCTTTGTCCAACGACACCAACAATAAACTGCTTACCCCAACTTTTAAGTTTGGTTAGGTTTAAGCACAAAGAACACTTGGTAAAGGTTAGGGAAACATGTGACTTGCTTTAAAATTACTACTTTGAATTGTTGTCATTGTAACAATAATTACCACTTGGCCAAGGTTAGGGAACCATAGTAGTTGAAAGAAACCAACTTTCATTGTCAGTATTAAATAAACACGGCTCTGTTAAAGTCTTGATTTTTATAGTCCCAGCTCAAGCCTTAAACTTCCTCCTTGATTCTGTGACGCTATAACAATATCCCATTATTTCCAACTCAGCTCCAAATGGACAACAGTCCAATTCCTACAAGCCATGTAAACAAATATGGTTTTGGGGCATTTGTTGAAACAACTGATTGTTTTTCTTGGGAGGACAATCATCATATCTTTCTAGGGAGGAGAGTCTAAAAGAACTGAAGTCTGAATTCTTAAATTCTCAATTTCCATTCTGAACTGTGCAATTAACACAAATGCCTTAAAGGAACTACTTTATCATGCAATTTTAATTATGTACAAGGTGTTTTACCTTGCTGTGCTTGACTGAGTTTGTAGTTTGAACATGTAATGTCTCATTCACTGCAACATTTGCAGTTGGCTATAACTTCAGGAGTGAACATCTAGTTTTGGTGTCAGACACGGAAAGAATGGCTCACAATCTCACGCTGGCAGTCAACACTCTATCATAAAAGGGAAATGTATTATAGAAAAGGCACAGAAACCAATTTCTCTGCTGACAGCAGCCTCAACAGACCACAATGCAATGCAGCCTCGTGATATGCTGCGGTTTGAGTGAGGGGTGTGACTCTTTTGACTCTCACTAATGTATGCTATCGCTGTTTTCTCTTCTCTGTCTGCCAACACATACGGCCCAATGCAACAGCTCACCCTCACTTCTCTGCAGTTGTCAAAAGGCATTTAGGGAAATGCTGGGAATCACTAACTGAATTCAAAGCAAGTGTGGCAAGTTGAGGGAAGTTGGGTACCCGAAAAATAATTTATCAACTCAGTGCTAAATCACTTCTGGCATGCACTGAGCAGCACAGATTGATAATACGTAACAGTGTAAGTGTATCCAAGGGAGGATTTTTCCATTAAGTCTTCAGCCCGAGTTAGAGCCGAGGAACAAGAGAACTATTTCCATTCTCAGGGAGTCAAGACCAGTGCTTCCATTGAAAAAAGTGTTTTGCAAAATTTGTAAATTCTTTGATAACTTCTCAAAAATCGGAATCCCCTATTGAGTGTCCTATTATTATGGCATATCTATCAACCAGTAATCGCATGCCCTGGATTCCCCCAGTTATCGCTTCTGCTCACTCAATCATTGATACTTTGGCTTTAATCGGATTTGACAGCTTATCTAGAACTTTATGAAAAGAGTCGGGCATTGCAGACAGAATGACTAATATAACATGAACATATTAGACCTAACATTTTATTTTAACGTTTTATGGTCACATCAGCCACGTTAATTTTTCAACTCAGCATCGAGCAGTTACTGCCTATCCCCTTATTTTATTCTGATTGATTTATTAGGGGTATTAGGTTAATTTGAGCGAGATGCTATAGTTCCTTCTGTGTCACTTTCATTCACTGCAAAAGAGCTTGCAAGTGATGAAGAGAAGGAAGTTTTGACTCGGCATATAAAAAAATGTCCCAGTAAGTTGGTGGACTGCAATTTGTATCTCCACCCTCCTCCGCGTGAAGACAAGACAGTTTCTTTTATCTTTTTCCGCTGGGAAGGGTTTTGATGTAATGTTGAAGTCTTCCTCAAGAATAGTATTGTGATTCCCCCAGAAACTAAAACTCCTTTATCTTGTAGCTACAACGTCTGAGTCTGCCCGATTGGACACAGTGGTGAGTCAGTGAGCACAAACTGAGAATGATGGAGCCTCTCTGCCAACTTCTCCTTCCTTTTGTAAAATGCCTGTCAGGTAACAGGTGAGCGTTTCCCCAAAATAAGCATAACCTGACACATTTTTGTTATCTTCTATTTGCCAGTGTTTTTACTTTTGTGTGGTCAATACAGGCACTGCTGACACAAAAAGAGATATTTTCTAGAAAAAGAAAGAACATTTAAACGATACCAAGAGACTACAGCCGTGCCAGCAGCTCTGTGAGGCTGCACTTGGAGACTGCTTTGAGCTGTATGCTAATGTCAGCATGCTGACATTCTCACGATAAGTGTTTTTCCATCTAACTATGTTTCCATGCACATTTTCAAACTACACATAAATAATCCCTGAGTGAAACGTTAGACATTTAAAAAAAAAAGCTACATGAAAAGAAAAAAGAAAAAAGAGGTACATGAAGCGTGTGACTTAAATGGTCCAATATTGTAAGTGAGATAGAGAGCGCAGATGGAGAAGACCCTGAAATGTTGACCAATCAGAGCAGACTTAAAAAGACTTGAAGAGACGCTAAAACGGAACATTTCAGACTGAGGGTAAATACAGGTATATCCAGACGGACAGTGTCAGAAAAATCATGTGTTTTTTTAAACATTGAAGCATGTAAACATGTTCCAGTAGAACCCAAAAGTATGAACCTGAAAATGAGCATTTAAATGTCAGAAATGCTTTCCCTCCACTGTAGAGATGAAAACATCAAGTACAGTGATTAAGAGACCATAACTATACTCAAATTAATGCATTTTTCCATCACATTTTAACATTGTTTTCCTTCATTTGAGGTTGGACTGGCGCTCTTCTAATTATTTCATACTGTTGTGCTCTCTTCTCTTGCCAGGGTTTAATAGTACCTGACTGTGGAACTAGTGAAACTAACTGTTTATGTTGATGAGTTCAACTTATGTTCAACTAATGTTCACAGTAAATGTGCATTGATGTAAATTAATGCTTTGGCAAATTTTCTGTTTTGTTCAGTTATAATTCACATTACATTTGGATGGAAACTACGCTACAATGTTGATGGTTAGCAGGTATAATGTATACCATGTTCCCAGATTTAGCTCGGCCCATTAGCATGCTAAATTTAGCTATTTAACACTAAACGCAAAGCACAGCTGAGGCTGATGGGAATTTTAATTTGGAAGTATTTGGTATTAAACCAAAGTGTTGGACAAATTGGAACAAATGACCTATTAAATGAAAAGTTAAGTGATCACCAAAGTCAATACATCATCAGGAGGACATGAATGCCTGTACCAAATTTCATGGCAAAACATCAACTGTTGACAAATTATTTTACTCAGCAACAACAAAAAACATCTCCACAGTGATGCTGGAGATGAAGTCAGAGAATCAGGGGAAGTCTTTGTCTGGCTTGACATGAATGTCTGTACAACACTTTGAACCAATTCCTTGTGTATATCTTTAGATATTTTACTGGATGACTGAAAACTTTGGCCTACTGGTGGTGTTCAAGGAAAAGTGTGAAAATACCAAAGTCAGAAGAATTCCTCCTTTGTGTACTCTCTGTACCTAATTGAATATTTGCAGGCGTATCATTTGTTGTGACATGTATTGTGCACAGGTGGAGGAAGAGGATGGATTCATCTCTCCGTTTTCCCTCCTTATGCCAATGTATCCTTTTTTAAATCAAACAAATGGGTCAGCCTTTTATTCCGACAGAACATTTTTACAGGCCCTATCTGAAAAGCATGTAATACGCGCTGATCAGCAGGGTGTTTCAGCAATCAAAATCTAAAATGCTTTCCGGATTTTAGTGAGTAGCCATCAGGCAAATATTAACCTAAAATGTCAATCCATGCTGGGCAATGATAATACATGTGGTCATTCACAGAAAAGAAAAAAAAAGACTACCTACACGATATGTCAGGATTATAGAGTATGTGCACTGACCGAGCAGAATTTAGACTGATTTCTTTCCCTTCAGTTCTCCATTCCCCAGGTACTATCCTCCATGTTTTAGTGCCATGTGTTTTTACACCAACATCCTCTTCTAGCCATGTTCCCTCAGTCAGTGGAAAAATAAATAGACTAACAAAGGATACCTGTAGTGAACAGACAGAAACGAAAAGACAAAAAGCTGCTAGCAGCAGAATTTTAGGGAGACGGAGAAGGAATCTGAAGGACATTTTGAAGGAAATCATAACAAGAAACTACTAAATAAACACTCAAGATAGTCTCAGAATTTGCCAATTTTCCTGAAAATGAGCTCATTGTTTATCCTGCCATTACGCCATTGCAATAAGAAATGGTTTTAAAGTTTGTAGAGGGGCTAGATAATATTGACATATTGAGGGGTAAAGGGTAAAGGGAACTGGTTGTGAAGTCAAATTATTGCATGTTTGTCATCAATAATTTTTTTCTAATCAAAATGATGCAATGGATAGATCCATATTAGTTTTAGTCAAATGAGTCCCACTTAAAACAAAGATGCCTTCACGTACAGTACATACATTTTTAAAAGGCCACATTTCCTAAAGTGAACCTAGGGAGTTGATGCCATACCATCTAGTGTGTTTGCTGGTTTGTGTGGTTAGTTTGTGCTGGTGTAAAAGCTGTCAGTCAAACTCTATCCGCAACACCCTCCCTATGGTGGGTCGGCAGCGGTGGCCAAGTCACTGCCCATCTTCATCCCCTGGCTTCCAGCTCAACTTCTCCCTCCTGCTCCATAACCAGCAAGAGGATCTTTCCGCTGCCTCCCCCATCCTGCAAGCTGCTGCCTTTCTCTGTATGTCATTACAACTCTGCTCTTTGCAACTTTGAATTCCTCTACCACGGATGACAGGGGAAGGTGAAGCTGCCCAGATCTTATGTAAAGTCCTACTGCACTGAAACTTGGAGGGATTCCCAACCACTTTCGAAGGTACTTATTGATCTTCCTTTCCACTCCTTCAACGCATGTCATCGGGACTTCATACACAGTCAGCAGCCACATGAATCTTGGCAACAGTCTGCGTTGATAGAGCCAAGCTTTAAACTTCCCAGCGAGCCCTGATTTTTCGATCATCCGCAGCCATTCCTCAAACCGCTTTTCCGTACTGGCTATGTTGTTCCTGTCCAAAAGTAAGTCATAAAACCACTTTCCGAGACATTTGATTGGATTCTCCTAGATCGATGGAATCACTTCCTCTTGCACATGCAGCTTGAACCCACTTTGCCTCCACACTGGGTTGTGGTTGTCACAGTGAGGTTGTCCATGTAACTTCTTATTGCCCGTTTTGCCTGACTCCATTTTTGGACCCCGGGCTTCCATCTCCGCTGCAACTTAAAGTTTTAGTGTGTAACTTTTTTATAATAATGAACGTCCGTTACATTCAAGTCATTGGCAAATGAGTTGCTACAAAGCTAATTAAGACTATCAGCTCCATACAACTCTCTCTGTATTTCTCTGTGTTTAGAAATATCGTCCGTTGACTTTCGCACGCAGAAACTCAAGTGAAGATAATGACATCTTCTGATGAGTCCATCATGTTTTTTTAGTCCTCCGTGTCCTCCTTGGCAACTTTGTGGAGGAGGGGTGGGGGTGAAGCGCAATCACGTAAGGCTTGTATCATGTGGACGCGCTGATAGAATTGTAGTCATTCCTTAGAATTCCTCATGGAGGAGACAGATACTATGCATTATAGTTTTAAGCAAAATAAATAAAATACATTGTTTGTCATTGCTTTCCAAATGACTCATATAAGTGTTTTTTAATCTGATGCCCTTGTGACATAATATCAATTGTTAGGACCTCCTAAAGCTGTCACAAATCACAAGAACTGTTATTAGATTTTAAAAATTACTGTAAACTGTAGGCCACATTTAAATATGTGGGGTCACCATTTGTCACCGTTGTCTAAAAATGTGGGAGCTGGAAGCCACTCTGAACACCAGGCGGTTGAACACTTGAATATGATTATGAGACATATTCTTTTGAGGTCTCATCCAGTAACTGTTGCTGGTAGTCATGGCTCCTATCCAGCTTTTGTAAATGTCCTTCAGTTGAAGACAGATTGCCGTTCGGGTTAAAATAACTACAAAGATAAGGTAATGATCGTGGTTCTGGTTTGAAGACACACACTACATATGATGCAGCTGTTTTTCTTGGGTGGACAGTCTCCCACACTGGGAACTATGAGATTTTATTCTGATGTAACAAATAGATCCAAAACACAAGAGACCAGTGTGCAGGGATGCTGCGTTTTCTGCAGAGCATTGCTACCACAGATAAATCAGTGGGGGAGATTATCCCTGGAGCCTAGAGGAGAAGCATTTCATCAATTGGAGATCAGGACTTTGTATTGATCTCTCAGCTGATGCATGTTTGACATGACTGAAACCTCTCCCTGTTTTTGGTGACTCTTGGATCTCAGTCGATCCCCATTTCCATAGAGCACAGAGGTGGGAACTGGCTGCAGTTGGCATAAGTCAGACGTCATGCTCAAGAGGTAGTTTTTCTCTCTCTTTTTTCCTCCCACCTGTCAAACAGTTTCTTTAGTGTAACAGTTTAAGCACATTGCACAGACACTGTCCTCATATGAATTGGATTTTTAGCCTGTTTTTTTGTTGTCTTTTTGACCGAGCACTGAATTTGTGGTATACAGTGATAAAAAATCCACCATTTTATAAACGCAAATGTAATCCTCCTAATTAAAGCAGCTTAATTCAGAATGTAATGTCTTGCTAAAGATATTATAGAATCAATGGTAAAAACTATTTTCCCCATGCAGAGTATTTTATTGCCCACAATGCATTTTTAGTGGTAATGTTTTTCCAACATCTGTTACAGTGATACAGCAGCACACTTTGTAAGATACTGTAAATCTTTTCACTCTAACATTCTGGTGCCGCAACACACTTAATAGTCGAGGAAGGGGCTCCATGAATTCATTTTTAAATGAACAGAAAACAAGGTTGCTGATATCAATCGTTATGAGCAGCATTTAGTTCAATCTAAATCTTGTGGACCCACGGGTCAAAGAGATGCACATTCTCACAGACTGTACTGCTAGTGTCATGCATGGCCTGACATCTTTCTTACAGCTTACTCACACAACCCCCCCCACACACACACACACACACACACACACACACACACATACTGGCACAGTGACATTCATTAGCAAAGAGCCGTGTGAAGTGAACATGGTGGCAGTTACGTCTGACAGCAAAGTGAGGAAAACAAGTTTCATTGTGGATAGTCTGAATAAATCAGCATCTGTTTGTCAGCAATTTAGAGTCAGACGGTTGGCAATGGCTTTTTCCAATTCAGTGACAATTACCGCAACAGATACACGGAAACGCATGACAAGGGCACTAAAGCTTGTGTGTGTGTGTGTTGGCTGACACCGCATCATGTTCCTGTTAATGTACTTGAAAGATGCTGAATGGAAAGATTTTTCAGTCTCATGAATTTCTCTCTTGGCCAAATGTGTATTTATATTACTACTGGTTACACTCACAGAAAGGCTTCTCCCAGTCAATTATGAAAGCTCCAGTAAGATTACAAAAAGTGCAGCAAGGGCTACTTCACGGTGGAATTAATTTTGTGGTAATAATTCAGATTTTGCATAATGTATGGGGCTTAATTACATCCTGAATTTATGAGTAACTTTAAGGAGAAAAACTCAGACTATAGTGTTGAATTTGGAGAAAAGACAAGTTGTAAAGTTAAACTTCCTGACATCTCAAAATTACCTACATTAATCATAGCTTATGATGAAGCCAACAACCATGGGCTCTATTTACAGGATTCAATGATGTGGGTTATCAGGTTTCTGAAAACACTCAGCCAACCCCCTCAATAGGGCGGAGTAGCGACAGGATGCCAGACTCCGTTAAGACCAAGACTAAGAACTTCTCACTCTGTTATGGAGACAGAGCCCAGCCGCTCTGCAAAGAAATCTTATTGGGTTGCTTGTGTCAGTAATGATGACGTTTAAGGCTCTTACAGCTAAAGGCTGGAACAAAGATCCACCAGTGACTAAGAAGTTTTATTACAAGAAAGACAAAAATGCGGAAAGAAAGCAGAAATGTGCACATACCGATTCCCTTGTTCACTCTTTTTTTTTATCATTTATAGTTATAATGTACTTCTGTTTTCAAGAAATTAATTTAAAGTGATCAAGATATTTTTGAATAAATTTCATGGGATTACTATTTCTGTATATATTACGCTTATGAATTCTACATGTACTGTAGTGATGTCATGGACGATGAAATCGATTTCTCCCCATAAACATTCCTCTTTGTCATGTTGGCCATTAACCTGATGAGGAGCCAGTAGGGTTGACTTAACTTGGCTTTTTTCAGTCCGGTGCAATTTTTTAAGGAGCTTTAATCCAGAAATTATAATCTCAGTAGATTACTGTGTAGTGAGCAGTACATTGAGATTCCATGGAGAAATTAAATAAATGTACATGCCGTGAGCACTGTTCTTTTGTTCTACTGTGAGAACATTTAAGGGGGAATATATAATGCATCATAATAAATTTTACACTCAGAATGCAAACACTCAGGACAGTAAGTCTCGTGCCCTACATAGTACTGTAGTTACGGAGCAATTTTGGAAACAGCTCTTTTTTACCAATTTATATGAGTTCAACATGTTGCTATGTCTACTGTGTTACCAAACAGCTGCCAACTTACTTATCTACAAAAGCAGAAAAGAGCCATAAGAGGCCTCCTTCTCACCACTGGTTGAAATCAGCTACAACAAATGTTATCATAGGCTATATTTAGGCTTTGTGAAGAATTTGATTGATTGCTAAATGTGGAAATAATTTTAATAAGGGCACCCAAAACGCATTTCCTGTTTAGTGCCATATGTATACAGTACATAATATATACTGTGTACATATCTGTCAATACATGCGTTATTTTGAGCGGTAATGGTCAGACTTGAGCAAAAAAAAGATAAAGAAAAGAACCTTTTGAATGGCAAGTTGAGTCTTAAAGCCCTTCCAGATGGTTCTCTCCAGAAGACTAAATTATTTGATTTGATGTGAAAGGAGTTACTGTTGGAGTAGTGAAGTCTCAAATGAGAAAAATATCCATTTCAGTAGTACATTTAGAACAGATAAAACGTGTGACCAATTTGTAATTATTGGCGAGTTAGCTAGGACACTCAGTCATGCCATTAATCACGATTAAGAATTTGACTTAATATACAGGTAGAAACAATCTGGGTGTTAACAGGGTTTATGTGGGTTTTACTGCGTCTACACCTGTGTTTGACTCAGTGTTTGAACATTCGAGATAAGAACATTGCAGTAAAGCAAACAAAGGAGCTCCATCCACGTTGATGCGACTTTACTTTGTTGTCTCTTTCCTCTCTGCATGTTAACATGCAATTGTTTAACAGCAGTACAACCACAAAGCTGTACCTCATTTAGAAAAATATTTGTCACACTGAATAGTGTGTCGTGACAAATATAATAACAAATAGTGCTTCTCGTTTCAGTGATGAGATTTTTAGCGCGCACACACACACACACACACACACACACACACACACACACACACACACACACACACACACACAAACACACACACACACACAAACGCCTAAGTAATATTTCCACTGCATACTGCACACTACAAATGCCCCCACATTGAAACTAAGCCAGGTGCATTGATGACTCCAAAAGCGCTTTGACTGTAGGTGTGAATGAGAGCATGACGTGTGTGTGTGTGCGTGTGTGTGTGTGTGTGTGTGTGTGTGTGTGTGTGCGTGTGTGCATGCCTGTGTGCGTGCAGTAGACTGGAGGCCTGTCCAGTGTGTTTTCCTGCTTTCCGCCCAATGCACATTGGGATTGGCTCCAGCCATTGGACATGGATGACACTTACAATGAAGTAGAATGAAAACAGATGTTTACTGTCATAGTGGAAATGTAGTACTGCCCAAGCATTGAGAAGTTCATCACAGGCAATGCAATTTTTTTTCTCCATATGGCTGCTGATAATGATTGTTTCTGACACATATAAATGTAGTGTGTACAAACTGTACATCTGAAAACAACCTTGATTGGTGCATTTTGAAATCATGTAATCATGTAAATCATGTAAAGTAAAAATGGGTTCATAAACAGATGAAATAAATGACTCTTTGATCATCGCTATAATATGAGGCATGCAGTGAAATGGAAGCCAAATGCACATTCTAACAAGGCTAAGATAAAAGCTGCCCTCTACTAACTGTGTCTATCACCTCCTGTTGTTCCCACACTTTGTCAAACAGCTCGCCCATGAAAGTGAAGTAATGCATACAGCGGGTGTTATTCTTAAAAAAACAAAAAAACAAAACAATGTTGGTCTTTTTTTTAGCTGGATGGCCAAAAGAGTTGGCTTGTTATATCAAAGTTAGAGCTCATGTCCATCTCAACATGGTGACTCGTACTGGTAGGTGTGTGCAGAAGGAGGCCGGATCTAAGGATAAAGCCTGAACCCCCCATGTTGATGATCCCCATTTTTTAGCTCAAACCAAAGGAAATGGCAGACTTGGTTGAAATGTGCAAGAACAAGAGTGGCAAAAAATAACTAATGAATCACTTATTTCTCATTGGCTGCCTGACAATGTGGCAGGGAGTTTGACAGTTTCATCCACCAATGGCAGAATTCCCCCGCATTTGGCGCATAGTTGGGTGTTGATTTCAGGACCTGGGGCCTGTTGCACAAAACCAGGATAAGGACTTAAGCCGGGATATTCAAGTTATCCTGGATAAATTTGGCGTTGACTTGGTTACACAAGACCAGATTGAATTAAACCCAGCCAAGTAACCATGGAGATTTATTC
>NC_045737.1:22895858-22920341 GCF_008692095.1 Etheostoma spectabile | reverse complement strand
TGGTCCAGAGCAGGCTAACAGCCAGGCTAAGATTAATCCTGTAGTTTCGCGTTAAATCAGTTGCCGCTCTGATCTGAAATAAGTGTGTTTAAGTTATTCCGTTGTCTTCTGCATGTGTTCTGATTTAATTTTATTAACGTGCATTATTTGTCAATACTGTTGTCATGACTTTGTCTGAGCCAAAGTGGGAGGTAGACCAACCGTCCAACATCGAAGACAAATACACATTAAATTAGCCTCAACACAATTTTCATGTTACTTGATAAAGTGTCCCCCTAATTTGTGTCCAAGTGTCTGCACTGCAGTAGGAAAAAATATACAGTTGACAACAAAATGTTTTGTTATTGACCCACACTCAGATAATGAGCTTGGTTTGGCAAAAACAGCTAGGAATACAATTAGCATTGCATCTCTGCACGGCTCTGTCGATCCTATTGTGACCTGAATGAACAACTGGCTATTATTTATGGAACTTGAGAGAGGCCTTGGACTTGGATCTCATAAATTGTGACTTGAGAAAAAGAGTTCACATGTGTTGCACTTTTTACCTTTGGTGATTGCGCTGTAGAAGACCACAGGGCTAATTAGTCTCTCTGAAGTGATTGATATCAAGGATGTAGACATGCCGAATCAGTAAAGCCTGTGGTGACTCATGAGCCAGGATTGCGCGTTGAAGTCTATAGAATTGTACAAAAATGTCAGATGATTTCTCACACTCATTGATGGTTACTTTATTATGATAGCACATGGTGAGAATAATAGCATGTGTTGAAAATTGATGTGATATAACCCATTCCTTTCAGTTATTTATTTATTTACTAATACATACTAATGTTCAGAGTTTGATTGAAGTGAATTGAACACTGCAGGGATGCTGGCATTTTTTAGATTCACGCTGAGAGATTTATATGACTGGAGAGCTACAACATTTGCTACAATACTAACAACAAAAAACTCACAACATTTCACAGCCGCACATGTTCCCAACAACAGGATATCAATTGATTTTGTTGACCCCATGGCCTTCTCGTTAGCGCCATAACCATCAACTCCAACTTTGGCTTCAAAATAGAAAGTCAAATTCTGGCACTTAACTGTTGTTAAAAAACATTTTTTCCCACAGCACTGTACTGACTTTGAAGGTGATTGACTAAGGAAATGATTGGACCTTGTCAGAGATGTGGTCTCTTAAATACTTGATGGATGCCTGATTACTCGTCAGCTAAAAAGGAGGATGCATCTCATCATTGATGACCTATCCTAAAGCAATGTAAATGATTTGTTCTCTCAAATATGTGTGGTTTGCTCCACTGAAAATATCACCACTCTCCATTGCATATCAGCATCTAAAATAACACTGACACAACTGACTAACACAACATGTTATAGAAAGAAATGCCATGCCATGTAATGCATACAATAGTTGTAAGAAACATTATATTTTCCATTAAAGCATCAACAACAGAACCTGGTTACCGTAACTTACCAACTGGAGAAGTTAGGGTGTGTATTTTTCACATGGCAGTTTGATTTCATTGGCTACCTGGGAGACAGTCTTGTTTAAATCTAAGCAGGGCAGAGGTTTTGTTAGGCCAAGCTCCTGACTTTGTTGTTATTGTATTGGGAATCCTCTGGAGGCAAATGTGTCTCCTTCACTTATCATGTTTCATTGCTTTATTTAGTTACTCCAGCACTGGCTCAGAATGCAGCCCAGTACAGGGTTTTTCTTTCTTTTCCCATCTCTATGCTTCACTTCCCGCCATTCTAATAAAGTGTGTTGGGGCTCCAGATTTGTTCTTGTTTCTTTTAGTTAGGTTCACTAATGAATGTTTTTAGATTAAAGCACTTGTGTTATGCTCATTTTCAGGTTCATAATTGTATTTTGAGGTTGTACCAAAATAGGTTTACGAAGTTAAATTTTTCAAAAAACAACATATTTTTGTTGTTTTGCACATTGCTGCAGAGCCTCTTTTCAACCTGTGTGTTTAGGTCTCTGCTTTATCAACAGAGTAAGCCATCTCACTTCTTTACTATCTTTGTTAGAGGCTGTACATGCACAGTAACTAGGTAATCCCATCAGCTAGATAACTTTTTCTCCTACTTTGGTCAGTACTAGGCAGGATTAGCTGGGAAACTTTTTCTAAACGAGGGCACACTTGTGGAATACCTGCAGAACAGGGACATGTAAGTAGTTTGTTTGTAGAATATGGTGAACTAGTGTGTGTTGTAGCAGTGTTTTGCCATTGAGAACAGCTCACTCGGAGACTGAAGGCAGAGGTAATTTAGAAACTGGTATCTCACTCAAAACAGCATGGATTGTTTTTTTTTTCAAGTTTGTATGCTCTGGGAATCACCAGAGACACAAAATAACACCCAAATCCCAGAAAAAGTGATTTGTTTTTTCATAATATGGGCACTTACTGGGTAAAAGAACAATAAAATGTAAAAGGCGTTGCTTGTAGTGACAAACTCATAGATGAATATTGCCTGATTCTACAGTGACCTTCATCCATCATTGTCTGCTTGTACCCTGGATCTCGTTCTTTGGGTCATGACCCAACCTTCATGACCATAGCTGAGGGTAGGAACAAAAATTGAGCAGTAGATCGAGAGCTTTGCCTTCTGGCTCAGCTCTCTTTTCGTCACAACGGTGCAATAAATTGAATGTAATACCGCACCCACTGCGTCGATTCTCCGACCAATCTCCCTCTCCATTGTCCCCTCACTCGAGGACAAGACCCCAAGGTATTTGAACTCCTTCACTTGGGGTAAGGACTCATTCCCTACATGGAGTAGGCACTCCATTTGTTTCCTGCTGAGAACTATAGCCTCATATTTATAGGTGCTGATCCGCATCCCAGTTGATTCACACTAGGCTGTGAACCGATCCAGTGAGTGCTGAAGTTCGTTGGCCGATGATGCCATCAGGACCACATCATCTTCAAAGAGCAGCGATGGGATTTCCCAGCCCACCGAAATGCAACCGCTCCCCACCCCGACTATGCCTTGATATCCTGTCCATAAATATTACAAACAGGATTGATGACAAAAGCGCGGCCCTGGCGGAGGCCAACCCTCACCTGGAACAGGTCTGACTTACTGCTGAGAACCCGGACACAGCTCTCGCTTTGGTCATACAGAGATTGGATGGCCCTGAGAAGGGACCCTCTCACCCCATACTCCCGCAGCACCTCCCATGGGACCTGGTCATATGCCTTCTCCAGATCCACAAAACACATGTAGACCTGTTGGGCATACTCCGAGGTTCCCTCCAGGATCCTTGCGAGAGTGAAGATATGATTCATGGTTCCACGACCATGACGGAATTCGCACTGTTGCTTTTCAACCCGAGGTTCAACTGTCATCCAAACCCTCCTTTCCAGCACCTTGGCATAGACTTTATCATGATATACCTTTACCATCTACTATAGCTAATACACTATGGAGAAGTACCTCATACAACCCCACTTTAAAAGATGCCAACTATCTCTTTAATGTTGTGGTTTACTGTAACTGCTCTCATCAACCTCTTGTCCAGTCGCTGCAGTTGCAGTTACAGTCACAAAGTGTCACACATGACATGGTAATTCCGCTAGTTTAACACCCCACAAATTTTTCAGACAACTTATTTAGGTTGATTGTTGAGCTTAGGATTCTGGCGGGAGTGTGGCTGTAAGACATGAATATGCCAACATTTGTACCATCTGGCTGTAACATGTCTCAGACCACCTCCTGCAGTAATTGGATTTCAATCTTTTCTTCATACATCTTGTTTTTATGTCTGCTTTGTTCATTGTAAATCCCTATCAAGATATCATTTGATTGCTCAAAATGTAAGCCAACATAAATGGACACTGGACAGTAATGTTTACTTTCACTTTCACATTCAATAATTTGCAGAGAAGAAACTTAATAATAATCAACTAATAATTAAGGGTATGCACAGTTTGCCTCAGTGATAGCGCTGCAGGAAAGTTTGGTGACCGTTAAAATCAATAGATTTCTTTCTATTTGGTGTGTGAATATTCATATCATGTCATCTCTGTCCAGCCGTTATTTGTTTTTAGAACAATCACTTAGTTAGAGGATAACACACTAAAAACAACCAGATGAGCCGAGGACACAGAAACAACAAGAACAGTAAATCAGCAGATCAAAGATTGATCTTTTATTCATCGTATCTTTATCCAATACGCAATCACTTTCATTCCCAGGTGCATACTGTTTGAGATGAACATGCTAATGATCCCCAGTCTGCAGCTGCGCAATTAGTTTGCGTCCTAATTGTCTGTTATAGGATTTCCTAAAATCACTTATTTCAACAGAGCATTTAATGAAAAGGTATTACAAATTCTATTTTAATTTCCTCTGTGATTTCTTTATCATTTTCAATGGCTATTTACCCTCTCCAATTTCCGCTGTTTATCCTCTTTTTAACCCCTTTATTGGGGTTCTGAGGCTTGTTATAAACACCTCAGAGGCCCTTGTGGCCTGGGTACATACTTACCATCTCCTGGTCCAATAAAATTAGATCTGTGCCCTTATTCCCACCAAGGTCCTGTAGCTCCATCTCTCCCACAATGAGAGAAACCGGCCACAAGGTTGGCAGAGATCTGGTCCATGGGCAAGAGGTTCAATTACTTCAGTTGTCATGGAGCAATAAATGACAAATTAAGTGGCTGGCACTGAACACTGCTTGAAGGAGGCTGTATCAGAATACTAATGTCAGCTGTGTCTAAAAGGGGGTAAAGAGACAGAGACAGTTTCCTTGCCAAAAGTTTGGCAAAGGAAAATCACACAACTTTTTTTCTCTAGCAGGATATAGTTTATCCTCCATGACCTCAATTTAGAATAATTAGACCTGTTGGTTTCTTAGTTGCTTGAAAGATAGTACAGTGATGTTTTAATTGGTATTTAAAAGAACATCTTCTTTAGAGATACAATACAACAGCTGTGTGTATTGTTCAGTTGCGTTCATTTAGATTAAGGCCTCTGTCTTGTTATATTGTTTTCAGCAGTCCCTGATCTTTGCTACGACAGACTGGAACAGGCCTTGTAATCCTGTAATTAGTGGAGTATGCACACAGAATTTAGACACTGACTAATGAAAGTGCTTTGTTGTGCCAGTTTTCATCACGTTAAAAAGCTAAAGGTCTATAGCCACATTAGCGGCCTTGGCTTTAATCCTCATTATACACCAGAAAACAAAATTTTGGAATGAAGAATTAAGATATTTTTGATACTCTGAAATCCTTTCCGCTAGTGGGACAAGATATGTGAATTCTGGCCTGACGGTGGCGCCTCAGGAGCACAGAGCGCAGATGTTGGAAACCCGGGAACACTGACCAATCAGAGCAGACTGGGCTTTTTCAAGAGGGGGCTTAAAGAGACAGGTGTTAAAACGCAGAGTTTCAGACAGAGTGTAAATATAGGTATATTCAGACAGACGGTATGGGAAAATGCGGTGTATTCATATTGTATCATAGCATGTAGACATGTTCTAGGTGAAACCCAAAATACAAGTATGGACTTGAAAATCAGCATAATATGGGACCTTTAAAGTCACTGTGTAATAGAAGTTAGAACGTCTCTATCTGTAATGTGACATATTGCTGAGTAATCCGTACCAAAAGGGCAGGAATATCTTGAAAGCATGGACAGCGGCTTGATGTGGAGCTGTTAAGAGAGATAGCTGTAGAGGACTGTTGGCTTCCACCCACTCCTCCCTCATCCTCCTCATTAGATTAGGAGTAGGAGGACCAGGAAGAACTGAATACATTAGCTTTCAGGCACGGTTGGAAATATAAACAAAGTTTTTGCCAACAGAGATCCAAACAAACATCTCCTACTATGATATCCCTCTGCTACTTTAGACCCACAAGACCCACAAGCTAACAATCAAGTGTGCTTTAATATGATAGTGGGTTAGCTAGTTGCCCCGAATCACATTTAATTGGATAAATGGATGTATACGCCACCGGGTTCAAGATCAAAAATGTTGTAAAAATGATTTTTGCAACAAGAGATGCATGATAAACAGGGAAACAGGATTCAAGCTGGGGTAACGTATTTTCAATTCCACTGTCTTTAAAGATGCTTTAATGGATTTTTGGGCACTAATGTCAGGCCCCTAGCATGGTTAAAAATAAGGATTTAAAGCCAGATCAGTGTTAGAATTTCTGAGCTAATGTGATTGATGCTGAGCATACAGTAGTCGATTAATAGTCAACCCTTAATCTGCTTCTTGTTAATTCCCCATTTTGCGCACCGCTAAATAATCAAGACTGAATTGCTAGATCTTGCAGTAAATTGCATTTACTGTCTCCAATCTGGCCGGCTTTAAAGAACAGATGCAGGGTTGTGCTTTTGCTTGAAAAACAAAGAGTCATCTTATATCACCGCAGGATACAGACAGACCCCACTGACATCTTTTACGCCTCCCTATCCTTCATCATATCACTGAATTTAAAATGCATGTTGTTCAGAAAACATTGAGGTTGCTGACCTCCACTCCCCTGTTTCCTTTAGTCTCTCTACTCGTTTTTCTTATGTGATTTATTACTGTGCGTTCTGCTCGGTACATTTCACCCTGTTCAGCAGACAGACAGTGTAACTGAGTCATGCCGCAGCAGTTTTGTAAGGTACCAAAACATTTGCACTGGGACTGTGAACTTACATCCCCAAGGTGAACTCCAGGGACATCCTGTCGGGGCTACCCAAGGTGACAGCTGAGCAAATTACGCCGCGCACACACAGGGAATATTCTGCGGTAAAATGAAGGAAGGTGTCACACGGATGAGATTCATTCATCTTAATAAAGTTGACCATCAAACTGATGTGTCTGCAGAGGTGCTAGTTAGACAGAGGAGGGAATGCAGGGAGACAGAGATAGGAGAGGAGCATAAGCAGACAGGGCTGTGAGAGTGGCTTCTCAAACGTAAACACAATGTTCTTTTCCCACCAGTCCTTTGAATAGAAAAGTTCCTGTCTACCTGTTGGCAACATTCTGTGACAGAAAAGCTTATTTTTGTAGAACTGCTGCAAAGCACATTTTAATTTGACTCCGAAATGCATGGCAGCACAATTATTCTTTTAAGTAAAAATCTGTCACACGCTTTCAATAAACGTGTTTTGCTACTCCACATCACTGGCTGACATTCTGCAGCCCATCAGAGTTTCAAAGTATAATCACTTCACAAAGGCTGTTACATTATTTGTTTAAACACCACCTGTCTGTAAGGGCATCTCCTTAAGATGTCTTCTGTCAAACAGAATAATGCATTTATGCTGCATTGCAGTTTGTCTGTAATAAATACTGTGTTTTTAGCAAAAGCAGTAAACAATCAAGGAAAGTAGGCACCAACAGAAGCTCAAATTGGTGGTTGAAAAACCGTCGACCCGAGAATAGACACGGCATTGGAAAAAAGTGTGGTGCAACACGTCGTACCTCCATATCCAACCAGCTGCTTCATTCCCTCTAATATTTCAAACTATCACAAAAAAGGGCCAAACCCATCTCTTGATGTAGAATGATTTTTTTGCCTCGTCCCTGGTGACAGCCAATGGCCCGGGGAGGCATTGGGTGTTTGGGTTGTCTATCCATACCATTCTTGTGAAAGCTATATCTCTGGAACGCCTTGAGGTAATGTCTTTAAATTTGGCAAAGATTTCTACTTGGACTAAAGTGGTTAGATTTTGGTGGTCAGAGGTCAAGGCCACTGTGATAACTCAAAATGTCTATGCTAATTTTGACAATATTTCACACAAATGTCCAATAAGTGATGACAATTGTGACAAGGTGAACTTCACTTCACTGAACAGGAGGAGAAACATTTGGTCAGACACTGAATTGGTGACAACAATCTTGGGTGCCCACCTTGAGAATGTGGTGATGTATAAGTCTTCTGTGCTGCCAGGTTATTCGCCAAAAATACACTTCATATATTTATTTAAATTGCTTTAAAGTCACATGAAAGTCATTTAAGTCTGGATCCACATAGATGTAAAAGGCAACTTGACTGGTTGGCGGAGGCATACATCCTCCACAGAGCTGTGGAGGAAGGTCTGGCCAGTCCACACAGCATTCCAGGATTGGAGAAAAACTTGCACTGGTTTATTAGTACGTCATTAAAACAATCACAATCATCATGGGCAGCGCTAAACACTGGACGGAGCAACGGTGCCTCTGCAAAATAGCTTCGGAAAAGCACTTATGTATGTTCAAAGGTTGTTTTAGTTTTTCAACAAAAACCTCAGATTGGATAGATATTCTAGCTAGCTGTCTGGATTTACCCTGCAGAGATCTGAGGAGCAGTTAATCATAGTCCTCATAAATCCACAGGAGTTTAGAATGCCAACACGAAGATAGCGGAAGGTGACGGACATCCGGCTGAAATGAAAGACATTTGGCGGAATTTGCGGCACATGATACTGGAAGTGGAACGTTGTGGATATAGACTAAGGTTGCATTAACACTTGCAATTTAATTTTTTGTCACTGATATTGATGTTTGAATAGCTCATATGTTTTAACGTGAAAAATGCTACTTTTGATGGACTTGTACCAAAAAAAGGGAAATATTAACATATTTATTTCACAGTGCTGTTGCCAGTAATGGACCTGTTGCCATAGTATTTCAGCAGTTTAAACATTATGTGTGTGTGTACCCACACTGGTGCTCCTAGCTACTCAAAGCTCATCATAGTGATCTTTTAAAAAAGTAATGTTTTCTCTTTAGTCTGTTGCATGACCTCACACGTTGAAGACAGTTTGGTAGAGAAAGGAGAATTTCATGCGATGGTGCTGCACCCAACACAATGGTTAAGCACAGTTATCCACTACCATAATGATGCAACAACAAGGTGCATGGCCAGTGTGGTTTACGTGTGCCTCTGTATACCATGCCTGTGGGGAAGAGGCATGAGCACCACACATTACACCAAATTAAAACAAGATGACAGTTTGAGTTGACTTTAAGTGGAGCAACATCATCAAAAGCAGTGCCTTTGTGTGACAGGGAAAAGAATGGCAAGATTATGTATGGTTCAATGCAGCAGCTATTGTATCGCAGCACTGGCCTCACGCCATTTCACTTGATTTGTATATCCTCCTTCTGCAATATTCACATCTCATCACCGCAGATTAATCTTCGCCAGGCTTTGGTTCTTTAATAATCCTCCCGGTGCAGATCGTTCCTCTGTGGAAATATCATGGGAGGCCAACAGCTGGCTGCAGTTCATCTTTTGTCGCCTCACATTTCCAGCCACATCAATATTGGACAAGTCTGTTCAAGTTCAGGGGCTGTTTGAGATTGTAGCACTTAAACAGATGGCCGTCCTCTGCAGGGATAAGCCAAATCTGATTTTTTTTCTCCCTGCAGTTCATTGTCTTGAAAATTTTGTGCACTCAGTTGTTTCCTAGTAGAAATGTTGAGCGAATGATGTGCTTGCGTGCATGCGTGTGTGCAATGTGTCTACATGTATTTTTCTTTCTATGATCTTTAATATCAGAACAGAAACTAAAGTGGATACTCACGTGATTCCAGAGCACATAAAATATCATGTGGCATACACAGGCGTGCACACACACGCAATCTTCCACAGCATTAAGAGTTGACATACAGCCCATTCTTTAGAGTTATCACCATGGAAACTGGACAGGAGTGAAAATTCTGTACTACGGTGGATGGAGCAATGGCATGACAGCCTCCTGGTCCTACACTATGACATTTATATGAAATTGTTTCACACCATGTACAAACTATTTCTGTCAACTCCTCTAAAATGCAAAAAAATATAGATTCCTTCTGTTGCATCTTTTTCTTTGCTTTGACCACTATTGTACAACTGAATGAATGCAGTTCTTAGTTGTTTGAAGGGCTCAGTGACGTATCAGAAACAAGCGACAGTGATACCTAATGAAAGTTACTCAGCAACACTGTTATACATTAGTAGCCAAAAAGGTTCTTATGTTGCTTCAATTCTGAGTTCTCAGATGGTAACATGGCTGAATTAAAGGTATTACCTAAATTTTTTCATGCTTTAGAAAGTCAGCTTCCCCTCCATACATGTTTTAGGCCATAATTATTCTCTGATTTAAATATTTTGTGCCTTATATGTCCCCTTTATTTTGATTGTCCATTGCCCCTACTCAAATAACTATTAACCAACATAAAGGAGTTTAATGGTGTCACTTGCCTACTTTGGAGACTATGAAGCCCAAGGAGAGTTACCTTATCTCTGCATTATTTTTCCATATGCAGACAATTTTCCAGGTGTAGTTTGTAGTAAACAACACACAGAGAGTTATCCCATGACTCTACAGTTCCTGTGGTTTTACAACTTTGGTTCACTGTTACAGCACTTATTGTTGTTTCTAGTTGCAGCAGGAAAAAAGCTCTGATAAAGCAACTGTACACTACCAGCACAGCCCTAAACAGCAGACAGACAAAGTTAGCAAATAGCTGAACATAATGGTGAATTTAGCTGCTAAAGACAGGCAGATGTTTACCTCAGGAGCTGGGGGAGACCAAACCAGAGCCTAAAGAAAAGAACACTTTGGGTTTAGTCAAGTGCACTGAAACAAGACTCTAAATAGGCTTGATGTTTAAAACATATTATTAGCTTCATAGGTTGATATCAGTTTGTTTCCCTTGCCCCCAAGTGGACTGTTAACTAATCTTCTGATGTAAATTTTTTGTTGTTTGTTAAGGATCTCTATTAGTCATCACCATAGTGAAGACTGTTCCTCCTGGAGTCCGTTTCAGAAAGTTGGTTTAGTGAAAACTCTGACTTTGTTAACCCTGAGATGAGGGAAACTCTGGGTTTTCGGTTTCAGAAAGGGAGTTTGATCAAACCAGAGAGAGAGGGGTAACTATATGCCTATAATTTCCTTCGGGATGAATAAAGTATCTATCTATCTATCTATCTATCTATCTATCTATCTATCTATCTATCTAGCTATCTATCTATAATCTATCTATAATCTATCTATTTATCTATGCCGTGGGCTAAAGATTTATTAAAAGCTTCTCTCTTTGCACATTTTTATTTACAGCATTACATGTTGATATATTCATGTCTTAATATATGTTGTCTATTAACTTATAGGTAAAAAACAGGTGGTTATATTGTATGTAGGAAGGAGGACAACAGAAAGCAATAACATAAAGGAAATAGTTGATAGTTGGTGATTGACACAAATCTAAACCTATCCCACTTAACCATGCTTGCTGCCGCTTTTTCATGTCCCTCCTCAACCCAACCCATGTTCTCCCAAATTTGTATTTTCCGGTTCCAATAACTGACAAAGTTGGCCACAAGAGCCAAACCAAATCACCAAATCAAGAGGATCCCTTAATAGACTAATTTCTCTGGTAAAAGATGTCACAAGTTATTTGAATTTCAGAATCTTCAGATGCAGAACTTTTTGCACAGTGCTCATTCTCTAAATATAGTACTGGAGGGGAAATGTAACCAAGGAACAGTTTGCACATGACTAATTACCTGCCTTATGCACAATTCAGGCATTGTCAGATTTTTTCTTAATTAGCAGATAGGTTGTTAGCTTGACTGCTTCATGTTGTTGTGTCTCACTGACAACAGAGACTGCAAAGAAAATTGGAAGGAAACAAAATTTTATAGTGAAAAACAAGAGGATTATAGCAACAACCTCTTTTGAGTCAGTCTGATGTGTCCTCCAAAACTGAGTTTAGGGTTATCCCAACCCTATTTTTAATCCTAAACCCCAACCCTCTATCCTCTCCATATTTTAAGTGTTACTGTAATCCTCAAATAAACCCCTACTCTAAAATTTCACTTATCCTTTTCACATAATGTTTTATAATGACTGCAGACTTGTTACTAACAAATGTAATCACGTAATTGGATTCTCCAAGTAAGCTGTGGGCAGATTACATATCTCTAATGTTGTGGCGAACCTGCAAATCAGCATATCCACACACATTTAAAATGTCTTAAATAAGATAAGGGAAGACTCCAACTAGACACTGTATCTGTAAAATTGCCATATCAACCAAAACCTTGCCCAACTTTTCTGAAGCAGTCATCTGCACAATCAATGAGCATTCAATCTGAACCAAGGAGATTGTTTTATTACCATATCCATTAAACACACGTCTGTCATTCTAGTCTTTTGTATCCTTTTGTATCCTTTTAGAACCTACAGTACTAAATTATCTGTGATTTGCAACATTAGCTTGGTATCTCATCTGGACAAAGCAAGGCTGATAAACTCTGGAGAACCATTAGAGAATGAAATAGCTTGGCCTTGGTGCACTGAATTACTTTATGTCTTTCTTTAAGCGCAACCCACAATGTCCCTCTTGAAAAACCTTTCTTCTTTTAGTAAGAAGGTAAAAAATATAACTTAAAAAATAACTTTTTGAATAACTGTGCTGTATTTCTATTACAAGGGATTGGTTGCTTGTCCTTGCTTTTCTACCAGTTAGGACCATAACTGAATAACTATGTATATTAAGGTGATTATTGTTTACATTATTACCTTTTGAAGGGACATATCATGTCATGCTTGTACATTTGGGTATCTGGAGTGCCATTAACGTTGGATTCAGGTCTTTTAAGACATCCATGACTATACCTTTATTCAGACGGACAGTATGAGAAAAATAAAGTGTTTTTTGAACATTGTCCACCTGATGAATGTAAGTCCAATGTTGACTCTCCTTTTAACTTTTGGTCTCCACACTCCTGAGGGAATTATCTGGCTCTTTAGCTGCTAAACCACCCACTATGTTTGGTAGGTAGGTGCTAACTTTGTCTTCGTGGCTTTTGGTGATGGGAAGGTAGCGTACAGTTGTTGTTGTTGTTTTTTGTTGAAAAACTGCCTTTAACTGTTCTTTCATAGTTAGAACTGGCAAAAGATATTTCTTGGACAATCCAATGCTCCAAAAACACATTATTATATTTTTCCTAGTAAAGTCCAGTTGGTCAACTCATGCAACCAGAGCCCAAATAAAAATAATACCAACATGTAGCATGACCAAAAGAACGAGATCCAGGGTACAAGCGGCCGAAATGGGTTTCCTCAGGAGAATGGCTGGCCTCTCCCTAAGAGATAGGGTGAGAAGCCTAGTCATCCGAGAGGAGCTCGGAGTAGAGCAACTTCTCCTTCGCGTCGAAAGGAGCCAAGTGAGGTGGTTTGGGCATCTGGCAAGGATGCCTCCTGGGCACCTCCCTAAGGACGTGTTCCAGGCACGTCCAGCTGGGAGGAGGCCTTGGGGAAGACCCAGGACTAGGTGGAGAGATTATATCTCCAACCTGGCCTGGGAACGCCTCGGGATCCCCCAGTCGGAGCTGTTTGACGTAGCTCGGGAAAGGGAAGTTTGGGGTCCCCTGCTGGAGCTGCTGCCCCCGCAACCCGATACCGGATAAGCAGTTTAAGATGGATGGATGGATTTAGCATTATACATAAAAAAAGAAAAATCACTGTTTAAATTTCATGTGACATGTCAATAGAGCATCTGGCATCTATCAAATTGGGTTACTTAAGGTCTCTGTCTAAATGAAAAGCCTATGTTGTAGATGTATTTCTTGTTGTAAATATCATTGGAATTGAATTAAGGACTGCAGTATTTAATCCTCAGGCCAATGCCTGCAGCCTTTAGCTCTAACATATATGTGCGTGTTTATTCAAAAAATGTACTATGAAGCTTAAAACAGATATGAAAGAATACAGTACACTAGATAGCATCGCAGTTCCAAGTAAATAACTGAGACATTAGAAGCAATATATGTTTTTTCAGGGTTGAGGCATTTAGTGGCTGTTTTGATATGCAGCATCAAACCCATACTGTATGTTTATGTGTTACAGTGTGTGTGTACACTCAGGAATATGTGTGGGAGTGTAAAGGGAAAGAAAAACAGCCAGCGCAGGATAGACACTGTAGCCCACATCTCTTCTTGCTCTAGGGATTCATCTATGCATCTATATTTCTTGGTATCTATATCCAGGTTACTTATAACTACATACATCAGGAAAGACTGTAGTGACTCATAAATTGTCCATCCAGTAAATAACAGTAAATCTCAGTATGTCTTGCCAACTATGATGAGCAGAAAATGGGATGAGCAGCATTAGGAGAAGATAAATCCCTACATCTGAAGGATTATGTTCTTTTTGACAAATGCAAAGCGCTTTTCAAATAGAAATGTAATTTCATGGTGAATATTAAAGTCAGTAAAAGATGATCTTTTTGGAGTTTGAACACATGCTGTATCACAATGTACTACTTTCAGTTTCCATTCTGATAGGTGTCAGGTTTTTTTCTTGGATTTGTACAGACATTGTCCAAAATATACAGTACCAATGGCTTTGGCTTTCGGGAGAACTCAAAGACAGGACTGACTGTGACTCTTGTTGCACAGAAACATTCATAGTTGCAAGAATGTAGGCCTATTTGCTTTACGTCAGCACATCCGATATACAGGGCTGTGTATTGGGTAGGTCATGATTCAATTTGATTTCCGATGTGATTTGATACGTTATGGATTCAATCGGGGATATTTTAGTTACTATACCCATTTTGCTTGGAAATGAAGGAGATTCTCAGAGAACTAACACTGTAAATTGAACAAGGAACCCTCTTTACTAATGTAAAAACTAGTGGAGTATTAAAAATGACAATGTTAAGACTTGATCCAAAAGCAGCTACATTAAGACAGTAAAAGTGAATTATTTAGTGCATGGGGAGGGATGCAGAGACGCTATACCTAAAGCCATACGTCTGCGAAAATGGCTAGCCTGTTTTACCTTAGCCAAAATTTAGCCTAACTTTGGAACAAAATTTAGCATGACATGGATTACCTAGATCCGGGGTCTTCAACATTTTTCAAGCCAAGGACCCCTTATCTAAAAAGAGAGATGGAACTGAGACCTCCTACAGATGTTAAACCTACATGCAGCACACATCTGTGGATGGCCTTAGTGACTACCTTGACTATAGGCCAGTAAGCCGTGGGGATTTATATTTGCTAACAATATGTAATATGTAAGACTTTTAGCTTTTTGTAAAAAAATTGTCAAAAAGTAACAATGATTTGGACAATACACACTATCTGATTGAGTATTTCCCCTACAGTACAATATGCCGTGCTTGATTAAGTTTATTTACTATCAGCTTCATGTCTGTGTCACTCACCCTGAAATCAATCTTTTTATTTAGCCATGCTAAGCAGCAATCAGGAACGTGGGTCTTGTATCCATTAGCATGCCATTCAGCATCCATGTGTGTGTCGCCTAATAGAAAGCAATGATAATAGAGGCTTGTCTGTTCTCTCTCGCCGCAGCGTTGACCACTGAGTGAATTATCCAGCTGACAGAGAGCAGCAGCACAGCTCAGCCTGTTAATATGCCAATGAGAGCTCATGGCTCCCGTGCCAGTCTGAGGCATGCTGGCATGGTGCAGCTGCCTATCACCTAATTGGGAATCATTTAGCTGTAGCTTGACCTACATTCAGAGCAGTGCAAAGGGGGACCACCTATGTGAATGTTTTTATTAGCAATCCAAAACTAATAGCTTGGGAATTAGAATTAATTGCTGTGTGAAAAGAGTTTCTATCATTGTCCTCTTCTACATGTGCAGTAAAGTGCTTTAGAGTGGGTCAGAGGAGGGATTTAGTGAAGAACTAGACTGCCTTTTGTTATAAAACATTTAATTTACCAGCAAGATGTTGGCTAACTTCTGTAAAAATCTAATTAAACAAAGACTTCTTTTTGCAACCATTGGAGTCGCCCCTCCTGTAAATTAGACGCAGATTTAATGCACTTCCGCATTGGCTGGTCATGGAAATAGACTACTTCCTGCATGTATTTATTTAAACCCTAACCATGATCTTTTCCTAACCGTAGTTTTGACGCCTGAACCTTTTCCAAGTCGTTTTGGTGCCTAATTGCAACCCAACTGCAACCATTTCAAGGGTGTGTCATAGGCTAGTAATCTGTAATCTGTAAAGTATCTGTAAGTGTTTACAGTCTCCGTGCTAAGATAGCTAACCAGCAGCAAATGGACAGCATAGCTTCACATTTAGCTACATGTTTACTGTACAGACATGAGAGTGGTATTTATCTTGTTGTCTAACTGAAAAAAAGAAATAAGCATAGATTCCTACATGTCAACCATTTTACTAATATGTTTGCATTGATCTCTATGTAGTAAAATCTAACAGAATAGCTAGACGATGTGAGTTCTACAAAGAAATGTTTTAACCACGCACTGCAGTCTTGGGCAGAACTGGTAGTGAATCATTTGTCATATTGCCTGGGGTGAGGGTTTCAGTGCTTATGTTTTGCTGAGGCTCAAAATTGTCTGAAAATCAACTCTCACTCTCACATCTCCTGTGATTTGTGTCTCTGCATCAGGCCAATTTTCCCCCTATGTTTCATGTCATTTATATAGGATAATTTTAGTTTTGGCTAACAATTTCATTCATCCTCTTTTCTTTTTTAAATAACCTTTTGTGCTATCAACACCCAAAGAACTAAACTGAAATAAACTATAAATAAAAAGAGCCCGCCTGTTTATGTTAATAGCTAATAGCACTTGAAGCCTAAAACAATTCCCAGACCAATTGAGAAGATATTTTCTTAACACTTCAAACTCTAGAGGTTTCCAGTGATAAACAATGAGTCATTTTAGCTGAGAGGGAGACATGTATCATCACATTGAAATAGGATGTGTTAGCCTCAAATATAAATGTATTACACAGTATACACATACAATACATCAGCTGGACCAGAAGTGTAGTTTCCACATTTTGCAGACTTTGTACGGGACACTTAAATTCACTTCAGGGTAAACCGGTTGAGCTGTAGTTTAAACCGTTAACATAAAGTGAGGACAAGATTGGGCTGATGCCAGATGCCCGCTTTATTACCTTGGCCAGTAGCCACTGACGCACTGAATAATGACTTACTCTTGTCAAGAGGAAACAAGGCTATTCTTAGATAGCTATTGTAATCAAGAGATCTGAATTCATTTTATATTTATCCGCTGGTGTCTAGATTGAAAAGGACTTCCTGAGCCATTAAAGTTGAGGAAGCATGGTGCTCATTAGGCAAAATCTGACTGTATGCAGCGTTCAACTCTAAGCCGCTCTGTTGGCGTCTATCCAAGCTATGCTAGCCAATGACTCACCTCTCTAAGAGCTCCAACCAGAATAGCCAACGTTTCCTCAATATTCCTGATTAAACCTGAATGCTCACTAAGCTCGGTTGGCCAAAAAGGCTTTTATTCTTTTCTTCTATGCTAGCACGTGAAATTGAGCCTGTTTTAGTTTACTGCTTCAGAATTGCAGATATTTAAACTTTATCTCACCCATGGAAAATGGGAAAAGTCTGCAACTGCTCAGTGTGAGTGGAACATGTTTAAAATGCAAGACAGTGTTTTGTTGACATGGAGACTTACAGTACTGCCAAGCTATAAAACATTGATTCCAATTTAATGACTCTCAACTGCATTGAGACTTCACACATCATACTTATGAAGAGAGCTGGCATTGAGTTAATTGACTTTCTTTTGACATTTTGTATTTAAGAAATTAGTGGGCGCTCTTGTCCAGGGAGACTGACATCGAGTTGAAAAGCTGTTTAAAATCTTTTACATAAACGCTGGAGAGGGTGTGATAATTGGTTGACTAATTGGAAGACATGAGGATATTGTTGAAATTAAAAATGTGACCTTTTGGTTACTAGACTGCAGTTTTTCTAATAACTAGAACAACTTTTTACCACAAATAAACAACCAGGCACTTTAGTTAACCTGTCTGTGCTGGGTCACTCCTCATAATTTTTTTGCTTTAGTATAGTTTAGTGATCCCCTGACTTTTCCTTTACTGCCAACATCAGGTCAAAACCGTTAATTGTCTAATATGTTTACGACCAAATACTTGCTAATTACTGTTTAGCATGCAAACAGGCTAAACTAAGGTTATGAACACAGTAAACATTACACCTGCTAAACAATAGCATGAAATTGCATGAACAAATGTCATTGTGAGCATGTTAGCACGGTAGCATTAGCATGTAACTCAAAGGTATGGCATGTGGAAAAATGCTGCGGTGGTCAATCAAATACTTACACATCCTCAACAACCTACACAACAGGATAGGTTGATTTCCAATGACTCCCAAAACGACGCAATATGACAGTTGTATTTAGTGCCGTGATGCCATGGTTTTGAACATGTGACCATTCTATAAACATAACGGCCACCATTTTATGTATATTTCATGTAGTAAATGTTGTGGAACTAGTGAAGTTTAGACAGCCAAAATACTTAGATTTAGGTAATCATCAGGGATTGGCTTAAAATGAGTCACGTAAGACTACATAAATAAGGACATAACTGCATCACGGACAGTAATTTCAAAAATGACCATAGACTTTTGGTTTCACACGGCAAATAATTCCCGGCCTCCTGAGTCAGTCCTGTGTTTATTTGACTCATCCACCACCCCAATCTGTCTCCTTGTGGAATTTGTTGCTCTTATACTCTTTATCAACTCACTTCTTTGTTTGCTACCACAATAATTATTACGGCCGCAAGACGTCACCGCCTAATAACAAACATATATATGGGTATTTCTGAGCTGCTTGCACAATCAACCTAAACAGTCTGTCAAATACATTTATTCTTTGTACATTCCTTTGTCACATGAAGATCTTATTTCTACTCTTTACCTTAATTGCAATGGAAGATAAAATAACTGCCACTGTGATAACTTTTTAAACATCTTGTGTCAGGGTATTATGGCATCTGCCAAGCCTTCAAATTCACAGATCGTACCCAAACTGGACTTTCTGGATCAAATTTAATGATTCAGGTAGCTGAAGCAACACACCTCCATCTTCTTTAACACAGGGCTGTTTTCATTCTGAACGCCTGTTTAGTCTTGTTA
Source organism: Etheostoma spectabile (assembly GCF_008692095.1). Taxonomy (NCBI): domain Eukaryota; kingdom Metazoa; phylum Chordata; class Actinopteri; order Perciformes; family Percidae; genus Etheostoma; species Etheostoma spectabile. Next base: position 22,901,405 of record NC_045737.1, on the reverse strand, counting down.
AATAATAATGTAGGAGAGCGCTCCAAAATATACTACTTAAACCCATTCTTAATGGCGAGTGTTGAAAAGTCACAAACTTAGTGATGTTTCTGTGTCACTTCAACTCTGTAGTGTCAGGAGAACACATTCATATAATTAATTTTATATAAAGTGTGGCTTTAGAGGGCTGATCTGGAGCAAGTCATATGGGCTCAAGTGTTTCAGTTTTCAGTAACATTTAAGAGAGAAAGGTTCCAGATATACCAACCTTGGCTATCAATGAAAAAATATTGAGGAGAGCCTTACTAAAACATTACAGTAAATACCCCATGAAATAGAAATTATAGTTTTTTCTATGGTAAGCTGCTCCATATTAATAAAAAAAACATAACTGCAACTTAATGAATTGCAGAGTAATAGGGCACTTTATGTAAGCTACAGTAGGGGACAGTTCAAGCAAAGTGCTGGAAAAGGCAGTGTGACTAAAGTGTTTGTGGAGGAGGCAATAAAAAACAGAAAAAGGTCATGATACAGTGTGGTTGTTTTTTTTTAACAAAATTGCTAGAAGGGATAGTATGTGTGTATCTCTCCATGTCAATGTGATTTTTGATTGGTAGCATACAAATATAAGTTAGACAAACATTAAACAACATTTGCACACATGCTAATTTGGGAATGAGTTTTCAGTGCATCCACTTCTTGCTTAAAGGTGTCAAAATGTTACAGCACAAAGTCCAAGCCGAGGCATCACTACACGTGTTGCATCACACTATCAGGGGCAATTCCAGGATTTTTTAAGTGGGTTAGCACAAAAAATTTGCTCAATCAGGGAGGGCCCAGGGGATTTTATCAGAATACAGCCTAGAAAATCTAATTAGAAATATAGTAAATATTGGATAGGATAGAACAACACACTGCAATTTTGCTAAAGAAAACACATCACATTCAATTTTAATTTCACTACACCCGCCCCTGCACACTATACCAATACACCATACCTCCATCTAGCTGAGCAGAAAATTTTTAAATTGGCACAATTTGGATTCTCTGTCATGTTATTGTTAATGTAATGATTAATGTGATAGAAAATGTATTTTTCACTTTTTGAGTCTAAAAAGATCTTATTTCAAACAAAAAAATTACAAACAGAGACAAAAACTTTGACACTGACAAATTTGCCGCAGACTACACATAATGAAAAAAAAATGAGCAGCTAGTTGTGTTGGTTCCTCTGAGAAGGTATAACTGAATCGGCACACTGATGGGATAAGCAGGTATGTACTGTTTGACGCACAGCACAAATAACCTGGCACAACAAACAGGCAGTCAGTCTAAAAGTTTTGAATTTCAGTTGTTAATTATTTCACAATCTCGTATGACTATTATAAACAACACAAATCCTTCAAAAACCCTAAATGCTATTTCAGTCCCAAACAAAGGCTATATGATTCCTCATAACTGTTTAAGAGGTCATAAGCTTTCAATTTGATGCCGTCTGGGCTATTTGTCCTGTGTTTATAGTGAGGAAATATAATAATAGCACCATACCTTTTTTTAAAAGGTGTATTTATTTGTGTATTGACAGGTCTGTAGAGGGAGGCAAAAAAAGCCTTTTTATTGTCTCAGTAACTGCAGCTCTGTGTATTTTATGGCGCCTTTGGTGGATTTCAGCGGGGATAAACTGGCAATGTGGAAAACAAAACAGAGGAGGCAAGAGATATTGAAGAGACCAAGGTTACAAGTGCTCTGCCAACTGCTGTACACAGAGAGAGAGAGGTTCAACCAGTCAACAAACCAAATTCATATTGACTGCACAGGTTTGACTCTTTCAATTGCAATAATTATAGAAAACACATCCACAATGTAGTCTTTCCCCAAGATTCAATGTCCCCCATCCCCCATCCCCCCTCACCCAACACCGCTGCACAATGATTCAACCAGACTGGCAACTTAAAGGGCAGAAAGAGACAAAGATCCCTCTGAGCAACAGTTCAATCAGAATACTTACAGTCACTGGATAAAGAAACTGGAAGATTAGCATCAAAATGTATGCAGATTTAACTAGGAACAGGCAGTGCCAAGTGCACAATAATGCCTATAGCAAGAGCTAGAATCAACAGGCAACGTGTTGCTTTAGCAAAGCTATGTCACAATGGGAATAGTAGGTTGGTCTGGGGTTAGCACTATAATATAATATACTACTAATATAACAGGTGATTCCAAACTTCTCAACGGCACTCTGCAGTATATCTCTATGTTGAGGTAAACCTGTTCATAGTGCTTGTAAGTGATGCATTGTCTGGCTGTAAAACAGATATTTCTATACAATGTATTATGTTGCTTTGTGCAATTCAAGTTATATGAGTGCATTCATATTTTGTGTACAAGCAATAATAGGCATTATAATATTAATATCAGGCCATGATGCAGCATTTTTCCATTTAATTGACAAAATTCAGAGCACACTAACAAGGAAAACTAAGAGGGGTCTTTGAATCAGCAAAGTGCTTGTAATGTAATAAGCACTCTCTTCTAAATGGAGTCTTGACTCCATTTAAAAGAGGGCAAAAATATGTGTGCACTCTTGCTTAAGGCTTTCAACTTGCATATAAATCTCTCTAGCTGAAAGTGGGTGTTTGAGCACCACAGATTTCAGGTCTTGGGGCTGTATCAGCAGCCAAGGCTGCATTAATGACAGCGATGTGCCACGACTTGATGTAAATTAAGCCAATTCCAAATATTCCGAGAGCAGATAAAAATGTTTTATAAGAAGGCTTTTTTTGGTTGATTTAGAAAACTAATGCATGGTTCTTTTTCTCTCCCTTCTCTATCCTGTTTTATTTTTTCTGTCTAGATACCGCGGCAGCTGAGTGCTCTGACGTTGTACAGGTGTGAGCAGTCGGTTATGGATTACTGCCATGCCCACCTGTCGCTGCACCTCAACGTGGGCATGGAGCCCTCAACTCAGGCACTGGGAGGTCCCAGGCAAGCCAAGTACCACCCCGGCCTCGTGGCTACCTTCCCCTCTGAGCCTGCGCTGCCTTGCCCCCAGACCCACTCCCTCCACCAGTGAGCTGTGCCCACTGTGAGGCTCTGTGTTCAAACTACTGTATGTCTGCTGCACAGAATCATGGGCCGATGAAACACAAGGCTGCGTGGGAGGGAACTGGGACTGGTCAAGAAGCAAAGGAGACAATTAATCTACTGCAGAGCATCTTCGGACCCAGGGTAATGAAAATGAAAATATTTCTCAGTGAAAATAAAAGGGTGCAGCAGTATTGATTAGTGAGCTTCTGACCTACCTGACCCGCAATGTCCTCAATAGGCAAAGGAGGCTGAGCAGCAGCATTGCTTTCCACGTTCTGCTCTGCCTCTTAAGGTGTATTAAGGCTAATAATTTAATGATTTGTTAATCTTATTAAAACATATTTCCTTGACTGATCCTTATCCGGGCACCCCTCCACTGCATCAGGTAAGGTAATCAAATGCAAAATGCTATTAACAGAGCAGGGGAACAGCATGATAAGCAATTGAGTAGCAGAACAAAATGAAAGCTCAGACAAGCGCAAAGGTTTTCTGCTGCTTTTTTTCTGATCACCCTGTCAGTCAGAGATCTCTCTCAAACTCCCGTCCCCATGGGGCTTCTCATCTCGAGAGATGAGCCACCTAAATGAAATTACCCAGGATGAGAGAAACAAGTCAGAAAACAACAGACAGTGATTGTCACATAAAATGTACAGCCTACACATCTTGCCGGCAGTAAGTATAATTTACATGGTGACTTTTAATTTCCTAAATGATTTAGGATGTTGATCACGCTATAATTAATTTAATCGAGCTGAGAAATAAACAGATGAAAAATAAACACCAGATCTTGGTGCACTGGGATGTGCGGATATTTACTTTTCACCATCCATTTAAATCAGTCTAGTTAATGATTTTTGTTTTGGAAATGTGTTCTTTGATCAATTATCTGATTGTGCACTCATATACGTATTTACATGTGTGTGCTTTTTACAAGATGTTACATCCTAATATGGTAAATAAACTGTGGTAAATGACTAGTCACATTGTCATTCATCAAGATGAGTGGTATCAACCTAACCAACAGTTCGCTGTATTTAAACAGCGTTTGCTTTAGTGAACAAGACTGATGGTAACTTCCACTTGCTTTTTTTCCCTCCTGTGACTGTGTGTGATCGTTATCTGACGTAATACAGTATACTCCACTCTCTGAACTTGCTTTCCATGTTGCTTCCAGGAAAAGAAAAAACTTTTGTACAAAACAATACCCAATTAAGGTACTGGGTATTAATAGGCAACAGCTTCATGTTCTTCACACACAAATAGTGTGCCGTGAAACTGGTGAAAGCTAAATGTATTCATTTAATTGGCACGTTTGTCAGATGGGAATTGACCATTAGTTAAACCAGCCTCCTTAATAGCAATTGTCCAGTCATAGCTAGGCAGCCGTAAAAAGGTGCACTAGGCCTGTCAATCTTTGCTGTTGTGCGTGGTGCTGAAACACCGGCAACACACCGATTGTGCCAGATCGTGCGCCTGGCTGTTCAGACCAGTCGGGCATTTCTCCTCACCAGTCACAAAACGACCCACTTCTCTCTCTTCTCCACTCTACAGAACGTCTCTCTCTCTCTCCTGTGCGTGCGTGCGTGCATGCATGCATGCGTGGCACCTGATCGCGTGTCTCGCTGTAGACACATGGCTGACACACTTGTGACACACAAGTCAAGACAGCCAAAATCACCCTACAACTGGGTGTTTTATTTTGAAATGTATTTTATTTTGTAAAGTATCCGGCTGCACTGTAGTTTTCCTGTATGTGATTAAACGGTGGGCCGGTGCGACTGCTCCGTGCCTGATCGCAGCCGGTGTGGCCTGATAGGATAACATGGGCGTTGAAATGAAAGCAGCGTGCAATGTGTTTCTGGAGTGATACTCAGCATTTAAAGAACAAGTCCTCCAAATCATAACATCATATAGGTTGTTTATTCATAAAGAAAAACGACCCAAAGGAGTGTTTTCGGTCCTCATATCTGAATGTAACAATTGTAGTTTTAAACAGGTAATTAAAGTGAAACGGTTTTAGTTTGGTTAGGTTAAGGCCCAAAAACTACTTGGTTAGGTATGGGCAACAAAACCACTTAGTTAAGAAAAATATTCTATTTTGGGGGAGGACAGTAATTATTAAGGAGGTTTGTGTGTTTGGTAACACTTTACTTGAAGGTATCTTCATAAGAGTGACATGACACAGTCATGACACATGAACCCTAACCCTAACCATAACTTGTCATGACAAAACCGAATGACACTTAATAAAAGAAGTGTTATGTCATAAATGTTTATGACACTAATGGTAGCCGCTGTGTCCTGCCCCTGTTCTACTGTTGGATTTTGGGACATTTGCACTCCAGCAAATCCATTACCAGAGATAGCATTGTGTTCAGCAAACACACTCATCTAAAAAAAATAAAAAAAAAATAAAAAAAGGCTTGGAAATTTTGCTTTAAAGGACAATTCCGGTTGATTCCAACACGTAGCTCTGTTGTT
>NC_045737.1:22865601-22895848 GCF_008692095.1 Etheostoma spectabile | reverse complement strand
GGAGTGCTGTCAGTAGAGAGAAAAACAAAAACATTCAGTGCTGCCTACACCATGTTGTCCTCCTGCTAGCTTTAGCACCTAACAGGCTTAAACAGGGCCCGCTTTAAACATGTTTCTAGCCTCTTAACATGTTCAAAATGCCTATCCATGTGCACTGATACCTTCCGAGTAAACACAGTGAATCTGACTGCTGTAGATGTGAAAGAAATGCATACAAGTTGTGTTAATTTAGCTCTGTTTAGTTCCTGTGTTGATACTGCAAGGAGTGCTTTGGGACCATCTATAAACTCCAATACTGAAAAGAGATACACACTTATTTTCAAAATTAAGCAAAAGCTTATTTTTTAAAGTAAGTGCTGTAGTACAACTAGCAAGAGACAAGTTATAATTGAGGTAAGTTTGGAGACATTACCATATTTTGTCATTAAATTGATAGCCTACATATTTTTGTTTGATCTCTTTTCTGTGTTGTAGTTTGTAGTAGGTCCCTAAGCTCTCTAACTGCTGTCTCAACCCTAACCCTAACCCTACAGGTGATACAATCTGCTGATCTGATAAAACAGATGTTATGTCAGCTGGGAAAATCAATAGATAGATAGAAAGGAGAAGCTTCTTTTTGTACCACTGTCTGAAATCTTGGAGCCACACATTTAAAAATGACTAAGAAGTTTGAGTGGTGAATTGTCCCTGGTTTCATAGTGCTAAGTGAGAACAGAGAGCTTGACAGGCGTGGCAAAATTAACTAAGGGGGCGGAGCTTAGCAAGTGGTCAATTCGTTGTTGCTGAGTGGCTTTTTACAATATTGATTTGATAATAAAACAAAATGCTTTTGAACATGTGACATAAATGAAAATTAAATAAAACATTGTCCTTATATATTTATTACCGGTTTATGTTTGCTTTTTATGTTTTTTACAGAAACTTTATTTTTGTTTATTTCCTTGTTTGTTTGTTTTTTGGAGGAACGGGACATATTATAAAATAATATCATAAAATATTTAACATAATATGTCCAGGGATGTATACAATTCTGTTATACTTGAGATGATTATCAAACCTGTGTTCACCTCCAGTCATGCATAAGCTGTCATCTGAATATTTTAAAGTGGACTGTATAAAATCAGTCATCCGACATCATAGTCGCAAATCAATGACACATTGATTGTGTACAACTGCACACTTGTATGTCAGATTTTCAAGGATTCCTCAATAACAGACATTTTGTAAATGCTGCGCCTAGTTTTCCTCTGTAGAAAGAAAAGAAAAAATAGTCAGTGCAGAAAATATATCTGCTCATGCCAACACGTTCTGACATATGACAGATTCACGCTGCTGTAGGATATACTGCTCTGTAGCTGCACACACAGAACAGTTTAACGACACTGATAGATTGCATGCACTGCACTCAAATTAAGTGTCCAGAAGAGCGTCGGGTGAGAGAATCAGGATAGGGAGGAGCGGCAGATACAACAGCATAGCATTCAGACTTATGTGTTCACAAGTATTTACACTAACAGGCTGATGACTCATGATGCTTCAATCGATCAAACCCCTTCTGGAGCTGTTCTTTCTTTGCAACTTTACTAGGAAAATAATTATCACCCATGGCACGTCTTAAATCAACTGTGCAACTCAAAGAAACACAAGAGAAGTACAAGATATTTTCATTATGGAAGTTTGCATAAACCAGGAGGGTTGGGATGTGGTAAAAGTTTTCATATTGAGAAATGCTGTCTTGAAATGACTCAAACTGTAATGGGGCATCCACTAGAACAGCCTGAAAATCAAAAATACATAACTGTTCAGAATTGTGTGCATGCACACTCATGTCAGAGGGTCACTTGGGAAAAACATTTTTAAAGGACCATTTCCAAGCCCGCAAAGTGAAGGAGCAACAAGTTGCTAACTGTAATTTCCAGAAATGAAAAGTGTCAAGGTAATAGTAAGAGACAATTGTTTGTTATTCACTTGACACTTTATTTATCTGGACACACATTGGTCTTTTTGACAATCTGTAGGCACTTCTTTGGAAAGCAGACACAAGCTATTTTCTCCCTCTTCGGAGCCAGACAATGTAACGCTTCATATTATGTAGGCTTAAAATCCTCTCATCCCTCATTCTGTTCCATTGACTTCATCCAGGGATGTTATATTCTTTGGGAGTCAGGTTGTCATCAACAGAGTTCTCTACATTTACAAGACTCATAAAAGCACAATAAACTAAAGTGTTAAAAAGTCACGATACCTCCTTCATTTTATGTACTTGCTGCACTTCTTTTCAAACGGCTACGTGACTCAAATACAGTAACTCTGTACTTAAATTACTTTGAATCTTATAAAACTGGGCCAGATGTTTTGGCTCTTGGCATAGTTTAACCTATATTCCTCTTATGAATGCAGAGTAGTTGGCATAACAGAAACCAAGTTGGAATATTTACAGAATTCTTAACAGATGTACGGTTCAAATCAAACTTGCAGGGTGAAAGCTAAACACACTTTCATGTTCGGCTGCACTTCAGGCAGTGGCATATTTATCTGGAAACAAGCGGCTTTGTCTCACCCACCAGTTGATGGTGTATTGTGAAGTATTTCAAGTTAAGGTCAAGCTCAGCTTTCTGTCTGTCTTCTCACCGTGTCATTTTAGAGTTGTGTTGCAACTGCTGGCGGGCAGGGCAGCTGTAAAAGCTCTTGATTTCCCTGGGGAGTTACACTGCTGCTATGCCCACACTTTGAGATTACCTTTACCATCTCACAAGCCCACTATGACACTGGCGCTGCTAGTTTATTTTTAAACTCAAAGCAATACTTTTCTGATACATTTCAGGGTCAAAGGTGTGGCCACTTCTAATGCTCCCAATGACTCATAACTCTGTTTGTCTCTTTTTAAAGTTTCTTTAATGAGGGATGCTTTTGAAGTGAAAAGTTCTATGACTCCCACATTCATATTCAACTACCTAATCCTCCATTTTACAAGTTAAAACTATGTTAGAGTAGGCCATTGTACTGCAATGTGATGGGAAAAGACTCCTGGGTATAACCCATTCATGTAAACAGGCTCATTGTTTAGGGGCTGTACACAAATGATTGGGGTGGTGAGGGGGTCCCAACATTATGTTTCACTTTGTTAAAAAGCAATTCATGTTGTCTTTGAACGCAAATTCTTGACTCAGAAAAAACTGCATCACTGTCAGTAATCTGGCTTGGACCCAAGTGCAGAAATATAAGGAGGGAACAGCAGTTAGAAATACAAATATTTTAATAATAACACAACGAACTTACAAAACACGCAAGATGGTAATGTCCAAACATACAAACAATAAACAAAACATAAAATAAGTCAAACCAGGGAGGGCGAAGGGAGGACAAAAACTAGAGCAACACAGGCAAAGACAGGGGTTGGGAACTGAGGACAGGGGCTCGGGGACTGAGGAGCTGTGGGCAGCCAGGTTTAGGGGCCGGGGGTTGTGGGCAGTGGCGAAGGCGGAACCTCTGTTGGCCGGTGATGATGCCGATGGCAAATGCTGACTCCCTGTGGAAGCCGAGCAGGACAGCAAAGGCGGAAACCCTCATTCTCCCCCCCACCCCCCCAAAAAAAAGGCTGGACAGGTGAAGGATCAGCTGGACTGGAGCCAGGCAAAGGCTCAGCAAGGTTGGGGACAGCTAGGCAATGAAACGGGCAACGGGTCAGCTGGGCCAGGGTCCGGCAACAAGGCAACTGGAGCAGGAATCGGAGGCGGGACAGCTGGACCGGAATCATGAGACAGTTCCACCAAGGTCCACCAACAAGGTAACTGGAACATGAGTCAGTCGAGCCGTTGACAGAATTGTGGAGGCAGGAGTCGGCTGGGCCCCCGACTGAACACTGAGAGCAGGAGTCAGCTGAGGCTTCCAATCATGACAATCACCCTCCTCCACCACAATTTGAACCTTAATATCTTCAAAAGTGAAAGATTTTCCCCTGCTCTCCCCAAAAACACTGCCAGACCTCCAACCTAAATCAAATTCCCCCCCCCCATAATCATTTTTATACATTCCCTTACCCATTGTCATCTGGTTTCATCCTGATAAAAAAATAAATCTTCATCATTTGAAATAATAATACACAATTCACATGAGGATGTCAACATTACAGGCTCAAGGTTTAATATCTGAATCCATTAAGCAACACAGGCTTTTCCTTGATTTCCAGAGATTTCCAGCACACAACGGGGCTTCAACAAAAGCACTATTGGGGAAAGACATGTTGACGCACTAAAAACAGAGTTAATGCAAGATGATGCTTGAATGAAAGCATGTTTGCACGGCTTCCTTTCAAAAACCAATAACCTCTGACTTTGGCAGACGCGTGCTCGCTGCATGATTATAATTGCGGTATGTGCTATATAATGTGAAAATTCTGGAGTTATGAATCAACCATGCTTTTTATTAAATGTTTAATTAGCTCCGTATGTATTTAAGGATTTCTACAACTCAATTGTTTCTTAAGGTGTTACTGTTCTGTGGTTAGTCTCCCTTTGCATTATAATTATAGGCCTATTGGTCACCATGCGCCGCTGGGTGCACAGATTGGTATTTGTTCTGAGTAAAAAGGTTGCTAGGCAATCCATTGAGATCTAAGAAAAGGTCTGTTTGAGATGTGGCGAAGACAGAGAGCTGGTAGTTCCTGGGTAAATTGCAGGTAGACAATCAAAGTCATATCACACTGAGCTGGGAAGCAGAAGGAGAGCTGTTTACCTCCCATCCTCAACCGCGCACGGCAGCACGTGGTTGATATCAACAGGCGCTGCCGTGAACAATTAAGTACACTCTATAAAGTAGTCAGTGATTGATTATTTGAATTTAAAGAACAAAAAAGAAGGGAAAAGCTTAACATTCATCACACTTTATTCAGGATAATACATGCTTATATCCGTGACTGACATAATGAGAAAAGCTTGGGATGTGGCTTTGAGCAAACTGCTTTGATTTCAAGTGGGACATGTGAAGGAGGTGACATAATTGGGTTCACACACTGTGGAGTGACTTCCAACCCCCAACCACCACCACCCCTTTCCCTAGCAACTGAAAAAAGCCACCCATAATGAATAAAGGGCTGTTGAAGAAACAGTACAAATGTCTTACACCCAACCAACTTCACCCACTGACATGGCACGACGGGGCAGATTGAATTTAGCCGTCTTTCAACTTAATACACAGGTGTGGCTGTGTGCCCTGCGGAGAGTGGGGGGGATTTATGGCTGGAAAGACTGTCGCTGTCATGTCCCTGCAGGAGCAGCAGCAGTAGCACTGCTCGCCATCTCTGCCAAGGCGCAGTTTACTCTGACAGCACTGCCCTTGCATCCCAATGAGCTGCAAGCAGGAAATGGATAATGTTACAGCCTCTCATCGTGTATCCTGGGATATGAGCTCAATTAACTCATCATAAGCACTGTCATAGGGGATCAAAGTAGATACAGCAGGCCTCACATTCAGCTGTGTCCATATTTACAGTTTATGTAACAAAGTAAGAGCCACAAAAAGCTGCATCAGACCAATGTGATTGATAGCTCAGATGTTGAATTTTTTTGTTTCCCAGCTCTCGTTTTTGCCTGTAATCCATCTCTTTGTGTCTGTGAGCACCAGTTGGGGCATGAGGGTTGATCTCGGGGGCCAGGAATAAAACCAGAGGATGCTCCATCAATTTTAGCTTGCTACACTGATTTACATCTCCCTAGCAGAAGGCAATTCATGACTTGCAGAAATCCAGCATTTTACCCCTATTTTTCCACATGGCTGGGATTCTATCATGGCAGATCTAATCAAGAACTTCAAGAAAGGCTACTGGAAGGATGGCTGCGGATCATGTTTAATCAGCGAGCGTGGCTATTTAATCAGAAATGAATTAGAATATGGAACCTGGTTAAGTAACAGGAAGATCTCTGCCTGCTATAAGCGCAAGCAATCTTTTTATGTTGCACACAAACACCTGGCAGGAGGTAAATCCATTAGAGACATCTGAGCTGGGTTCACACATAGACTGTATATTATTAATTAATATTAACAGTCCATGGGTTCACACCACTCCATGTATTGTTCTTGTCTTTTTGAAACCAGATCCTTTTTTGTCCTTTGTAATTTCGTTGTGTTTTCACAACAGCTCGATGACACATTTCATAACTTGGAAATTCCTATCAGTGTCACATGCGTTGTCTAGCTCGCTGCATATCAAGGTCCATAATAAAAGCATTTGGATTGGAAATAAAGGGATTGGAAATGTATTCAGCAACCAAAATGTCATTGTGTTGACATCACTACTCCTGTCATACAAACAAATAATGAAGCTGTTACACACAGCTAATGTTCTTTTATAAATGTGACAGTGGCCTGCAATGGATTTTAAAACACTGTATGTGCAGCTAAAATCAAAATCCCAACATTATTTTATTTTATTTTCTCATATTTGAGGATGTGAGGCTGTCCCCCCCCGACCCCCCCACCACCATTGTTTTTTTTAGTTACTCACTAAATTACACTACAGCTAATCTCCTGTTTCTCTATTATGTTGACGAGAGTCGCACAATTCATTTAGAATCATTCAATCAATCAATCAAAATTATTTATATAACACTTTACAGCAATTAGCAGGTATCCAAAGTGCTTAACATCAGAAACCAAGAGTAAAAACACATATCATACAATATACAATAAACAATACATAGAAATAGTTAACATAGAAAACAGTAAAATCAGAAAATGTTACAAAGAAAAAGAAGAATGAAATTGTCACACCACTGCTACGTATTAAAAGCCAGACTAAACAGATATGTTTTGAGTTTGGACCTAAAAAGAGCTACATCTGTACTGTAACTTGTTCCAGAGTCTAGGGGCAGCAACTACAAAAGCCTGACCACCCCATTGTTTATACCTGGACCTGGGTACTTCTAAAACTCGCTGATTTGAAGAACGCAATGACCAGCTGTGCTCCCACAAAGTTAAAATTTCAGACAAATACTCTGGGGCCAGCCCTTTTAAGGCCTTGAAAACCAACAATGAGACCTTAAAATCTATGGTCCACTGTGTCAAACACTGCTGTGGGGTCCAAAAAGACTAAAACAGTTGGATTCCCGGCATTTACAGACAAGGCAATATCATTATGTACTCTTAACAGTGCAGACTCAGTACTGTGAAGTGATCTAAAACCAGATTGCTGAGTGTGTAGGAGTAGCAAGTAAAAACACCTTAAAATTAGCACTGGTGAGTTTCCTTAAAGATGCTGTTTTGTCAATAAAATAACAGAGAAATTTCTCAGATTTACTGATTGACACATCCGTCGGAGCAGAGGTGCATCATTATATATATTCATTATATAAAAAGGATTGCAAACAAGTAAATGCAGCCGTAAATGATTCTTTTAATTGTTAAGTCTTGCCAGTACAACTATTGGTTCATATTTTTTTAGCACAGTCTAATGAATACTGTAGTTGTAGTTACACTGTAGCATAAAGTTCTGTGGAGTTATAAATAAGCCTTCCTTACGGAGACTGTTTCACTTTCTCATCGTCTTTTGGAGCCTTTGGATACTGGGGCATCTTGTTTGTGTTAAGCCGAGAGGCACCGTGTGTAATATAATAAACGGGTTTATTAAATTGCTGTGCCTCACAAGAACCACAAATATCCCTAATATTACAGCGGAGCCAGAGACTGTTGCCTGCAAAATATATAAGGCTATATCAAGCAAGGACCCTCGCACATACACACTGACACAGAAACTGTTGGGATTTAAAATGTTATATGTGCTTAAACATTGTGTGTGATTTGCATTATACATTCAAGCCAAAAGGTAAAAGCATTATTTCAACATAAATGAAGACATGTTGGTCATGCATTAAGTTTGTTGTTATAAGTATATAGTTTGTTGTTTGTTGTTTGTTGAATTTAAGTTGTTTTGAAATACTCTGTTCTAATACATAAGATGTTCTGGTACATTCCGTTATAATCCAGCTCTCCTAAATGTGTCAGAAGCAGAATTGATTGTTAGGGACCATCCTGAATCTGGTTTCCGTCCCACTTTTACGTCCACTGCTCTTTTGCTCTGTAAATCCTAAACTGAGTGTCATAAACTTTCAGTCACATTCCAACTGAAAAGATAACGAAATAAGCACACAAACACATCACATCACTGTGACCTAGAGACCCCACTCTTAGTGGATAAGACTAGGGGTCCAAGAGCCGAAGAGCCAGACAAATTTAGCGGGAGAGCTGTTAGCTTGTCTCTGTATTTGTCTCAAGATATCCTATGTAATAAAAAGGATTCACACATCAACATCTGAGATTTTGACTACTAATTGACTGAACCCTGAGAATTGAGCAGGATTTAGCTCCAACAGAACACAGACACACACCTGTACACACACAACTTCAAATGTTTGTAACACTACACGTGAATATGGTACAAACAAGTCTGAGAGATATCACTGTCAAACTTTTTACTTACATTACAGACTAATGTTTATTGTATTACAAATTTTCTGAAATGGTATGTTTGCATTGTTATGTAAATTAGGCATATCAATTAAATGTGTGCTTGTTTGCATTTATTTCAAAAACATAATCTGAATCCTGGTTTCAAAATTCTTAACATATTAGAGTCAAAAAGTTTTTCCGGAGGGAATCACTTTTTATCACTCCATAAATTCAGAAAATATTGTCAACAACCAGAAAGAAATCTTTTCATCCATGTTTTTAGGAACAAAATGTTATATAAATCCGGCCAAGAATGATATATGAATAATCTTCTTTGTAAAAACCTTCAAATTATAGAAAGGAATAAAACTGGAAAGCTTGGTGTAATTGCCACTGAAGTGGAGATTTCTGGCTCAGAGTATGCGAAAACTCATTTTGAGAAAACGGCCTTTAAAGTTTTTTTTGTTTTTTTTATGGAATTGTACAAACCAATCATTTGACCTCTAATGAAAGCTTTGAATGCTTCCCATCTTCCATATGTAGAAGTTTCACGTCTTTGTTTCAAAAACTAAATTGATTTGCATGCCTTGCAAATCTAATGATGAGTCCCGAAGCCATCCTGTTAGAAGTCGCTTTGAGTCATATTAATGATGCTGCTGTATTGTCACAAATAATTACACTGGGTTTATTGGCAATCTGAAATCTAAGGAAGCAGTTGTGTAGACAACAAAAAGTAATCTATGAGTGAGTACTGGGTACCAGAATAGCATGATATTATATGGATCTCTGATGAAGGTGTCTCCAAATATCCAACAGGTTTAGGTGTTGTATACTCTTGCATCAATTTCCTAGATTTGGCTTGCATGTTATCACTACCTGTAGAACAATCTTTCACTGGGTCCAATTATCCATCCATCCATCCATCTTCATCCGCTTATCCGGTATCGGGTTCCCTAGGGAGGCACCCAGGAGGCATCCTTACCAGATGCCCGAACCACCTCGACTGGCTCCTTTCAATGCGAAGGAGCAGTGGCTCTAACTCTATCTCTAAGGGAGACGCCCAGCCACTTTCCTGAGGAAACCCAATTCGGCCGCTTGTACCCTGGATCTCGTTCTTTCGGTCATTACCCAGGCTTCATGACCATAGCTGAGGGTAGGAACAAACACTGACCAGTAGATAGAGAGCTTTGTCTTCTGGCTCAGCTCTCTTTTCATCACAACGGTGCAATAAACTTAATGTAATACCGCACCCACTGCTCAGATTCTCCGACCTATCTCCTGCTCCATTGTCCCCTCACTCGCGAACAAGACCCCAAGGTATTAAAACTCCTTCACTTGGGGTAAGGACTAATTCCCTACCTGAAGAGGGCACTCCATCAGTTTCCTGCTGAGAACCATGGCCTCATATTTCGAGGTGCAGATCCTCATCCCAGCCGCTTCCCACTCGGCGCAGCCCGGGCGGAGGGCGGAGGGCACGCCAATACCTTGCAACTGCCTCCGGAGTCCTCTGGGATATCATATCCCGGAAAGACTCCTTCTTCAGTCGGACGGCTTCCCTGACCACCGGTGTCCACCAGGATGTTTGTGGGGTTACCGCCCTTTGAGGCACCTAAGACCCTAAGATCACAGCTCCCCACCGCAGGTTCAGCAATAGAAACTTTGAACATTCTCCACTCAGGTTTAATACCTCCAGCCTCCACAGGGATGCACAAAAAGCTTTGCCGGGGGTTTGAGATGAAAGTCCGTCAGACGGTGAACTCCTCCAGAAGTTCCCAATTTACCCTGCAGAGGCTTGTGAGTATCCCCACAGCCGCCTGGGCCTCACACCCTGGGCAACTCCGGAGTAGGACAGAATCCAACCCCTATCCAGGAGTGTGGTTCCAGAACTGAGACTATGCGTAGAGGTAAGCCCAACCAGATCTAACTGGTAGCGCTCCACTTCCCGCACAAGTTCCGGCTTCTTCCACCACAGATAGATGACATTCCACGTCCCCAGAGCCAGCCTCTGCCGCCCGGGTCTGGTCGGTCGAAGCCCATGACCTTCACAGCCACCCATGTGGCAGTGCGCCCATGGGATGGAGAGAAGGATCCAACAAAAGGGAAAGGGTCCAATTAGCAATTCATATTGCCTCCTGCTACAACCAAGACTTTTCTTTGTAGTGGGGTATTTTATACATACCAGTATTGCTACTGTGAGTTGAATAAAGGATGTGCATACTTCCTCTACCACTGAATAAAATGGCACCAAAAAATGACATATGGCTTTTTAATTGGAAGATAATGAATTAATTAACACTAGGCAAATTAATTGATCGTCTCTATTATCTAGTTTTCTCTGACTGTATTACAAAACAAGTGATGATTTCCCAAAAGAGCTTTTCATAAATGTGGGTGAACAAGAATGTGATGGAGCCATATGTATTGTTCTATAGTCAAATGGAGGAGACACATCTGTTTTACACACAGGGAGACAGTTAGCATGTCTCAGTTCCATACTAAATACAACTGCCTATACACTAAAGGATATTTGTCTTAGAATATTGTTTTTTACATTATCAGACAAAAAGATATACATACTTAACTGCTTCATACTAACTAAGGAAATGATGAGTGCAGTTGCATGTCAATCAAACAGCTACTTCAAAAAGCCAGCACAAATCATATATTTCCAAGGATTTGATATTTATGTTCCCAAAAGCTGTTCCCCATTGTCCACAATTTGTTTATCTTTTTTTTCCCAGCACATGAAAAACCCTGGATGCTAGATCCGATCCACAAGATGTGTCGATATCACAGGACGTGCCTCGTGGCTGGCCGTATTTTTGCCTTATTCTGCCTCTAACTGGCTTACCCTTTTTCTTACCCTAACTCTAACCTACCCCCACTCCTTGTGCCTAAACACTAACTATGTCGACACGTCTAGCAAATCTGATCTAGCATTTACCATGTTAAACTCCTCCAATGTCTTTGTGCATTGCATTGTGGGAGAACAGTGTCCATCAACAGCACACTCAAAAAGTAAGAGTTTTTTAGTATGGATCCTGACCAGTTTGAGGAAACTTTTTTATTTCCAGTGTGAACACTCCACCTGATGAGATGTAGTATGTGGTGTGGATTTGGGACACAGCTTGTAACTGTGCTTTGGATTTGGCATCACGGCACCTTGGACCAATATGCACTAACAAGGGATTGAGTGAGATGAAGCATTCATTTTTTTTAAACTGTGGCTTAGCCTTGCACTTGTTTTCTTAGTTATTGAAAGATATTATGCTTTTCCATATTTTCTGTCATATCTATAATGTCACAATGACAGATGTTCTTATTTAAGTTGGCTAAAGCTTCAAATAATGAAGCAAAGGTATTTAAAAGTGTGAGCCAAAACACTCTGGTTTTTCATTTTTCTCAGCCCTATGTGATGTCAATCTAGGCCGGTTTTCTATATGGTACAAGGCTGTAGTATTTACATTACACATACTGCTACATGTAGCTACATGCTAACATTAGGGAAAACTGTAATCATGGTTGCAGATGTTGGTAATTGCTTACCAAATCCAAATTACATTGCTGGCGGAACATGTGTGATTGTTTGGTATTTGGTTTGAAAGCCTTTATTGGTGGTTTTAGACAGTAGAACGTGCTGCTACATTCCATTATAATCCACTGCTTACTACATGTAGCCACATGCTAACGGCAGGGTAAACCTCTAATCTTGGTTGCAGATGTTGTTAATTGTTTACCAAATCCAAATCGCGTTCCTGCTGGAACCTGCCCGGTTGTGTATTATTTGGTTTAAAAGCCTTCATTGGTGATTTTTGCTGCCGAGATTTCAGAAATACGAAAAGGCTGACCAATCGGAGTAGACTGGGCTGTTTCGGGAGGGGGGCTTAAAGAGACAGGCGCTTCAACAGAGCTCCTCAGAGGGTAAATACAGGTGCAGTTGCCATGGCCAGTATGAGAAAAATGAAGCAAAAGCATGTTAAAAATTAACCTGAAAATTAGTATAATAGATCCCCTTTAGAATGTAATAATCAGTTACAATTTTATGTATGCTTTACTGAATATCTACATGTAGTTATCAATTAATAGATAAAGGCCTTACGTAACCAGTTCTCATTTATTAGGTGCATGGTATTAATAAAATACTGTGTAATTAGCATGAGTCACCTTGGCTGTATAGATGAATTAAAGAACATCGTCTTCAGAAAACCAAACTGGAGAGATCTCTAGATGTGCAGTGCATGAACACCACAGGAATCAGAATCAAAGATGTTGCTAAATCTCAAGGATTTCCACTGTGTGTCTATACCAAACCCAACAACTGTGAAATGCTTTGATGTTTGCTCAGGTGGCTGTTGAAACATTGTGCTCCCCTCATACTGGTTTTCTCTGCCAGCGTGTACCTGAAAGGTTGGCTGTTTTTGCATTAAACCAAAAAATCATACAAAATCCAATATTTAAAAAGTACTTTATGCAAGAGAATATTGAGCGAAAAGGGATGCATTTTTGCAAACACTCTCAAATGCTACTAATTTCCTATTTAGTCCCTTGCAAGGATGGCCCCTTGCACAAAAACAAGATAATAACATTTAACAGCTGTGCATGCCCACACTGGTAAGAACCATGAATAAAAAGGAATGCATTCTTCTCTGTCAGAGTAAGGAAATCTGAATTGTCAGTCCTCTTTCAGTGCTGGCACACTGTAGTATCTTGTATCTATTAAAAATGCTCCTACATGAGGAACCTCTCACACCTGTCAGCTCCAGAGATCACCCACACAATCTCTGCTTTTGTCTGTCTGACCTAAGTAACAGCTTACACACACAAGCACACACACACACACACACAAACACACACACACACACACACACACACAGCTTCCCCGTCTCTAATGCCACCCAGACCCATGCACATCCATCATAATTATGCACAGCAGGAATTCAAATCGCTCTTTGTACTTCAGAGCAGAGGCACATTGCACTCATTTTCCTCCACATAATACAGCACAAACAAAACAAGGAACATAAAAAAAAAAATCTATTTTAGTTATATTTGTTTACTGACTATAACATTGGAAATGCTTCAGTTAATTCGGCAGAAATCTTGGAAAAAAAAAATCTATTTGGACTTCCTGTGGTTGCTTTATCCATCTTGTAAGCATCACATGAAGCAGTTGCAGCACAGACAATTTGGAATACCTGGAGGCTATACTGACTTGCTATGCAAAGCCATATCCTCCGTCATAACTTGTGTGGGATATGTCACTTTTTCTGTGACATTTTTCACTCATCTGAAGAACGGCTTCTAGCTGTGCTTTCCTACCAGCATCATATCCCCTTTCTCAATTGCATCTGAGACTGAGTTGACCTATGAGCAGTACACATCAATCTCTACCGGTGCAACACAGGCATGTGCGGCCTCTCCCAGGGTGTAAGTTATGTAGGGGTAACAGGAGTGACAGATAAAGAACAGAGTTACATGACGGAGAAATGGTGGCTCAGTATTGCTGTGCAGAAAACTAGCCTGCGCTTTCTACACTCACCCCAGCACCGTCTGTTTTTGTTGAACAATTTAATTCCTTTTAAAGTGCCCATATTATTTTTTGGGGTGTTACTTTGTGTCTCTTACGCTTCCACACGCATACAAACTTGAGTGAGATACAGATTTCTGAATGTCCTCTGCCTTCAGTCTCCAGGTGAGCTGTTCAAATTCTGCATGGCTTTCTACGTCACTAGCCAAGACAAAGTGGCTAACCGTAACACATGCTAGTGCTAGCATGCTAGCTCGTTCTCAATGGCAAAACACTGCTACAAAACACACTAGTTCACCATGATCTACAAAAGAACTACTTACATGTCTCTGTTCTGCAGGTATTCCACAAGTGCAACCTTGTTTAGAAGAAGTCTTCCAGCTAATCCTGCCTTACTGACCAAAGTTGGAGAGAGAGTTATCTGGCTGATGTGATCTTACCTAGCTACAGCGCATGTGTGAGTCCCAACAAAGATATTATAGAAGTGAGATGTCTCACTCTGTAGCTAAAACAAGTGAGATGTCTCATTCTGTAGCTAAAACAGAGACCTAAACACACAGGAAAATTAAACCATGTAAACCTATTCTGGTACAAAATACAATTATGAAACCTGAAAATGAGCGTAATATGGACGCTTTAAAAAACAATTACTTAATTATAGCTTCTTCAACACATGATTTGATTGACAGACTTCACAAACCCTCTCCAGTTTTTTAAGGACCCGTTGGGTGTGCAGGTGGTTGTGCGTGTGTCCTCTGTATATTTCATGTGATGTACATGGCCGTGACTATACTGCATTGTTTAGTGCAGGGGATAAAAGGATCAGACTAAATGTAGCTCTGTAAAATTAAATCATCTTGAACTGTGCAGTTTTCAAGTCTTAGGGTGACAAACTTGGTCATGGGGCATCACACAAAACACCCAGTCATGAAAAAAAATGGGATTTTGTTTCTTAAAAATGGGATTGTTCTCAATCTAATTTACTGCAAATCTGTTCTGATGTTTCTTTCAGCGAGACCCTAAATGTTAAACGAGTTGCAAGATTCAATAATCAAGAATGTGATGGTAGGTACTTTGCTTCTCTGTCACAGTAAGTCTATGTATAAGAAAGGAAAATGCACACTTGATGTCACCGTAGGGACCGGGAAGGAAGGGGTAAGGAAGGAAAGATGAGAATCGTAAACGTGTATCACAAATCATAAAGTTTTAACTCCTTGAAAGTGGAAGGTTGGATGAAACTCGTGGGAGATTAAGTGAGATTAAAAATGCCTAATACTTGGCAGCTCATCATTGGGCAGCTTTCCATGAAATGGTGACACCAGAGGTGACTTTGACACAAAGAGTAGAGCTGTGGATGACACTCTGTCATGTGGGAGCAGGGATTTTTTTTTTGTCAATTTCAGTGCAACACCGTCTGATAAACTGCAAAAGAATTGGGCTCTTTTTAGATTTAAACATGCATTCTAAAATGAATGTTGACGTAGTATAGTATTGTATATATAGTATGGTATTCGGTTAATTAAAAATGCTGTGTCCACAACACAGATCTAACAGATACTGTGTGGCCAGTACATCATATTGACCATAGGCTCCTATTATTACTGTAATCACTGAAGTTTCACACTTTAAATTGTATTTATGAAAACCACAATCTTGTGAACCAAGTCATTCTTTATTCTGGGTTCTTTTATATATATCCCTTGCAACCTATAATACCAGCTTGTGTTGCTGATCACAGTGGGCTGCACAGTACTTACACACACTGTAAGTGTTGGCTCCTAAAGTTAAAGTTTCATTGACCTGGGCCAAGCCAGTCCATGTTCAATTTCCCCCCACAGTAATGTTCTCCTGAATTAAATGAGTTTGTGAAATTGAGAGTATAGGAAACCATTTTGGAGAGATAAAATTATTTTTGGTACAGTGAGAGCAAAGCATATATCCTCTTCTAAGTGATTTCAGGGCCACGGAAAATCAATAGCTCTCTAGTTGCATTTCTGCCAAGTTGATGGAGGTGGTTGAGTACAGGTGCAGAGATAGATCAAGTTGGAAATCAATCAAATTCAAAACATTCCATTTGAAAGGCGAGGAATGTAGGGCACTAAAGTGAGCAGGAGTCAATTTTGGAACGCTAAAGGTTCAGTCATGTTGGAAAAGCATAGAGCATCTTGCCTAGGAGGATAGGGAGGTTAGTTTAACATTGTAACTGGTTCAATTACTTAAAAGGTTAACCTGTTGTTTTCTAAAAACTCCACAAAATGATCTGTTTTTCTAATCTTCTGTAGAGAATTAAAGTATTTTTAAGACAATAATAGACCTATATTTACATATCTGGTGGTGCGGTAGCTATTGCAGTGCTTGAGTATGTAATTTACCATTCCCAGCACTTAAACTGTCTCAAGTGGAAATGGAAGAGTGTTTCCTTTCTTTTTTTTTTATTTCAACCTCGAGTGACAAGACAAATTTATTTTCTCTCCAGTTTATTTCCCTTTGTTTTGATGTACGTATTTCAGGCAAGAATAATGTCTTACACTGTGCCTATAACTTTATCACTGGATGTGACCTTTTGTTGGGTTGAGAAAAAGACCAACACTTACCTGTAAAATGTCACAATGCTATCCTGGATGTCTTTGTAATTGTATTTTGGGCGGGTGAAAAAACAAACAAATAGAAAAATAATAGTGTGGGGAGCACAAAGGTGTTAACTTGCAGAGAGACAGGAAGTCATCTCCTGTGTGTTCATCTGCAAACATTGAGAGTTTTGATGAATGAAATGAAACATGTAATTCAAATTTGAACAATTTAGATTTTGTTAACACAGATTCAGTGGAAATTATATTCCTATAGTCAGAGTTGACGGCCCTGTGCAGGTTCTGTATTTGTGTCTCCTTCATGTAATCCTGTGAGAAAACATACATTTTGTAAATTGAGTTAACTGCATGTCTCTTTGTTTTACAGAACACTAAAAACCAGCAACAAAAGACTTAAGTTCTTGGTTGGGTTTTGAAAAAAACAGAGCAGTTTCATGACTGGATTCACACAGAGTTCTTCTGAAATAAAGCATGGGATGCGATTTAAAATTGTATATAATACATTTGATATTTTTGGCCAATTTAGGCCTTTAATTGACAGGACAGCTAAAGACAGGAATGGGGAAAGAGAGGGGGGATGACAACCAGGTGAGCTGCCAGGGCATGCCATATAGTCCATTTTTAAACAGGCATGTAAAGCCCTGTGCTAAGTGTGGCATAAAAAAAACACCAAACCACGATAATTAGGACCAAAATTATGAGATTGAACAAACATTTGACAGCAGTAATGAACTATTGTCTAATTGTTGGTGTGGATATAGCAACTGAAACGAATCCAGACCATGGATATGTGACAGACATGGAAATACAACCCAGAGTCATTTTAATCACATCTTTAAACACAAATATTATTGCACTATCACGCACTTGAAGTTAGCATATCCACTGTTGTTTGTCATTGTTGAGGTTCAAAGGCACAGAATATGAGATGAACACTATGAAAAGGAAAGATTCAAAATGACGCCAAAATATCTTACAATAACTTATTAGGTACCACATGTACAGGAAATGTCAAATATGAAAATTGCATTGTGAGAAAAGGCACACAATTCTTTTTTTAATCTACCAGTTTTCCAAACCAGTGAAGCTAAGCAGTACAAACAGAAAGGAAATATGCACCTATAAGTTCTGTCATAAAATGTGCATAACTGTTTTCTTAAACTTTAGAAAATACTGTCAGAAACGTGTTTTGTGACTGGGCTCCGAGCTCTGTGCCAGATGTCAGGCTCCCCCACTTAGCTCCCGAGGTCAGAGAAATTGAGCAGGTATGTACGTGACAAGTAGGAATGGCTGTTTGTGCGATGAGCCATAATTGCGCCGATAGGAACCATTACCTGTCCTTCCCAGGTGAGATTATCAAGTCAATGGTCTTGAACTAATGACCAGAACATTTAGCCCAGACCTCTACGAGCTGCTCAGCGTCTGAGTGGCAGCGAGGAAATCTGTCTGAGATGAAGCACAAATCAGCCTTTTCTACAGCCACCGCTAGGACAGCTATGGACAAATGAATGGCATTTATAACAGCAGGAAGTGAAGAGTCATTCCCTTGTCAGAAGAATAATAATCCACAGCTCAACTTTAAATCTTTTGATCAAATATTGCTGTCGAAAGAATCTCTCTTAGTCTTCATAGTGCTAATTTATATTCACTGAAATGCTTCTGCTTCCTAAAAGATGAGCGCAAAGGAAATCATTCAAAAAATGTTTCCTCAAACCAGCACTTATCAATATTTTTATACAAACAATTGATAAAAATAACTATGTATATGTGAAATGGGTCACTTGTAGTGGCAAGCCCACATATAATCATCACCTGACTTTGCAGTTCCCCTCAGCCAATCTGATCTCACAGAAATACGTGAAATGACCACGACCACTCAACACCACTTTATGTACCGGCACAACCCGTTCTCACTCCCACCTCGTTAAACACTGACGCTTGGTCAATGGCTCTCAGCATCACTTTCACCCAAGGGACCAGGGTTGGTGTCCCTTTCCTGTCCCGCGTGTCACTGAAACGTACATTTTGTAACCCCACCCATGATCTTTTCCTAACCCTAACTGTCCCATTCCTGTGACGGATGTCAGTTAAACGCATGTTGCAACTCAGAGCATCGAAAAGTGACGCAAATAGTCCCGACCATTTTTTCTCAAAAACTCAATATCTCTGAGGGTTTTAAAATAACTTTGTGTCATTCCCCCTCAGTCTCTCTGACTGGATGGGTAAACAATGAAGCAAAAGTTCTATTACTGAGGAAATAATGCCTTTCATTCTTTGAACTCTACTAAAAATAGGTTTCAAGATTAGTAGTGCTGTTTACACAAAATTCTTAACCTACTTAGTGTACATTAATAAATAATAACTTCTGACAATTGTTGCCCTTTTTTAAATGGCAGGAGTGAAAATGAGTCATCCTCAAAATTTTGTGGTTTTAGAACAATGAAGACAGTTGTAGAACAATTACATATGAAACAGTATGTCAGCTCTACGGGACGTTTTTTTTAACCTAGGCAACTATCATCTTTTTCCCACATTATGTACAGATTTTTAGGCATTCTATTGTCAAATGGCTTGATAAATAGTGCATAGAGCTTCTGTAAATGGAGCATGGCTCGAGATCCCCCTAAATTTGGGTTGAGCCCCAAATGTTCACAACTTCTAGCTTCACCCTTGACTGAAATAAAACCATGTGGTTAGTTCTAGGAACAGTAAGTACATACATGTGTTACATAGACTATTTGATGTTGAAGTTAAAACTATAATATGCAAGATTATCCTAAAAAACAATGTATAGACTGATAGACTGAATCACAGTGAGGTCGCGCTAACTAAATCACTTCAGGGCAGTGCTTGAAGTGGGAAAAAAAAGTAGCTGGTACTCTCCTGAATTGGCAAATCTTTATGACATATGAGATTTTTACAGTGAAAAACAAAACTTTGAGATGTTGCTGGTATAACAACAATTTATTGTTATTTAATTTTTATTGAAATATTATTTGCAAGTGACGGAATGCTGCTACATGTTTTGCAGCCCAGTTTGTTTTCTTTAAAAACAAGACAGCTGTTTTTGGATCAAGAATACACAAGTTGGTCCCTTGACCAACAGTCAGGCAATCCACATGTTTCATCAGTGTCAGTGACTAAGGTAACGTTAAGGTTGGTAGCTGCAGACTCCTCATTAACTCTAGCTGTTCCGCTTACATCAACGTTAACGTTAACTTGAAGTTCATGACTCAAACCTGATGTTTCTGGTTGGACTTGGACCTCTGTTGAAGTGTCTGGCTCTGGCACATGTGTTCTTTTAGTGCCTTTCTGAAGCCAGGCTGACACAAAGACTTACAAACTCAACACATTTCTTTTTAGTTTCTATGTTTTCAGCGGTGAAAACCTGTTACGGTCAGGCTCCAGGCATCAGACAGCTTTTTAGAACTAGCATGCGTGGAGAAGTGAACTTATGATAGGGTGGGCCAACTGCTTACTATTTCATGATTCGTCAAGATCTGAGGTAAGTCACGCAGTACTCTCTGCATAGTGAGGTTTGTGTAACGTTAGGGTCATTACCAATCTCTCTGCCAATGACGCTTTCTCTGTCAGTGGAGTACCGGCTACATACAAGAAGTAGCGGTATGCAAGAAAAAGTGCTGCTAATGAACTGTTGGTCAAAATACTATTATACAGAGATAATATTGGAAATCATGTGTTTCCCTTTTAGAAAATATTCAGGAAATGTCTTTAAGACACCCTGCATACAAATTTCCTTAAATGCCATCATACACTTGAGTAACAAGTTTTAAAGACTTGTCTTAACAAAGCCGGCTGCCTGGTTTCATGTTGGACAGTACAACTACAGTAGATTAAAGGAATGATAAGAATGATGCAAAAGAGCAGCTTTTGTATCCGGTAAAGCTTTAATAGCACCACATCTGCTCACTTCAAAAACGAGCTAACCATAATCTCACACCTGCTGTTAGCTTTCGCTCAACTGCACCAGGAGATAAATCTCAAGGACTGGCACACAAATGCACACGTGCAGACATAAATTCACACCCAGACTGTCAGTGTGGATCCAAACGTCTGAGGCCAAACATCTGGAACTAATGCTCAAGAAGATCCTCTCCGACTTTATTAAATTACTCTCCTCCTGAAAAGAAGTGTATTTGGTCAACACTTTAGAGACTCAACATCATGCATCGCCCCAAAGCAGCGGTACATAAAGTGTGGCTGGTTCTGTTTTTGAGGACTGAAATGAATATTGCTGTTTCCAAGGCAATCTTGTTTGCACTGTCTAATCCAACTCAGATTTGCAGTCTTGAAGACTGGTCTCAGAGGCAGTTTGAGGATTACCCAGTTTGAGTTTTATAGACACCACTTGCTGGTTGCTGTTTTGAAAAAACAATCTGTATGAAAAGACAAAAAAATAACTGTGGTCAGTGACATTTTTTTACTAATATGTGTGTGGTTTACACACAGGGCTGGCATGATGAAAGAATGAGGAAGAGTACAGCAACTGAGAACTCAATCCAGTACAAGCAGCATGTGCCATGCAATTGTAGTCAACACTTGGGGTGCCCATAGTCTCACATGGCTTCTGATGGCTGTCAGTGTTTGATATTTACTAGTGTATCTACATCCCTTCCTCTTGTCTGTGCGGGTATAAGACATTTTTGTGCTGCAACTGGAATTTCACTTTTCATAGCCAGCTTTGCCAACATGTCTTTCTGTCCAGCTTCTTGTTGTTCGTTCCACCACCCAGTAAGTCTTGAAGACAACAGTCTGTATCACGTCCGAGGCTTAGCTTGACACAAAATGAAATAAAGAAATTGGTCCTGTAGGAACATTGCAACTTTAGGTTAAGTCATTATAGGTAAAAATGCAGCAGATAAATTACTTCCACCTCATCCACTTACACAGCATTCATCAGAGAGCAGAATACATAAAAGCTAATTGAGCATTTTTGCCATTTGGGCTGTATTAATTGAAAAGCCATCACTGCCAGCCATGCACCAAATGACCACATTAACTGTCAACATTATGTTTGACATCCTGCTTGATGAAGTAGTGCTCAGGGAGCTCTCAGTGGGCTCTTAGAAACATCATGCGAGAGAGAAAGAGAGAGGAGCCATGCTGAGCTTTGTGTGTAGGTGTCCAGGCCTAAAGTCAAAGAACAAATTGCCGTCTCTTTGCATCACTGGTGCTAATCACTGATGGATGGATTTGCCATGTCATCCAGGATTTGTGTCTGCCGAGATGAAACAGTACAAACTTTTCATAGTGTGTTGTAAGTTCAGATGGAAATGAAACAGAGAATGAGCCCCGCAGTCTATTTAGAGACAAGCTCTCACAAGCTGTTTCCCTCATTTGCACCTCATTTCTGTTCGAAGCGCATCTATCATGTCCTATCTTCTGCCTGTGAGACATTTTCACCCTTGTTGCTCTTTGGGTCTCACCCCATTTGAGTATCTGAGCCTGTGTTCAGAGTAGGTAGCCTGGGGAATAAAATGCAGATTGCTGTCTTTTTTGGTTCTCGCTGCAGTACACCCACTCATGCGCAGCCCTGTGCAGTGTGTTGCTTGTAAAATGACAAAAGTGCTTAATTTTAACATAAAGGTATATGGCAGATCCTTCTAGATTCTTTGACTTGTGTATTTGCTCAAGGATTATGTGGCACTGTGCTCTGCAGAGTGTGCTGCAGACAAAAATACCTGAAGCATTACATTTCAAATTGCGTGGCTTATTTTTATAATGCTTAAAAACATATCGAGATGAATAAGCACACAAACCCATTTTACTGACAGAGAGAAGCAAAAACTGCTTTCTGAATGAAATGCAAATTCTAACCCATCAGTCATTTAATAGTTACATAATGGGATGTGATGATAACTTTGTAATAACAAAAACATGTGTTTGAGTAAATTAACCAAAATAGAAAGAAGTACAACAGAGTAAAGGGTTCAACCCTGTATTGACACACCTTCCCTTAGTTATATAAAAAAACTCAAAAGCATCTAAAACTTTTAAGTGCATTTGAACATCATATTTTTAAAATAGATAATGAGTTAGTCTTTTATTAATACGGCAGCACGTAGTGCCCTGTGTGACTGGGTCCCTGGTGTGAAAAAAGTTATCCTTAATCCCACCTAGAACATTCCTGTAGTTGCCAAATGTCTCCAAGGAAATTTCGATGAGAATATGCCTTGGAGACATGAGCCTCTGATAAGTCTTTCTTCACTGAACCTTATTTCCACGTTGGCGTCCCTGGCAACGGTGAATAGTAACTGGAAGAGATAGACAGTGCTAATATGGGGATTAAAGGTGCCGGCTGCATAGTGGTGGTGCATTTTTGGCATTTCTGTGGGTGGGAGGCCAGGACGTCGCACATAGAAACCAGTTAAGATCAGGAAGAATTCATTATCATTATTTAGCAGTGGTAAGTAAGGGCCGAAGAAAAAAATCATGGCCAATCTCTCATCTCTTTTAAAAGTCAAACTCTCTTTGACACACTAACAGTTTGGTAACAAGGGTGGGGAGTGCAGAGGAATGTCTCCCAAGAGGAATCTTGAGTGAAGTTATAATGACTCTATTTAAATTGTGAGTGTTTATGGACCTATCAAAAGTCCAGCATTCATCCTGTTTTAATTTGCAGTTATTCATTACACTATAGTACAAAACATTTAAAGGATGTGATAAGTATTTTGCATGTTGTCTTTATTATGTTATACATACTTGTTATATTAATGGGGTTGCATAATGACCAACGATTGAAGTATAAAATGAACTGGAAACAACGTTTGAGTCAGGAGCCAGTTTATTCCTATGAAAGGTCCTCAGTGGCACATGAAGCTCCATCATGGAGCCTAAACCGCGTATAAAATGACACTGATGTTAGGCACTGCTTCTGCACTGTGAGGCCCATAGAGCAGGTGCACCAGAGACTTCTGCTGGCCCAACAAACTATTCCAATTTATTGCTCCACTAACTTGAATGGGGATTAAATGATATACCTTATTTATTCAGGCAAGGTTCTTTGAGAGGCAGCCTCTTATTTGCAAGATCGCCCTGATAACATTCATACAGTTACATACATCCACAACTGGAAGCTGCCCAGTACAACCACATCCTGATATGCCGGCCACTGAACAGCTCCACAGGAGTGGATTGGGTTAAGGGCACCTCAGTGTTGGTCATGGAAAGTGTGGTAATGCTGCTGTTTCACTTTCCTTACATAGACAGTCTGGCTAGTAAACCAACAACCTCCCAGTCACAAGCTTGTTCCAAAAAACAAGTCATTTTGTGGGGGTTGTCACACTTGAAAAACATGTATCTACTGATTTACAGATGGCTCTTTCTCCATGTAAGTAAGTCTATGGAAAAAAGTATTTTTGAGCCAGAGGGCATCACCTGACGGGCAAGGAAGTTGTCATTCCACTGTTTGCCACTATGTCCAATGCATTTCTTGGGGTCCTGTAACCAACCTACAGAAAATTATCACACTGCAGTTTCTGTCAGCTCTACTGAGCATTTTAGCGTTCTTGAGCCCATTGTTTTGTTTTTTTTGACCTGTGACTCATCAGTGTCACTTCCAGACACAGCAGGCATAGTAACTAGTTGGTGAATATAGCGGCGCATCTAGCCTCGTCTCAAACAATGCCTCAATTTGAAATGACCACATCTTTTTTTGAGTGGAAAATCCCAATCAACAACTAATGGTTAGGTACTTCACTAATCAGGATTATCCTTGACATTAAAGGTAAATATTATACTTGTGTTAATGATGTAATGTATAGTTTAATGTCAGATAAAGATGTAAAATAAAAAATATGAAGATGCCATTATGGGCTAATAGACCTGTTCAGACCTTCAGAAAAATGTGAAGTCCACACACAATTTCCAAAACACTCAGGTTGTAATCCTATTATATCAGGCATTCTGCTCAGAAAAATGAAATCATCTGTTGAAACTGGAGTGAGGCCAAGTTTACATGAATGAATTAACAGATTCACTTCCACCCCCTTCAGTGATTGCACCTGGATTCCCTAAACAGAAAACAGCATAATTTCACTGATAAAGGCCTGTAAATAAATTGCACTTAAATCAAATGTGTCTTAGTGTTTTGGACCTTTGTAAAATGTGTAATGCATTGGTGATGTTGTGCATACTTTGTATTCCTTCAAAGTACAGTATATACAGGGAAAGTTAACAACTGACTTAACAGTCTCAGTTTGCTGCAAAATAACTTTCACAGTATATAGTAGTAGTGGTAGATAGTAGTAGTAGTATTAGTAGACAGACTAACAGATTGTTTAAATCAGTGACTTCCAACCAGGCGTATACGTGCCTTAGGGGAAACCTCTACAGTTGCCGCAGGGTATGAGGAAGGCAAGACAAGGCAGCTTTATTTACACTTTACATTTCAGGAACAAGGCAATTGAAAGTGCTTTGCATAAAACATTAAGAAAGATTAGGAAGGACAGACCGCTCAATTTATTTTGAAAACAGAAAGATTTTCTCAAAACACTGCCAATATAAACTTGTGTCAGCTGTAACACCTCACTATGTTGTGATTGAGCATACCTCATAACTAGGCAGGGAAGTATATTGGCTGAAGCTAAAAGTAATGAATAAACTGTTCAAATTGCCTAAAAGTAATTAATAAACATTTTAAATAGCTAAAGGTAAAACAGTTAAAAAAGGTAGCTGAGTAATGATTAATCCAACCTGATCTCACTGATTTACGTGAAATGAAAACAGCCCCTTAACTCAAACTCTGTGGCAGTTACCGTTGTTGTTCTGAATGCTACATCATCTTCTCATTCACTTTACGTTGGCATTGTTTTCAATTGGTGCCATACGGAATCTTTGCACATTCCGTGCCACCACCACGTAACAGTAACAGTTTGTGATCATTTCACGGGATTTTTTGAGACCAGGCTGATTGAACAGTTGAAATTGTTAGCTAAATGTAATGGATAAATGGTTATACAGAAGTTGGCTTAGTACACTAATAGAGAAATGGCTATAGTAAGCTAAGTGATGGGCTATTAGCTTAGTAGCTAATGGATAAACAGTTGAAATGGATCGCTAAAAGTGATGGAGAAATGGTTGCCTTAGCTTAATAATGTGTAACTGGTTTAAATAGATATTAGAAATGTAAAAAATATATAAAAAGTAAATGGTCAAAAGTAATAAATAAATGGTTATAATAGTTAGCAAAAAGTAACTGATTGGAGAACCTAACAAATAAATTGTTGAAATAGATTCTACAAAGTAGTTTAACGTAACAAAAAAGATTACTGTAACAACCAGTGTTGTAGTTTAGTCAGTAACTGTCAATTTGGTTTCCCCAATGTTTAAGTCAGAATCCAAGACTGAGTCACCAAAGAAGAGTTCAAGTTGAGAGTGAGTTGAGTAACCATTACATGAGTTTGAGTTTGAGTCGAGTCACAAGTCCAGAGAATAGCAACTTGAGTCTGAGTCCAGGACTCAAGTACTCCATCACTGGCCCCTGCATGAAACCGTTGCAGACTAAATACATAACAATATCTTAGTTACACATTTTTATGAGCTATTGCATATAAAAATACTCAGAAACTTAATCCAACTCTCAAGTCCTATTTTATGAATGCTCCAGTTAGATTTAATAAATCCCAAGTTAGCGTCCAAGTCCAAGTCATCACTGCGCAAGTCCAAGTCAGGAGTCCAGAGAATAGCGACTCAAGTCCAAGTTCAGGACTCCACAGGTACTCCATCCCTGGTAGCAACAACAATCAGTACTGTGAACGTCTAGTTTTAAATGAATTCAAATTAACACAATGGCTGGATTCAATAATGAAGTCCTTGAATTCATCTGACAGGGCTGTGGCGATAGCCTCCATTAGACAAAAAAGACCCATGTTGATAGCATGGTATTAATGCAGGCACACACTCATTACACACACGTTGTGGAGTGTAAAAGCGGGAGTGCATAACAATGTCTGAAAGAGTTAATAAGCTTTAGCTTCAAGGTAGCCGCCTGTTTCAACAGGCAAGTGTGGATAGATGGGGCTGTTTGATCGCTCATTATCCAGGTGCGCTGCTCCAAGGTTGTCGTGTTATTGCATCTTGACTAATTATGTAAGGTCAATACCAAAGTCTTTTCACATCTAAATTCATTATTCTCGGCGAGGACCCTTCCCAACTGCTACATTCATTAATGCTGCACTATGAAAATCCTGTGACTTTAATACAACCACGATCCCATCCCTGTACTCCGTCTGATCTTTCAAGTTATGAATGTCCCTTAATGGCCAGGTATGTGTCTGGCTTTGGAAGAAAAAATAACTTTAAACTGTTTGTGTTGGTAGGACTGAATGTTGCTCAAACCCAGACTGAAGCCATAATATGTTTAACTGTCCGTGGCCGTGTGTGCATGTCTGTGTGAACGCGTGGGTAAGTTGGTGTGCATTGTTAGCTTTTCTCCTAAAACCATCACTTTCATCTCCCCAAATAGGCCAAGATAGATTACTGGAATTTCTAAAAAATCAAAAATCCCTAAAATGGAAGAATACTGTGGCAAACATGTTATTATCTTGGCCCTGAAGAAATTATATAATGAATAAAAAAAAGGAATTGAAATGAGCACTTCACTGACACTGTCAGAATTCCCATTAGTGACCAAGAAAATGAAAGATCTTCCATCAAAGGCTGAGATGACAGCACTGTATTACTCACTTCCACTAGCTGAAATTTCCTTTTTTTCTTCACAAACCTCTGATTACTGCTTATCTGTAGTTCTACACAGTAATACTTGAATTTTTCCTTCTATTTCATCTTATTGTTTAAAGCACCCGCGGAAAACAATTTTTAACGATGAAGAAGAAAAACACACATGCCTTTATAGTCACTTATCCCACTAAGGGATAGCTTTCCTGATTTCAAAAGTGGATTTCATCACCAGGGTAAACACTGTTGTCACTGAAGCACTTGCTTTCTTTTTCTTTGACCTGCCATACACAAACTATATCAAATGTGAAGGAATGATCCCAAGTGTATTACATTTTAATGGTGTTATTACAGCATACGAGGACAATTAGTTCATCAGCAGAAAGAGGAGATAATTTCCAATGGCCTAGCTCCATTTAATGGCAGTCCCAGGGATGCTGGCACAGCAGAATTAAACCCTGTAGAAGAGTGCAACCGTGGATGGCATTTACAACCATAGACAGCTACTTAGAAGTTGTGATTGTGTAGGCAATTTACCTGAAGAGCCACTGTACTTAGTAAAAGAAAATTGAGAATGTTTAAACAAAAGAGCGTGATTGGCTTCTTTAATCATAGAAAATATGTTTCCATGCAAAATCCCTCTTGAATTGAATTTATATATAGCAACGTAGTTTACAGCAGGGATTTCTGCGGACAGGCTGTAATGTTCTATCGTTAAAAAGGTAAGTTGGGCAAAATCAGATGATGTATAGCTTCAGCAACCCCCATTCCACGACATCTATTATTCTTTGACAGTTTCACGGTTGTCGGGCCACCCATAATGATATCCGATGGGTCAACTTGAAATTGGACAGGTGAGACGGTATGTCATCCTGACATAAGGACAATGGGAGCAGCATGAGGGTTGATAGCAAGAAATATTGATTTAGGGGTATTTTTCCGCCAACATTTTTAGCTGGCGTGAAGATCATCCTCACATTTTCCACTGAATGGACATTTTAGAGATGATAGATTTTAGCAAAACAAGCTTTAAAGGATTATTTTGTCGGTTTTCTTTTGTCTCCCATGCTACTATTGAAAAATGTTTTTTTGTGTGTGCTGAAATGTTGGTACAGTTAGTAGAAGAACCTTGATGTTTAAATATGAAACCGTGCAAAAGTTATACATGTATAACATGTTATACATGTCAGCTATCAGTTCAAAATAATGACTGAGTTAACCTCTAGCTGTGACAAGCTTCACAAAGCCTCAGACACTTTGAAAAGCAGATGCACACACTCCTGAGAGAGTTACGTCAATGCCTGAGTTGCCATGGCTGCATGGCGAAATCTCTGATGTTTATCCCCCCCCCCAATGCTTTCAAAACGAGAAGACAGGAGATACTAATCAAATCAAACACCAAAGTTCTTTTATTACCATGAAGAATCATGTAGCCTTTGCTGTCGCCGACTTGTTCTTGTCACTCTTTAAAAATGATAAATGATTTTGCAAAGTGTTAAGTAAATTACCTGGAGTGTTGCGAGACAAGGAGAGAGCCGATCTGTGGGTGAGAGCTGATAAAAGTGTCCTTGAGCTATTTCATGCAAGAAAAATTCACAGTGGATTAAAACAAACGACTGTAAATAGCTCTGTTCGGTGGAGGTAAAAACGTGTCCCGTGATTTGTCTGCGGTATCTCTTATTGCTCAGTTCCAGTCACTAACCCTCACCCACCAATTAACTAAATCAAACTACAGTAACTGCAAGCAGAGCCGGAAAAGCCTTTTTTCTGTTTCATACACAGCAGGTCGTGAACATGCCAACATGTCAAATTTGTCTCTCTGCCGTGTTGTAAATTACAGGGGAGCAAACAAATTAACGATTATGGAGAACATGTTTTCCAAAAGATTGTCCACATAGTCGTTTAAGGCCCTGTCAATCAGCTTCCTACTATGAGTAATGTGAGCCTACATGTTTTCAACCAAACAGTGTACGTTATTTGACTAGAGAGATTTCTGTATTCCTTTGTTTCTCTGTGCTCTTGTCACAGGTTTGAAGTAGGCGGGGCTCACTTGGAAAAGGGTGATGTCCTGTACTTCTGTGCATCAGCTGTCAATCAAACCAGATCAAACCACTCTCACAGTCCGGATGAAGAGTTCTTGGGGTAAAGTCTAAACAAATTGAGAAATAGGTTTTAGGGGCTTTGAGATTTTAGCTGTTCTTTCATGGAAACTCCTCTGGAAAACAGCAACTGTTTAAATCCCTTTCATATAATAATTTAAATGCATTTTCAAACACTTAACATTTAAAAAGCTAATACTCAGACCCTCTCTGTGGTGATGAAACTTGTACGAAATATTGTAAAAGGATGTGTGTATTTTCTTGTTGGATTTGAAGCAGTAACATAATGTGCCACACCTAATTGACCAATTTTCTCTGCTTGAAACCAAATAACTATACAACTGGGGTGATAGTTGAAAACTATTCTAACTATATTTCAGTCAGGTCTTTTGGTTTATTGTTCTGTCACGACCAGCAGCAACAGTTTCGTAATATTGTTGTGGTATAAAAAACACCCACTCATACACATACGCATAGATACACAAAGAAGCACACATAAACAGGCTCAACAAACCAAACACATTTCCCAGAGAAGAAAATCCACAAGCACACAAAGACAGCTGACATGTTGTCTCTGTGGAAGCCTGATATGCTGAAATTGGTCCAAATACACTGTCACAAACTTCATTCTACACTAATGTTTCAGCACTGTGGGCAGTACTTCAGCACCATGGACAGAGGAAGACAAGGTATATTTAAATGTCCCATGGCCTGACAATTTTACTTATGAGGTTTTTTCACATTAATGTGAGTTGCCCCAGCCTGCTTATGGTCCTCCAGTGGCTAGAAATGGCTATAGGTGTAAACCGAGCCCTGGGCATCCTGCTCTGTCTTTGAGAAAACAAAAGCTTAGATGGGCCAATCTGGAATCTTGCTCCTTATGAGGTCATAAG
>NC_045737.1:22848856-22865591 GCF_008692095.1 Etheostoma spectabile | reverse complement strand
CAAGGTTACCTCCCCTTTCTCTGCTTTGCCCGCCTAGCGAATTTTGCCCGCTCATCGGAAAGAGAGAGACATCATGGCTTTCAAGCATGCACAGTATGGCAGTTGGTCAAGGCCACACCCCCACCCTCCACCTTGCCTGCCCTCTCTCCTCCTCAATAGCATTTAAAGCTACAGACACAGAAATGGAATGTCCTAAGAAAAGCTCAATGTGGGACTGGCTCTAGTGACTGTAATTCTGCACCAAGGATAAGTTTCGTGAAAGATTCAGATACAGTATTAGGGATTAAGCTTCCAAAAAGCACCATGTCATAGGACCTTGAGTCCTAGAGACTCAAGAGATTGAGTCCCTACAAAGAAGCTGAAATTGCTGGTTATTGCATACATGGAGAGGTGGATGTCATTTTTTGCTCCAATGAGCTCTGTGTCCTCTCGCTTAAGGTCAATAAGCTTCTGTTCAGTTTTGAGCCTCTTCCCAAATCCATTAAGAGTTGCTGGGTGTTTTTTGGTTGGGTGGAAACAGCACAATGATGATGGGAACCTGTGAGATGTAAAAATAGCCCAGAATATATGCATTTGCTAAAGGAACGCTTGAAGAAGTAGTTAATAATGTGTGAAGTGGCCTTCTCCACGTCACATATGCTATACATTGCACTTATAAAACATAATATTCTCTCTGTTGTTTGTGGAAAATATTTTTATTTCCTCTACTAAATGTGTTATTAATGTACAAGTGAAACACCCTCAAGGAATCATAGGGGGCATGGCCATACCTTAGATCAGAAAAGGAGGAGAGAGAGAAAGAAATTTCCAATAAAACCAAAGTAAATCCCTACCAGATACCATTTGGCAGACGGTTGCTTGATATACCTCAGGCTGGATATTAAAAATCGCAGAAGAGCTGTTCTACTGACAACTTAATCCATTTAGAGACACTGAGTAAGCAGCAGGAAGCTGAGTCAGGGTCAGTGTACACAGAGGTCTGTCATTTCTCACATGAGGCACAATAAGTTTATCTCTCACGCTTAAGAGTCAGACAAGAGGCAGAAGAAAAACATAATTATTCTGTTTGGAAATAAGGATGATCAAAACATGAAAGCCCGCTCAGACTAGGCAAGTTCTTGAAAAAAGAAAACGGGGTTTACATGTTCTGTCATTTAAAAAAAAAAAAAAAAAGACAGTAAGGACTTATCGCTGTCTTGATGTAAGAATACATAATGCAAAATCCTTGGATTGTGAAGGGCAGAGAAAAAGACCTTTTAAAAACAGCAATTCAATATGTTAATTAATAAGGCCATGATCCAAGGTAGAGCAAGATTGGCTGGGGACACAGCGGCCTCGCTGACTCTCCTATTAGTACCTGCAGAAGACTGGAGGAAGAAATTTGGTGCAAATGGAATATACAATGTGGTGGCTTAGATAACAAAGAAGCTGTGAACTTTGGTGTTTCTGCAGATGGAAAACTGATGTAGTAGCTGGCAACAAGTCTGATTATAAAGAAAGATAATACGATGGACTTTTACAAGTAAAATTCCAGCCATTAGAGAAAATATAAAACCACCTGTGCCCTCCCAATGTATCAATATAGCATCTTCAAGAGAATTTACTTTAACCAGGTGATATATAGCTCCATGGTTTGACACTCAAGTCATATCCTACCTGATGACATTAGCTCCTAGCTACAGAGAAATGTTTGACACGACCAGCTTACTGTGGTGGAAGAAATATTCAGATACTTCCCTAAAATAAAAGTATTAATACCACACCATGTAAATACTCCACTGCAAGTCTTTGTGCAGTAAAATGTTCCCTGTCAGTGTTTTACATATATGATGTTTTTTGGATCAATATACTGCTGCAACAATTCACATGTTGCATTTTACTGCTGTAGATGTTTATGTTTGGGCTAATGTTGTCACCTTTATATACTGTTGGGTAGTTTAACCAAAAGAATTGAAACAATGTGTTATATTCCATGAGATGCTGTATCCTGAGAATCATGTGTTTATAAAAAAATCTACTTTTCATCAGCTCAAAAAAGCTTTGTGTTGATGCATTTTCCAACTGATCCAAGATGCTTTTTAAATTGTTTATTTAGCTTAAAGGTGTGGTAGGCAATAGTTTTTAGTGTTGTTGGGCATTAATTTTACAACAACCTATTAGCGTTTTGTAATTCAAGTGGTCTGAGAGAAAAGTAGACTTCTGCAACTCTTTGCTCTGTTTTCTAGCTTTAGTGAATCTAGCCCGTGAGGGGAGACTTTGGCCAATCACAGGTCATTTCAGATAGAGAAAGTGTTCCTATTGGCTGTTCTGCTTATGCATGTGGGGGTCTCACTCTACTTCAAATTCTGTTTGTTGGGCAAACCAACTGGATAGCTCAGTTGGTTGCTTGGGGGCCCATATAGAGGTTTACTCCTAAACGCAGTGGGCAGGCTTCGACTCCGACCTGCAGCCCTTTGCTGCATGTCATCCCCCCCTCTCTCCCCTTTAATTTCTTTGGCTGTTCAGTTCAGTTTATTTTATGAAAGGGGACAGTGCAATTTAACAAAACACATGATTTGCCATGGGTTAAAAAAGCCATAATTAGCCAAAAGGCTATTTTTCATCAGTATTCCCCTGCCCCCGATGTTAAAAAAAAGGCTTTTTTAAAAACAAAGAAATAAAAAGACAGCACAAGCTAAACAAACCTTAACACAAAAAAGTACAGAAATAGAAAACAACAAAACAATGCCCAACACAGAAATTACCACAAGACAAGACACAACACAAAAGCAGAAAGAAATACAGCAAAGCAAAGCACCAGGAGATAAAATGAAAAAGAAATCCTGTCACTGAAGGCCAACAAACGCCACCAAAAAAAATCCTGTTTGTTTTTGCTTTCTACCCACTGTAAATTTAGAAGTAAGGGGATCTTCTCAACCCATCAAGGACCGCTTTATACTTCAGTTCATCACAAACATTCAACATCAACACATCTGGAGTACTTGGTTCTCACTGGACAAAGGGGACAGTACTTTAATAAATGCACTTACATTCCACCACTTGCTTACCATGCTAGTGTGCTAAAGTGCTTCTTGTTTACTGTGTTTACTGTAGATGAATTAATCTTTTATGAGGTTAAATGAACATTTTCATAATAAGCATTAAACCTTTAGGATAAAGTTTTACATTTTGGGAAATACACTTTATTTGACTTCCTACTGAAAGTTAGAAGATTTACAGAGAGTGATGTCAATATTTTTACATTACTCTTGAATATGAAGAATATGCATATCAGCTTCTACTTTTTCAAAAGTATTTTATGAAGTTAAAAAGAAGAGGTTACTGGTTGCTCTGTACACTCAAACTTAGATCAAACAAGTGTTGTGTGCTCTTGGAAAACAGTGAATCAAACAAGATGAACGGGAAGGCAATCCAGAATGACAACAAAGAAGGACATTTAAAAAACCTTAATTCAACAGGGCTTTAAAGGTTTAATTTTTTTATTTAGCAACCTTAATAAAGCCTTTTTAATATTTCCTTCCTGCTTTCCGGTTTCTACTATTTTATGATGTTTCCATTCGAGGCAGAAAAGATTCAAAAATGTAATGTTGTCCATTGAAGAAGTGGCACCTACTGAACCTTTACACTGGTTCAAACCCGTGTACTATGTTAAATCTGTGTTTGCATAAATATGTTTTTCTATAATGGTTAGTACAATTTAAAAAAACATTGTTGAAAAAACGTTTTCAGCCACAGCTTGTAGTTGTTGAGAGCAAATCATTGTGTGCAATGTTGTGAGTTGTTGTTCAGATGCCATCATTTAAAACCTGTTCATATCCAACTCTTTTTGTTTGATTTTGTTTTACCTATGCGCCATACCCAAATGAAAAAGCTTACAACGGAAGAACCACAAGGCCATAAAGCATGTATGAGGCTTTATCTGAAAATATGTTCTGATAGTTTCTAATGATGTGTTTTTTAAGCATGTGGTTGAAACAAAACCTAAACTACATCAGTTCTGGATGGATACATGGATGTGGATGAATGGATGATTGGAGGTGGATTGATATATGGATAGATGGATGATGGATGGATGGATGGATGGGTGGAAGATAGATGGATGGATGGATGTGGATGGATTGATGGATATTTATGGATGGATGGATGGATGGATGGATGGATTTACATGAAAGTCAAAGGACAACTCTTTTGTTAGCCGTTGCATCACAAAACTTAGACGATAGTTTCTCAGCCGTTGAAGACATGACACACATGATTTTTGTGTTAATCCTTTGAGTATCAAATCCTCCAAACCGTGCAGTCATACAGTTGGTAATGCTTGCTCACAGTGACTCATATTGACAGAGGTAAACAGTAAATTCATTTAAGCGTTTCAAAAATATCAGCTGTGACAGGTGTCATTGTCACCATGTACTGACTTTACCTTACCCAGAGAGAGAGAGAGAGAGAGAGAGAGAGAGAGAGAGGTGAGCGGGTGGGTGATGGTGAGGGCCGAGAGGACCACATTGTTTGGACTTTTTGTGTCTCTTGTCCCTCACAACCCTATCCCTGATGAGATCCAATTTTTTTAACCAGACAGTATAAGCTGCCAGTTCAATACTGCCATCTTCTGGGTAACGTTGCCTGTTGTACTGTCATAGGCATCCCCTTCTTTTCTCACAACCTGTTAACATTTCCAGCCTGTCCAATCATGATGCTTCCACTCCCCAATTTTAAACTTAAAACTTTAAACCAATACGAAACACATTGTTGACACTGACAATTTAAACGTAGAGAAATGATTTGTCTTTCTACCACAAGAGTGGATTTAACCAATTCTTTCATTCCTGGTGAACTTATCTCCACTAGGCCCTATAGTTAGAGTTACGTGCGTGTAATTGTGGTCATCAAATGGTCCTTTTTGGTAACTTCTGGGTTAACCAGCTATTGCTAAACAGCTTATCGTACACATTACAGGTTTCAGAGAACTGAATACAATTTTTTCTGGCTTACTTGTGTTTTGTTTTTTTGTTTCAGAATGGAAGTTATGTGGTACACCATATATGTGAATACATTCAGATTAGCAGCTGCAAAAAGCTGTGTTAATTACTTATACATTATTAATTAAAAGATGTATGGATGATTTGGATTAAGTAAGAAAAAAAAATGTCCTTCATAGTTGCTCAGTATGAAATATTTACAATTCAAATAAAATAATTAATTTCTGCAGCTATTGTTTGTAAAACATAAGGGAAAGGGAAAAAAGCACGTCACATATTTATAGAATTCCCTTTAGATCAGCAGCTAAAACCTCTACAAATGTAGGTCTAGTAATATTTGTGTAATACTTTTAAGAAATTTGTAAGTTCAAGAGTATTTACAGTACTTGGTTCATACTCAACTCTGACCTGCAGCCCTCTGTCACTTTGGCAGTGGTGGCCTAAAGGCACAGAAGAGTTGTTGGTTCAATCCCCAGATCAACAGGATAAAACCTGGGTGGGGAAAGTGAAAGAGCAGCGCTTGTACCTTCTGTTATCACCACTGAAGTGCCCTTGAGCAAGGCCCTTAACCCCAACAGTGGCCAGTCAGGGTGTTCCTGCAAAAGAGAGGGTGCCTCTCAGTGAACCTTCCCTGGATAAATAAAGATAAAATAAAATTTGATCAACATCATTCCCCCTCTGTATTTATTTCTTCTATAAAAATTATCTTTAAATACCTATCTATCTTTTCTGAAGTTATCATGTGGTGTGTTTTTTCTATGAATAAAAGTTGAAATGCTTTTAAAGAAAAATTCATTAATTTTTCCAAACTCCAACCCCAGCTGACAGACATGAACCTGATATAAACTGACAATGTTTTTAACTCAAGGCTGTTACTCACTGTTTTCACCCTCTCATAGTAAATATAGCAACAAAGTGTTTCTTGTCTGCCCACATATCATCCCGCTTGGATAGACTAGGTCTGGTAACGTGTCATATTTCAGGACATTCCCGTCAGTTAACCTGGGAAAACCCCTCTGGAAGGCTTTGATGCAACTGATGGTGAGACCAGGTTAAACAGGTCAGAATGAACCATAACACTGCTGAATGAACATGCACTACTCTTGAACATGTTTTTTGTCTACTCAGGAGCGTAGCACAACAATTCTGGGCCCTATTGAAGGGCATTTTCTATGGGCCCCTCCCCGCATCCACACCACTCTAGCATCTGTTGGGGCCCTCCTCACATGAGGGCCCATAGTACTCAATCCCTTTTTTTTCCCCTGTCTGACGCCCCTGTGTCTACTGTAAAGCAGAAGACAGAAACGTCCAGATATTGGCAGGTGATTGGCTCTTATTTACATTCTTACCTTGACAGGTGTGCCAAAGGTCCTCATGAGGCTGTTTTTGAGGTTTGTGCCCACAGAGATACTTCTTTTTGCAGTCTTTAGAAAATGCAGCACTCATTTGGATTAGGGGAGGAGAACAGGGGAGAAATGAGATCAGAAACTATAACAGCATAATTAAGAGCTGGTGCAAGGCAAACCTGAGCCAGTTCTATGAGGGTTGGTAGATGACTTTGGCGACTATGAAGAGAAGCAGAGAAGAGAAGGGGCTGTGTCTGCAATGCTCTAGTAGGACAATTAGGTAGTATGAGCTCTTCTTGATATGATGGTGCTTGCCCATTTAGAGCTTTAGCTTCAAGTAAGGAAAAGGATTTTAAATTCAGTCCTGGATTTTACAGGAAGCCAATGCAGAGAAGCTAACATAGGTGAAATACGATCTCTTTTCTTAGTTCTAGTCAGAACATGCACTGCAGCATTCTGGATCAGCTGGAGAGTCTTATTTGGGACTTAATTGAGCAAACTCATAGTAAGAAATTACAGTAGTCCAGCCAGCCTTCCGTGACCACATTACATGATTTAATTTCAGGAGTTTGAATTCTAAACAGCCAAACTGGTAATGACTGGACTTCTCTTTTTTATCTGGAACATATTTAATGAGGAATGGTATCAATTGTTTTACTGGTTAACAAGGGCCTTCTTGTCCCTTTTAATATTCCTCTCCTTTCTCCTTCCTTTCAAAAATACATGTTGCGCTCTTGCTCTGAATGGCTGATGCGGTACCCCTAGCTCAAGTTGTGGCAAGCAGCATTACTGTTGTAAGCCACGCTGTCAAATATTGTAGTTTTATTGTTTTATTATATCTGGCTTGCTAACAATTATTTTGCATTTTATAATGTTATGAGCCCGTTTGTTTGTACTGTAATTTTTAATGTTTTATTATTTCTGCCTTGCAAACTTTAATTATCGATTAAAGTCTGCACAATTATAATTTTGTGAGTCTGCTTAAAAAAAACTGTATTTTGTGTTATTTTATTTCCTCTACTTAGCAAATGGAAAGTAGGCCTATTTTAATTCAGGTTGGCATTCTAAAATGGTACGAAATTGTTTTGGCCTCTCTGCCTGTAGTAAGTAGTCCGCAAATACTATAAATCTAAATGCCTTGATGATATTATATAGCCCGCCTATCAATTGTTTTTAAGCGCAATAAAACATTTGAATCTCTCTCCCGTTTCCTGTCTTCACGCTGTCCTGTCAATAAAGACCAAAAATAAAAAAGTAATTTCTAATATATTATATATATATAAAAACATAGAAATAACTTATATATATATATATATATATATATATATATATATATATATATATATATATATATATATATATATATATATATATATATATATATATATATATCTGTATATATAGTGAGAGTTTACCAATGACAGTTGGCTCCAGGTCCACTATGGAAAGCCTAGCCCCAGCGTTAGTCCTGGGGCTGTGCTTTCCTTCTCCAGTCTCGCTGTGGAAGGGACTAGAGGAATCGTCTCCTCCTATGCAAGTCTTGTCACTGGGCATCTGTCCGTCTGGCTGGATTCTGTGTTCCAGGCAGCAAAGCTCCCAGCAAGCACTGCCAATCTGGACATCAGCCTGATCAACATGGATGGAGATACACTTGTGTGAAAAGAAAGGAAAAGAAGGTCATATTACAGTATGCACACTCACGCTGGAGGAAAGGAGCAATTTGTAACAGTTGCCATTACATATTGCTACACATCTTTATATTTAAACCATGTATAACTAGATGCTTGAGATCATCATCATTATCACACCTCAAAAGCTAAGTAGAGAATACCACAACATCATGACCAAGTCACCCAACACATGCTGCACATTTATTTGTCTTAAAATGAATCTGTTCAGACTGGTCTTGCTTTGCCAGACCTTCCTCCACAGCGCTGTGTAGGAGGGTCTGGCTAGTCCACACAGCGTTCCGGGATTGGAGAAAGACGTGCTCTGGTTAATTGGCATTCGTTTAAACCAACCCCACCTTACTTTTCTCACGAAGAGAAACTCTGATTAAGAACTGTATCTATAACTGGATACATGTGCGCTACAGACTGCCTATTGGTAATGTCATGGCCCGACTCCCTTGGGCACATTGTGGGATCAAAAAGCACGGTCCAACCAAGGAAAC
Organism: Etheostoma spectabile; assembly: GCF_008692095.1. Lineage (NCBI taxonomy): Eukaryota > Metazoa > Chordata > Actinopteri > Perciformes > Percidae > Etheostoma > Etheostoma spectabile. The sequence goes on along the minus strand of NC_045737.1, from coordinate 22,857,093 downwards.
TTTACACATAAGCTTAGGCTGCAGCCCCTGAATTGGGACACAGCTACACACTGCAGCCAAAAACATTAGTTTTTTTTTAAATTTCTATGTTGTTTTTTTAAGGGTTTTCCCTTTATTAAAGTGACTTTGGATAGACATGAAAGGGGGAGAGAGATGGGGGGTTGACACGCAGCAAAGGGCCGCAGGTCGGCTACAAACCCGAGCCGCTGCAGGAGTCAGTCAACATGGGGCAAACGCTCTTACTGGGTGAGCTAGAGGACGCCCCATTTCTATGTTTTTTTGTCCATCTGCCAGAAATGACACCAGCTGACGGGAAGTAAACATGGACAGTGAGCCAGTCTATATATTTGATAAGTATTCTGTTGTAAAGAAACAAAGGATTAACTTCAGACTGTCTCTGACTATGTGCATGCAGTATTTCATCTGCAACTCAACGTAATGCAACGTTACAATATACCTTCTATGTCTCTTTCAGACCTCCATTAATTAAAAATTAACTAATAAATTGATTAGTTGTTGCATGTTTCTGTTCCTGCAGCTGTAACAGTATGTACAAGATCAGGACTCCATTTGATTAGAAATTGTCAAGTGATGGAAATGATGGAAAAGCATCATAAACCACCAAACCGAAAACAGCGACTTAGTATGCGGACTGTGAGTCTGAACAAAACTGCAGAATGAACAAAAAAGGATCTTTGCTGATTGACAATATTCTCCAGATGCCAACTAGCAGGATGCTATATTTAAGGATTTTTTACACTTGGCCGGTTTCAACTTTTGAACTCATGGTGATTCATCAGCATCATTTAGGCGATAGCTTTTCATCTATCATGTTAAATGCTTTCAAGTTGTAAAAAAAAATGTTACGTAATGCTACATTATCAACCAAAGTTAATGACAGCCTACAGCAGGTTGACGTAGCTATGTTACGTCTGGTACATTAGTGTGTGTTCTGTAGAGTAGAGAGAGGCTCAGGGATGTGGTGGTTTGGGCTCTTAAATCATGATAGTTTATACGTTGTTTGCAGTCAGCATTTTACGTGAGTTTTCAACCAACAATCACAGTGAAAGTGAAAGTCGTCTTATTTTGTTAAGAGATGATAAATTAATGTCCCAATTGGTTAATGTAAAAACTTTACATTTAAAAAAAAAATCTATAGCCTAACATGCCTTCACAACAAAGACTACTGAAGAAGAGAGACAAAGAGGTGAAAGAAGCAGCTAAAAGATCTGCAACTTTGCAGAGCGGGATTTAAACTGTCAGCAGGCCAGCTGTGAGAGAAGCATATCATAAGGTCAAACAAACCATCCTACATCATTAATTTAACGTGAAGTAGGTCTATTTTATCAGAAGCATTTTCTTTAAGTTGGAGTAGGCTAATAACTCATTAAAAACATTGCAACACCGTATAACATCGTGAATTAGCTATTAGTTATGTATTTCAAGAGCTCCAGTTCACAGAGCATTTAAGAACCTGGGGATCGAGTAAAATACTTTTATAATACTAGCAGTAGTCAATAGTTGTGATTGTTCTTTATACAATTATTTTATATATACTATACTTTATACTAAATATTTAATATTTAAATATATGTATGGTGCAAATCATAACATTAGTTATCTCAACCAGAATCATTGGGAGCAGCCACAGTCTGAAGGTCAACAGGCAGCACTAGTGTCAGTTTATTTAGCAGTAAAAAGTACAGTATACTTTATTCAGAGTCTAAAAATTCTATTCAAGATGAGGCCCAGCCCAATATTAGGTTGCCTTTTTTCCAGATTAGAGCAATAGCCCCGCCAAATGTCTGTACACGTCCCTGTATATAATTATTAATGATGGTAAAGACAGGTTTCTCTGACCAGAGCCAGCGCCAAGGTCCCCAGGCTCTATGGTCACAACCTACACCTTTAGCTTGTGCTATTGTCTCCTACTTTGAAAGTGGCAGAGTTAACAGTCCTGCATGAGAGTCTTAAAATAATTACAGTAATACAATATTACATTAGGCTAGTCATTTGGCGGATCATGCTTTGGTTGATGTATCACAGTGGGAATTGAACACGGATCTCCCACCGCAAAAGCACATGTCATATCCACTGCACTATCACCACGCAGCACCAAATAATGAATACTTTCTGTCACGACAAAGACAAGGGATGACCACACAGCAACAATGCTGAGTAGCCTAGTAGTAGCCCACTTTCGGTGAAATCTCTTAGAATAAAACTTTTGACAACTTTGACAAAATACAGAGATTAAGTTGCAAATTGTGACCTTAATTAAACAGTAACGTTAATGTTCTTCTAGCATTAGCAACCGCATCAGCAACAATCAAGTGTCAAGCCATTCAAAACCATAATGTGGTAATGTTAGCTTGACATAAAAGTGTTTTATCTAGCCATGTTCAAAAGTTGGATAGCTAGGTGGTCTAAGTGTATCTGAGCATTTTCAAAAATAAATAGGCTACAACAGAGGACAGTTGTTACATACATGGTTGTTTCGCATTGTAACCTATTTTTACAATTCATTTGTGTGTGTATGTGTTTTTGTGTCTGTGTGTGCGTGCGTGTGTGTGTGTCTGTTTGTGTGTGTGTGTGTGTTTGTGTGTGTGTGTGTGTGTGTGTGTGTGTGTGTGTGTGTGTGTGTGTGTGTGTGTGTGTGTGTGTGTGTGTGTGTGTGTGTGTGTGTGTGTGTGTGTGTGTGTGTGTGTGTGTGTGTGTAATAGTTTATTTATTTGAAAATCTGTGCAGACCAGCTGGCCCCCATCTTCACTCAGATCTTCAACAGATCTCTGGTGCCATCTGAAGTTCCCTCCTGCTTCAAACGCTCCAAAATCATCCCAGTCCCCAAAAAACCCTCCATCTCTGGACTAAGTGACTACAGGCCTGTTGCCCTGACAGCTGTAGTCATGAAGTCCTTTGAAAGACTGGTGTTGGCCCACCTGAAGGACATCATAGTCCCCTTGCTAGACCCCCTGCAGTTTGCCTACAGGGCTAACAGGTCTGTGGATGATGCAGTCAACTTGGGACTGCATTACATCCTGCAACACCTCGACTCTCCAGGGCCATGTGCAAGGATCCTGTTTGTGGACTTCAGCTCGGCGTTCAACACCATCATCCCTGACATCGCGCTACAGAGCACTGTACGCCAAAACCAACAGACTCAGGAACAGTTTCTTTCCACAGGCCATCACTCTGATGAACAGCTGACTTCTTACACACAGTGTCAGGTTCAATTCTGTGCATAACCCAGTAACACTGTCTCTAAACAGCACCGGTTTGCTGGTTCCACTTATCATTCCACTTATTTAGTATTTATTCATCATTCTCATTCTCATATCTCATTTATTATTTATTATTTACTATTTACTCATCATTCTCATATCTGACTTATTATTTATTATTTACTCATCGTTATCATTGCCTCTTCCAGAGCTGTTCATACTTTTCATACTGTTCATGTTGTAATATAATAACATCATACGATGTATTCCAGCATCCTTTGAACTATGCTCCAAATTTAAAATAATAACTATGACAATTCACTCCTGCATACTTTGCACTCTTCATTGCACTCATTGCACTATTGCCTCTGTATTGTTTCTGTTTAGAGTATGTATATATTAGTGTATAGCCTATATATTGTTTGGTTGTTTTGTCTGTGCATTGTGAGCAACGATGTTCCAAAGAAAAATTCCTCGTATATGTCCTCATACCTGGCAAATAAAGCTGATTCATTTCTGAATGTTATTGTTGTGTTGTTCCCTGATATTAACGTAGCCTACATTTGATGAAACCTGCATCAGCGAAGCAACCATTTCTGTCAACAGGATTTCCTGAGGAGGGATAACAAGGATCTGCACGCAAGAATACAAAACTAAACATGATACACTCTTTCCAAGACTCCTTTTTAATTTTAGATTCCTATTGTTTTAACACTTCCCTGGGAAATTGCTGAAAATACAATGTACTTATTTACAATATACTACTTATCAGAGGGCATGAGACGGCCATAGAAGGAAACTTTTAGTTTGTCTGTAATCTGCATTTATTTTAGAGACGGACCACTATTTTTAAATATTTAAAAATATATATATATATTTCAAGTATTTTATTCATTAGCATGATAGTTGAAGCAAGCTTTTACTTTGAAGGGTAAGAGAGAAAGAGCCTACTGTTTAAAGTATTTTATTCCAGATGAGAGCTTTTATTTGGAAAAGTAGAAACTCGGCGGGATGGCAGAAAGATTTTTTTAGTTTGCCTATTAACTGCATTCATTTTATAGATGGACATATATTTTAAGTGTTTTATTTATCAGTATGGCATTTATCTTGTAGACATACTTTCTAAGTATTTGGTTCATTTGTACTATTGCTGTTGCTCTTTAGTTAAAAAACAAACAAAACACATAAAAAGGTATTTTATTCATTAGCATGATATTTGACGCGTACTTTTACTTTGAAAAGTAGGCTAATAAAGATCTTTTTTAAAGTATTTTTTTTTGAAAAGCAGAAGCTTGGAGATGGCACCAGGCGGGACGGCATGACATAGGACGCTCCAGGCTGCAGCCTTACACTCTTGGAGAGAATCAGAAGTCGACACTCCGGAGCAGAAGGTGGCAGTAGTGTACCAATGAGTTCGATGCCAACCGCTGTAACACACTAAGAAGAAGAAGAAGACGAAGAAGCAGAAGAAGAAGAGTTTGAAAGCAAAGTGGCAACTTCTGTCAACATGTAAATAAACCAGATTACCTGACAAGACTAAAGTGAGCGTTCACTGTCAGTAAGATTCCCTTTTATGCAAATTAGCAGAGACTAATCTTTAATGTTGTATTTCCGTCTTCTCGGGACTAACGTTACATACCCTTCGGACGCTAGCTAGCTAGCGAGCTAACGTTATGTTAGTTGCTGCTGCCGACTGTCTTTAACTTTTATTTCCGCTAAATATTGACCCAGTGTACCTCACCATTGGGTTATTTAATCGCCGTAGCCTAACACAACCTGTCAAAATGGCGAGTGTGCATGAAAGTTTGTATTTCAACCCTATGATGACGAACGGAGTGGTCCATGCTAACGTCTTTGGTATCAAAGACTGGGTGACTCCGTATAAGATCTCCGTCCTGGCGCTGCTGTATGACATGACTTCGTCCAAAATCTCACTGCCAGAAAGGAGACGACTTAACAAGCTCATCCTGCCCTTGCAGCAGGTTGGTTTCATTAATGTAGCTGTCTTACATGCCGCTATGTTGTAGCAGGTGTTTCATAGTTGTATCTTTTGTTTCTTCTGGGGTGTTCAGGGTCCAGACCTGACTCTTGGCCAATTCCTGAAGACTGTGGAGGAATGTTGCCCTCAGACTGCATATGCTGTCAAACTCAGGTATGCTGCTTCAGTCAGACAACGCTACTAATCACTGATGTTTTCAAAGTCTCCTAAGTTCAGGAAATTGGACCACATAATGTTAATGTAGCCTCTCCAAATCCAACCCCTCATCCAAGTCGTCAGAGGTGGAATCAGGTAAACCATACAGCAAGGTTTGGAAGTAGAAGGTGTCTCCCCCTCAGACAAGCATGACGCTGCATAACAAAAGCCGAAAGGAAGTCGTGCAGTTGATCCCCCTCCTTAAAACCAAACACACCACAGGGATTGGCGCCTGGAACATCCAAACAATGTCACATTGGTGGTGTTAGAGAGTAGTTTCTCCCCCCCCCCCCCTTCTCCGAATTCAAATCGAATGCAGGAAATGGGACCCTTCCGTCGACCACGACCAGACAGGCCTTACCATGGAACCCATGGTAAGGGGGGGGGGGGATAAGAAGACCCAGAGAAGGTCTGTGGAGGCACAAGTCAAGGAAACAACATTTTGGAAGGAAGCAGAGAAGACCGGCCAACAACGCACCAGCTGGATATAACGAACCATCTACTGATATAATAACCACGGTCCCAGACAATACAATTTCACTTAATAATGTTAAAATATTGTCTCGTTTCTGAGGCTGTTTTTCTCTTTCAAAGGCTCCATGAAATGGCAGACGGAGAGCTGAAAGACATGGAGTACTTCTTTTCCACTCTTCCCACCCCATTCACTGCTTTTGACTCAGAGGCTTATAAAACCAGTGTCGTGGGTGAGTAGCACACATGATTTGTCAGCTCTTAAAGTCTGACTAGAACTTGTGAAATGTGTTATTCTCATTAAAAAGACTTGTGTTGAGCTATGCTTCACTTGTTTGTTTTAGGTCTTTTCATGAGACACATGCTTCTGGCCTACAACAAGCTGTCTTTCAGTCAGGTCTACAAGCTGTACAAGTCCCTGCAGCTTTACTACCACAGTCACTACGCCAAGCCTACCGATGGCCATGTGAGTCTGCCAGTGCTGGTTGCTGACGATTCCGACATGGACCTCACCAGCACCGAGGATACTGTCGGGGACAGAATAGACAGAGAGGAGTTGGACACCCCCCTGCACGAGTCAGAGCTTCGGTTAGTCATGCTGTTCTTGGATAACATCTTTTGATGGGGTGTAACATATTTTACTTAAAATTTTTATATTTTAAATATTTTACCTTTTTTTTTTTGGGTTGTCTGCACCTACTACTTTGTGAAATGTCTAATTGGAAAGACTTTTGTTTTAATGCTAATGCACCGGGACTACTGTTAAACTCAGATCTCATGTGTTGTTTTGGGCTCTTCTCTAGAAATGACAATACTCCGAGCAGAGGTCCCCTGTCACAAAAACAAGCAGAGTACTTTCTCGCAAGACAGGTGAGTGTTTAAATCAAGACCGGAATTAACTGAAGGGCATTAGTGTCATCTTGCAGGGTTTGGGCGCAGGGTCTTAAAAAGTTTCAAATTTCAAAATCAAAATTTTTAGGCCTTAAAAAGTCTTAGATTCGTTGAAGTATTGGGTTGTAGTCCTTAAATAATTTGAACAGGTCTTACATTTTCCTACGTCCGTGTAGGAATTTATTTATTTATTTTGTAGTTCTTTCTTTTGCTAGTTCAAATATAATTAGCTTTATGTGAAGAGATTATTATTACTCTGTCACTTTTATTCAATATGAATACATGTATTTACTTTGCAAATACTTTTGTAACTTTGCATTTTGTTGTTTAACTTAATGTCGTGATATAGGTCTTAAATTTCATTCATAAAAGTCTTAAAAAGTCTTAAATTTGACTTTGTAAAACCTGCAGAAACCTTGTCTTGGTCAAACCGGCAGATTTGACCCAATAGGTAAAAAAAAGAACCACACGTCAAGAGTTTCAAATCTAGATGTACTTTTGTATCCCTTATAGTGATACTTTGCCGATATTCAACCAACTTTGTATCATACTTATGTTGACAGTATGTGCAGGGGAACTATGGTAAACTTCCCGCCATCTTCCTGGTGCCCAGATCTCCTACTCACAGGCCAGCAGAAAGACCTCGAATGACTAGGAGGTTTGATGGCACTAGGGCCTGTGTAATGAAACGAATCGAGAGAGAAAGAGCCATCCCTCGCTCTTTCTCAAACTCTGACTCAACTCAGATCAAACTGTAACACTAGGCAGTGCTGATCAAGTATAAATCAGAATTCTTTCACTGTATTCCTATATTCCTATTCTGTTTCCAGCCTCAAATGTTTTCATCAGCATACAGTTGCAAGAAAAAGTATGTGAACCCCTTGGGATTACGTGGAGTTTTGCATGAATTGGTCATAAAATGTGCTCTGAACTTCATCTAAGTCACAACAATAGAAAACCACAGTCCGCTGAAAATAACACTACACAAACATTAGATGTTTCCATGGTTTTATTGAACATAACATGTAAACATTCAGAAGACTGTGGCTTTCTATAGTGACTTAGATGAAGTTCAGAGCACATTTTATGACCAATTCATGCAAAACTCCACGTAATCCCAGCAGGTTCACATACTTTTTCTTGCAACTGTATTTTAGTTCACTGTTTAACTGTTATATACAAGATTGTTTGTTACCAGCACCAACAATTTCTACTGCATGGACAGCCCAGTTTAATGAAAAGCCCCTCTTTTTAGCAGTCAAATACTTTTTTTAAGGGGCTTTTGACAGTTTTTTTTCAATATCTTTCTACAGGCATATCTTCTAAAGAACGATGAGAACAAAGCCCTGAAGCCAGCTGCGCTGCAGGAAGAGCTCAACAACATGCTGAAGTTCAACCCCGATTTTGCTGAGGCGGTGAGCTCCAGCCACTTAACTTTCCCTACTATATTAACCCTTCTA
>NC_045737.1:22827662-22848846 GCF_008692095.1 Etheostoma spectabile | reverse complement strand
GGGATATCTTCATCATCAGTACTTTCCACTCTCTCTCCTCAGCATTACCTGAACTACCTGAACAGCATGAGAGTCCAGGACATCTTCCTCTCCGCCCACAGTCTCTTGCATTATTTTGACCGCCTGATCTTGTCTGGAAGTGAGGGAAAGAGCAACGGGGATGAGGGCTACGGCCGAAGTCTCCGCTACGCTGCTCTCAACTTGGCGAGCCTGCACTGTCGCTTCGGCCACTAGTGAGTACAGCATGGTGGAGTTGCTACATAGAGAGGATGTGTATTAATACTTGGCTCCCTTTTCTTTTCCCTCAGTCAGCAGGCTGATCTGGCTCTACAGGAAGCTATCCGCATTGCCCAGGAGTCCAATGATCATGTGTGCTTACAGCACTGTCTGGTAAAATTCTACTGTTATTATTTTACTGCGTGTCACTGTTGTATCATAATCAGTGGTTCTTTATGTCTATATTAAATGAGCGGGCCTTAGTTTGTTTCTTCCTTTCTCTTTGTGTCCCACATCAGAGTTGGCTCTACACACTGGAACAGATGAAGGGATCTGACAGCACTGTGTTGACTGAGGATTCAGTGAAAATGGCTGCCCATTTCTGCCTGCCAGTGAGTGCTACATGAGCTCTTAAAACAGAATGCCTATGATAAAATGGCTGTGGCTGTTTATTGTGATCATAATTTCATAACTGCCTTGGCTGACTTCACAGCGGTTTTAGTTTGCCAAACTTCGAACACAAAATGCTGTAAACTTCATATCGCAAATCAAATGAAACTAGACACCATCATGCAATGGGATCTGTATCAAATTAGGTAATAAATTAAGTTCACCAGAGCGTCTCAACAGTATATATGTTCATTACTGAATTTTAAACATGGTTGCAAGTAGCGTAAGAAAGACTTTTTAAAACCTCAAGAGTGTGTGTGTGTGTGTGTGTGTGTGTGTGTGTGTGTGTGTGTGTGTGTGTGTGTGTGTGTGTGTGTGTGTGTGTGTGTGTGTGTGTGTGTGTGTGTGTGTGTGTGTGTGTGTGTGTGTGTGTGTGTGTGTGTGTGTGTAAAACATTTTGAGAGAAACACTTTTTAGAGAATTCTTTCTTAAACTGATCAATATATGTATATATAAACTCTCAAATATATATATTTTTTCAAACTGATAGCAAAAAATATATATTTGAGAGTTTAAAAAAGTATTTTGAGAGAAGTTTTTGTTGCTATTGGTATAACGTTTTTTTTCTCAAATAATTTTCTCTCATAAAATGCTTTTTTTGCTATCAGTGTGATAACTTTTTCTTTCAAACTTTTTTTTTTTCTCAGATCTTTTTTTTTTGTGCATGTAATAAAGAAACCTTTAAGTGTCTCTGTGTCTATTTCAAACCTCGCTGCTGCTACTTGCTACAACTGAAGGCATCAATAAAGTATTATGATTCTGATTCTCCCTGCAGTACCTGGCATCTCTGGGCATTCAGTCTCTGGTCCAGCAGGGGGCAACACAGGGTAAGACAGCTCACAAACTGATGGATGCACTGAAGGACACGGACATCCTGCACTGGAAGCACAGTCTGTCGGAGCTGATAGAGATCAGTCTGGCTCAGACTACGTCGATATGGAGGATGTTCGGCAAGAGGTCAGCCTCTACAACTCGCCACCCCAACACACAGTTGTCAGTTGTGTTCACTGATACTGACAGTAAATCAGCTCTGTGACACATGGTTAAAAATGTTAAATGTTTATATGCACAGATTAATATTTCGGACATCTAATGTACAAGGCAAACTTGTAATGAGCATTAAAAAACAAGTTTAGGTGTAAAACACATCACTCTGAAGTGTCTGCATGACCACCACCTTTTCTCAAAGTCCATTACGTGCCTGTGTCTCTTGCAGCACCATGGCTCTGCAGCAGGCCCAGCTGCTTCTCAACATGAGCAGTCTGGAGCCAGTCAACTTCGGGGTCCAGCAGAACAACACCGAGGCGTTCTCAGTGGCTCTGTGCCACCTGGCCGAGCTGCATGCTGAGCAGGTAACACATTTAATTTGATCTCATCTGTTTGCTTTCTGGCCCGCTGCTGCAATATCCATTAGTCAGTTGACCCAGCTTTGCGGGAAGGTAATAAACATTGGGCAGGTCTTCATGGGCAAAGTTCAACATGCACGTGTTTGTTTCTGTTGCAGGGCCTGTACGGTGCAGTTTCCGAGATTCTCCAGCATCTGAAAGAACAGTTTCCTCCTCACTCACATCATGCCAAGGTGTGTTCTCTCAGCCATACTGTATTATTCAGTGCTGCCCTACAAAGGCAGAGAGCAGTATCTGCAGAAAGAGTGAGGTGGAAAAAGGTTTTTAGGCTGGCTGGCAAATTTAGTAATATAAGACAATTTTTAATGCTTCTATTTGATGTCGTTTTAGGCTAATTTTGTAACCCAACAAATCATCGCCAACCATTATGATAACTGATGATTTTGCTTAGTGATGGGCCGGCACCTTCTATAGTACTAACTCAGAGAGCTCTTACTGAAGTTAAGCTGGATTTTTAGCTTTTGTTTTATTAGTCACTTCTGTTTTCACATGCTTATTTCATTGCATAATATTTTTGTCGAAAAGTCTGATTCTGTTCTTTAGTCCATTTTATTGTGCTTTGTAGCGCAAAGGTGAAAACTTGCTTGTTTTATTCTGTGGTGCTTGTTATAATGTAGCAGAATCCATGATGGCAAATGTAAAAAAATAATGTTTTTTTTTTTTTTTATTACCCTAAATTTGCCAATTCAGCTCTGGATGCTGTGCGATCTGAAAATCCAGTTTGAGAGACATATGAACGAAGGGAAATATCATTTGGCAGAGCCACTAGTCACGGCAATCTCTGCCTTAAACAAAACAGAAGGTCTCTACAGGTAACGCAAAGGCACAAATCTTCAGTTCTAATCGTAACATGTGTTTTTTGTGTCAGAGCTGTCACAGTGTTTGTATGTTTGCTGACAGGAAAGCTGAAGTTCTGAAGGCTCTTAACCGGAGCACTGAGGCGTACAGCATCTTACAGCGGCTGCAGGTGCACTGTGAGAAGACTAAACGTACCGAGGTGGTCATCAGGTACACACTTGATCATTTCTGATAGCATGATTACTAGTTTTCCAAAAACAAATAGTTTTTGGAAATGTCCCATGATATATTGTCTCTAGTCTCTCTAAAGACGGAAAAGAAAATCCCAATACCTTTTAGAATGATTTCCTGGATTGTGAAGGAGAGTGAACTCACCTAAATGTCTAACTTCTTTGTTCTTATGTGTGGAATAGTACCGACTAAATTATACTGACCAGAAAAATGTCGGTACCAATACGTGACTTCAATACCGGTTCCTGAACGATATTTTGGTACCTATTTTATGAAATCCATTTTTAACAACAACAAAAATTACAACATTGCAGCATAAATCTTTTTATTTATTTTTCAGCTCATACTACGTGAGCGCCGTCTCTGTGCATAACTGTGCATGACCAATAACTTAGCCAATCACCAGCATTATTAGATCTTGGTAGAAGCATGCTGCATGCCTATTGGCTTACTGAGGCTAATGAGATTTACTCCTCAGGATTTGACGATTTTGAGGCATTTTTCAATACGCGATACTTAGGAGACAGTTTGGTCAGTGCCTAAAAAGTATTGAATTTGGTACACAGCCCTACTTTTACATCACTGCCTGTTTATGTCTGATACAGAGTTATGCTTTCCACTGCTGAGCTCCACTGGGAGTCGTCTGGCTTCTCCACAGCTCTTCCTCTCCTCCTGCAGGCCTTGGCTCTGGCTAGACAGCACCACCTTCAGTCCCTGGCCTCAGAGACCATCCTCCACCTAGCCTTCACTCAGGTTAGCCCTAACAGGAAGACAGACTTCACTCCAACACTGTTACAGCTCTCTATATATATAAATCAGTGGTGGAATGTAAGTACATCTACTCCAGTACTGTACTTAAGCACAAATGTTGAGGTACATGCACTTTACTTGAGTCTTTTCATGCTACTTTCTACTTCTACTCCCCTACATTTCAGAGGGACATATTGTACTTTTTACCCCACTACATTAATCTGACAGCTTTAATTATTAGTCACAAAAAACACACTTGGGTTCTAAAATACAAATTTTTTCATACAATGTTATAATTTAAACTACTCAACAATATAACGGCCTACAAGTCCAGCTGAAATGATTGGCCAATTAAACATTTTCTTAAGTGTGAGGATTTTTACAGTGTGGTATTAGAACTTAAGTAAGGAATCTGAATAGTTCTTTCTCCGCTGAGGCAAATCAGTCACCATAGCCTTTTATAGAATTGCAGTATAGCTGGTATATATGCAAAATAAAATAAAAGCCACACAACATGCATGTTTTTTTTATTGTCTTTGTTTCCTCTCCTTCCTGCAGCTGATGTTGGGGGTTCCTGAGCACGCTCTGAGTGTTCTGCATGAAGCCATCGAGCCTGTTCTGGCCCACGGATCGCTCATGGACAAGGGCCGAGCCCTGCTGCTGACGGCCCGCTGTCAGATGGCGGTGGCTGGCTTCAGGCCAAATGGACAAGCGCAAGCAGGTAACACCCTCACCTCCACCCCCCGCCGAACACTGATCCCTATCTCTAAGTATTGTAAGTACAGCCTCTATTTACACACGGCTGCTTGTTTTCTCGCTGCAGATTTGCATTTGGTGGTTTTGGCTGTTGACACGCTAAACGAGGCAGCCGCCTATTTCTCCAAGCTGAACTGTAAGGAGCGGCTGCGGGACGTCCACTACCTGCAGGCCCAGCTCCACCACTCTCTGGGGCAAACCTCACAGTGTAACAAAAGTGCCATGCTCTTCCGGCTGCTGGACCAGGAGCTGCAATCACCAGCACCACCGGTCTCCATGCGACTGTAACTACTCCCTGTCCAACAACAAACGAGTCATTTTGGCCACTGTAAAAAGAAGAAAAGGAAAAAAAAGAAGGAACCAACACCTCCTCTAACCACTAGATGGTGATGAAGATCTGTCCTGCTCTGTCAGCTCTAAAGCATTTCATTTGTTAACATTTAGAGCAATTGTGGAACTCTTTGCACGCTATGCCTAGGTAATAATCATTAGACAGGACAATGTCAGTAGTCGTAAACAAGGCTGAGTAACCAGTAGACCAAGAATAGATCAGTTGTTTCTTTACTTCTGGTCAGGTAGATTTAAATGATGGCCTGATGATAAACATGATGTGTTTTTTATCATACTTCAGCAACAGAGCAGGTCTGTCAGACAGACATAACATGCATTGCGACAGCGTGGTAGAAAAATGGAAGGTTTATCAGGAGCTGTCTCAGCCGTGCTGATTTAACGACCTCTATGTGATGAACGAGGGTAATATCAGTTAGCTACAAGATGAATGTGTTTCAGTGGCCCGGATGATTCACATTTCGGCAGAAGAATACAGATGAAGCAGAAGTACGGAGGAGGAAATCACAATGACAAAACACCAGATACTGTTGCTAATGTTTGACATGATTTGTGAAAAAGGTTTTTGGCTGATAATTTTACATTTTGGTGTCCTGACGGGCCTGTGATCCATTACCCGCTGCACTTCTTTCAAGAAAATAAATGACTTCCTTAATCTGACACAAGAACAGGAATAACTATTGGGTGACAAATCTGCAGTGGGAACATCTCTGTAGTAGAGTTTAGTTATACTTTAACTAGTATTTAAAGTTACCCGTATCTTCCTGCGCAGGCATCCCAAATGTGGAGTGTTTGATCGGAGCCCTCAAAGACCTGTTGACAAGAATTGTTTTCTGTCTCGTTTACCATCTGTGCCGGCCCCCTAAAAGTTCCTGTTGACTGAGTTAAAGTGCCACGTTTGGCATTGTGTTGTTTGCTGCATAAACCGATGGATTACAGTGATACATAGTAAAAGCAGGCCTGTTTTCTATGTAAATATCACACAGTCATAACACCATCACGAGTGAGGTCTTTTCACTGTTGCCTGTTGGGATGTGGCTTCAGGCACGTTGCCATATGATACCTGTATTTACATGTTTGTCTTTATTACAACTGACAGTGTGTAAAGTATGTAGGCCAGTTCACAGGGTCAGTCTGTTTAGAATGAACTGATCCTCAGAAGTGTGTGTGTGTGTGTGTGTGGTGTGTGTGTGTGTGTGTGTGTGTTTGTGTGTGTTTGTGTGTGTGTGTGGTGTGTGTGTGTGTGTGTGTTGTGTGGTGGTGTGTGGTGTGTGTGTGTGTGTGTGTGGTGTTGTGTGTGTGGTGTGTGTGTGTGTGTGTGTGTGGTGTGTGTTGTGGTGTTGTGTGGTGTGTGTTGTGTGTTTTGTGTGTGTGGTTGTGTGTGTGTGATAGTGAGTAAAACAGGGCAGAGTTTACCCAGAGAGTCTTAATGTTGCCGGTATAATTTGCTTCTGTGGGATTCAAGCCACTCAAGTTGCACAGCATCATTTACTGCAGAGAGCTTTCTGTTTAAATTTGACGCTACTGGTTACACAAAGTGCTTTTAATGCAGCAGAGCAATTTACATGAGTTGAGAAATTTCTATCACCTGTGAGATTGTACATGTCTTTCAAACCTGAACAAATGAAAAAAGCAGCTACAATTATATGTGTATATATATCTTTTTTAAACTTTTTTAAAAGGTATGAAAGACAAAAATCTGACATTTTTGAGATTGCAGCTGGTACTTGATTTTTCATTTGCTCAAAGAGCACACGTGAGTGGACATATTTACTGAATACTGATTGAAACTCACTGGAGAGTGAAAGTAGAACAGGGTCCAGTTTCTTCAGGGGTCCTGAGTCCGGCACATGTTTTGTTGACCTCCTTTGACCGAAGTTGAACCTCCGGGGGGGTGACGTGAATTACTTTTCACTTTCGTGAGCAATGCGAGATAGGGCATAGACTTGGCGGAGGTCTGCGCTCTCCAAATGTCTTTCTTGTTGTGTATGTTTTAGTGCTGAAACAGTGAGTTGATTAATTGGTTAGTCAATAGAAATTAACAACAAACTGATGAATCTTTTAAGTCATTAATCTAGCAAAAAAGCCAAACGTTCCCTGTGCCAGCTGCTTTTCTGTTTTTGTGCCCTGTATTCAATGTATTTACTACCCTGTAAATCCAGAGTTCTCGCAAGAGCACGATTTGTATTTGCTCAGCGAGTTACTCTGGCATCGAGTAATGCTGCTCATTAACTATACCCTTGTAGCTGAGCTGCACCAGCTACAAGGACCTGTTATAGGCGGGCCAGAGGCGAGCTAAACACATGACGACAGTTTAATCTACCACTTAGCTCCACCGGTAGCTAAGCATATGGGGCTCTGGAGACGTCACCCTGTGTGTTGTTGTGATTGGTCGTTGTGTTATCCAATTGCGTGCAGTGAGATTTTCAAATGCACGCTTGGTGCGAGATGGGCGACTTTCATTATTCAATGCCAGACCCTTAATTTAATTAATTAATTTGGATTGTGGTCTGGACTTCCAGGCTATGTATTTACCACATTTACTACATATTATATGATCTGATATAGCCACAAATTATTAAAAGAAAGAAAGTGTATTCTTATTTCATGCCAAATATTCTAGTTACAGAAACAGCACAGAAATACCCAGAGGGTCCGTGTGGTAAAATATAACATCTTTGTTCAAAATGTTTAATAACAAGCATGGCAACAAACATGGCATAAGAACAATGCATGTTTAGAAAAATATATCTGCAAATGTATTTTTCAGAATACACTATACATTCACCTAACCTCTACTCGATATTAAACATTTACATTTCTAAAGTAATAGTTTCACTATAGAGTCACGGTAGAAAACAACACGGTCACTTTCCTCTTAATAATGTTTGCTTCAGGATGAACTTACACCAGGAGAAAGATTTTGGTATAAAACAGGCGAACAACCTGAGGTGTCCTTATTTTTAATTGGTATAGGTCTAGTTTTTAAATTGATGTTTTTTCACCAGTTTGACATGATAACAACCCTCCCCCCTCCACCATTCTCAGACACATTGTCCAATTATTCACAATAGCTTTTTCCTTAGACAATAAAATAAATGAAAATAGTACATGGACAACCTACAGCCACTCAGATTCTTACCTAAAAATACATAGTGATGAAACCTTATATGTTGGATATTGTCATACATAACAGGTTTATTATATAAAGCAGATGGTGTTTTGGGACTCCCCAAAACATACCCAGTAGTGATACTACAGGAATCAAACTAGGTGCAACCTCTTATTTTACTTAAAAACTCCAAAATATAAGGGTTAGGGTTTAAAAAAAAAAAAAAAAAAAGCTGAACAATTGAGTTGGAGTAAAAGAGGTTTTGGAATGGAGTCCTTTTCCATGTTTGAGTGAACATTAAGTGTTGGCTGTGTCTCCATAGCTTAAACACTGCTTTGAGTCTTCAGTGCAGGCACCTTTGTATTGTGGCTCTTCCCGAGTGTCTTTGAGGAGACTGTCCAGACTGAGAGATGCACAGAAGGCCCTGAAGTTGCGGTCAGTACCCGGCTGGATAGCCTCCTTTCCTGGGGTCGGACTCGGCACAGAGACGCTCTCCCTGCCGCACCACCGCTTGGACCACGGAGTCTGGAGTCGGCAGCAACTGTGTTACATGGTTCTTCTGGACCAGACCATCCACAACACTCTGCCAAGGTATCATTGTTACACAAACACATAATCTTTTGCTGCTGGTTAAGGTGTTACAGATACATGATAGGGGTGAATAAATTATAGTCAATTATGTATTGTGTAACATTAACATTTCTGATTGTTTTCCAATGTACACCAAATTATTTCTGGCAGACAGCACACTATGAAAATCAACTTGCATGAATCTGAAACTTGGTCGAGGTGGGTAATCTATTGAAGAAAACACCTTTTATTAATTATCATAGTAAAAGACAGTCATGGTGCCCAGAGGATGAATCCTAAAGACTTTGGTGATCTTGCATTTCATCTAGTGTAAAATAAAGGTGGACATTTGTGGGCGGGTTTTGTGAAATAATTCCACAACTATTGGATGGGATGTCATGAGATTGGTAGTCTTGCTTTGCCAGACCATCTAGGCTACACACTGCGGACCAGAGAAAAGTCTGGCTAATCCACACAGTATTTGGGGATGGGAGAAAACGGGCTCTGGTTTATTGG
The DNA here is from genome assembly GCF_008692095.1 of Etheostoma spectabile. Taxonomy (NCBI): domain Eukaryota; kingdom Metazoa; phylum Chordata; class Actinopteri; order Perciformes; family Percidae; genus Etheostoma; species Etheostoma spectabile. The sequence goes on along the minus strand of NC_045737.1, from coordinate 22,839,693 downwards.
CAGTTCTTTAAACCAATCACAATCGCCACAGAGCTGCCGCAAAATAGTTGTACGAGAGAAAACTCAGATGGGACAGATAGTCTACCTAGCTGTCTCAATTTACCATGCAGAGATCTGAGGAGCAGTTAACCATAGTCTTCATAAACCGACCGGAATTTAAAATTCCAACAAAAAGGAAGGCGGAGGGAAACTGAAATCAACAAAAAGACATGCATTCTGTGGAATTTTCTGCGGCACTGGAGCAATCGCAGAAGTGGAACGTCAAGGATATAGACTATGAGATTTGGTACTGGCATTCATTTTTGTTTTAAAAGACATTTTTTGGGCATTTTCAGCCTTTATTTTTGACAGGACAGCTGAAGCTATGAAAAGGGAAATGACATGCAGCAAAGGGCTGCAGGTCGGAGTTGAACCCCAGCCCGCAGCGGCAAGGAGTAACTTCTACGTATGGATGACCGCTCTACCAACTGAGCTATCAGGCCGCCCAGTACAGGCATTCCTGTTCTCCTATCATGAGAACCAGTCAAATCTGTGAGCTCATGTTTGACTCTCCACTTCCAGCGGGCCGGACCCTGTCCGGGACAATCGCAGGCATTTATCTTCAAACTTGATGCAAAATCAAATGACGTCAATTTTGGCTCTCACACCTCAGTCACTACAGCAAACATAAAGATAGCTCAGTCCATATCGGAATCCCAATCTGTTCAGGTCCTATCCCCTGACCATTGGGCTATCCTGACCCTAACCGGTCAAGCTTTGGTATGTTTGTTACATTGAAGACGTGAAAGTTGGGATTTTAATTGTATAGTTTTTTTAAAATTAAAAAGGCAACTTGTTCTGGGGAGGATAATAATCATTACTATTAATTACTCTGGCCTGAGATTTCCTAGGAACCTTACCAACATTTTTTTCTGATTCTGATTCTGAAAAAGAAATGAATGCTGCAAATGTTAGTATAATATGATAATGGCTGGTGGATTTAAGAAAAGAAAAATAATAATTTATTGAATTAATTAAATATGAACATATCTGTCACTGTCAGTGGCTTGTTGATCTTATTTTTTTTATAGACATTATATTTTTGGTGTGTGTGTGTGTGTCAGACCCGCCTGCTGCAGAGAGCCTACAGGATTGAAACGGCAGCAGCTTTCAGCGACTTTAAAGTGAAACATTGTTATAGTGGACTTTGATGTTAAAATGTCTAAAGGTTGGCAGGATGGTCTGAAATGTTTTGCACGGTCTTCCGCTGTACGTTTTATTGGTAAATGTGAGATGTTCGAGTCACACACGTCTTGTCTTTATATCAAAAACAAGGAAATTAATTTGACCCGTTCTTCTCACTCCCACTTGGTCAGTGGCTCTCAGAGTGCACCTGGGACTGCTGGGATTGTCGCGAGTAATGAAAATCCCAAAAGCTGTCAATCAATATCTTCCTGTCAAGCGGGCACCTGATTGTTCCGTAAGCAACCGCGTACCCTGTTTACCGATAGTTACGTGTCTGCTGAAGCCAGATATGTTCAGGTCCTATCCGAGGGACTAAGCAAGCGTTCACGAAGCATAGCTCATATGGCGCCGTTTTAATGCTACCAAGCCCTCACCTCCCTTTAGCATCCCATTGACTGCCATTCATTTTGGCACCACTTTGACAGCATTCTTCTGCGTGACTCCTTTACATCTTAAGCGTTTAAAAACTTAAGTTGTCCATTGTTTATTTCTAAAGAAACACAACAATGTATAAAAGACTCCATTTCCTTATATCACACGTTATGGCTCCGTGGCAGACGTTTTTGTAGAAATAGGCTAACAAATGTGTCATAACCAAGCGACTTACTGTTGCTTAGCACGCAGACAGTTTTGACTTACATTAGCTGTTAATTACTAATGTTAACTAGCATTTTAGTTAGCAATAATTAGCCTGTGCCTATGTTATCTCCTAACATATACCTACTGTCTCCATCTCTGCAAGATTCGGAATGATAGAGATTTCTCTTTGCACAGCTACCAGAAGATCTATAACTTTCAGACAGGTTGCTCATGCCACATCTACGTCAAGCTCAGTTGGAGGCTGCGCAGTAATGCTTAGCACTCACCGGAAAAGTGCTTCTGATATCCTTCACTGGTCTCCGTCCAGAGCAACTGTATGTGTTGGTCCATTTCTTTAACTGTCTATGGTCCTATCCCTTGACCAATGGGCTATCCTACTAACCACTAGAGGTCAGTGCCTAACCTCAACCAATCAGACTGCTACACATGGCGGGTCCTGCCAAGAAACCAAGTTGGATTTATACAAAGGTGTATATGCCTATCCTTGTTAGCTTGTTACTTGTAAGCATGCTAACACTCTAAGAAGGTGAACATGGTATACATTATACCTGGTGAGCATAAGCAGGTTAACATTGTTGTTGAACATGTTAGCATACTGACTTGGCATTTAGCTTAAACAACAACTAGGCCTAAACGGAGTCGCAGTTTTTTTCACATTTTGTCATGCCTGCCCGTGGCATTATGTTTTTGGGTTCGTTCTTCTAGTGAAAGCGATATCTCAAGACCCCCTTGAGGGAATTTTTTCAAATTTGGCACAAATGTCTACTTGGACTCAAGAGTGAACTGATCAGATTTTGGGGGTCAGGATCACTGTACCATAACTAAAGAATTCCTATGCTCATTATGACATGTCATGCAAATGTCTGATAGGATAAAATGATGAAGTGATGCCATTTTATATCCAAAAGGTCAAGTTGACTGGGACATCATAATGTTCTGCAAAAACACTTTCCTGACCATTATTCAATGCCATGACTCTGGAACAAAAGGGGAGATTGTATCCGTGTTTCACATTAAGTCAGAGACTGAATTGGTGACACTAATCTTGGGTGCCAACCTTGACAATGTGTATGTATAGATCTTCTGTGCAGCTGGGTTAAACATGTCTTTTAAGCATCCACCTGTACGTTTTGCCAAAAACACATTTAATACCTTTTATTCAGTTCCTTCAAAGTCACTTACATATTTAATACTAGTTTTATTATTCGAAATTACGTTATGTGGTAATGCAGATGAGTGCTGGGATTGTTTGTTCTTTGTTGGTGCATCTAGATGCTTAAATACAATCTTAGACAAAAGACAAATACATACGTAACAAATGAATATATTACTAAAGTTAAGGTATGTCTATTTCTTTGTCTCCCATGTTTCAAGTCTTTGCAAGTTGATTTTCATACTGACATCATCAATGGTTTGTAGTCAAATTAGTGTGTAGTGACTCTAACAGCAGTTCAGCCATTTCATATATTTCAGATGTTGTTTTGCGTCCTTCGTCTCCATGTGTGACTCACCTTTTCAAAGCCCTGCTCCACTACTGTCATATTTGGGTTGAGCTGATTGTGAACCCGCGGCTCAGTCACAGCTTTCTTTAGGTCATAGTTGAAGAACAAGGAGTTTAGGATGACCTGTTTCAGCCAGAAAACAAAAATACTTTAAGTGTGTGTGTGTTGGTGTGTGTTGTGTGTGTGTTGTGTGTTTGGGTGTGTGTGTGTGTGTGGTGGTGTGGTGTGTGTGTGGTGTGTGGGTGTGGGTGTGGGTGGGTTGGTGTGAGGAGATAGAGGGATGTGTGTGAATGAATCAGACTTACTAAGCGGGTGGCTGTGGTGATTTTTGTGCCCCCGGACGCTCCTACCCCATTTTCACTTTGTTGTCTTTGTCAAAGATATAGTAGGACACATGGAAGACAGCGGTCTCTTGCCTGTAACACATAAATAGAATGTTTCTTTGACGTCTTAAATGAGAAATGTGTACTTTTTTTTAAATGGTCCATATGCAGCGTTTTAACAACCAAAAGGTGTTTATTTGACACATATTTAAAATGTAAACAAAGTACAGCAGTGAGCCAAAGTTGAAGATTGTAAATTAGCTTATTGCTTTAAAAGAGAGGCAGTGAATCCCACAGATTAGAAAGCAATTTGTTGACGCCATCCACTCATTTGCATATTTCTGAGGTCATTACACAATCGTTTGCATAAATCTTAGTGGTTGTGTCAGCAAGGTAGATAGAAAGAAATAGAAATCGGTAGGTAATCTATCTTGCAGTAAAAAAAAAAAAAAAAGATTCTACGAAGGGAGATAAAAAGATCAATGAAGAATTCTCAAAGAAGGTTGGCTTGCCCATGGCCAGGCCACCTCAGCTGCGTCTTTCTCCTGTAGAATCCCGCTGTCTCTCCTACCTAGACAAGCCCCTGCAACCCTGTCCCCTCTCCCCTTTCTACCAGACTGCGCACTGCGTGGTACATGAGGGAGGAGGGGGGGGGATGGGCTGCTCCTTACTAAACAGATTCAGAGAGAGGGGACTGTTTTGGCAGACACAAGAGAGAAATACCTTGTATTCTTGCTGGACAATACTGGCAACTTTTCTACAGAAAGTCGGCAGATTTGTTGCTAGTCGCTTTTGTGAAAAAAAGACGCTAAGTGGGTCTGAAAAGTTGCTAAATCTAAGTTGGCAACACTCTTTTCATGGAGACGGATGCAGTGTGCACGGAGGGGAAGGGCTGTGTGTGTGTGTGTGTGTGTGTGTGTGTGTGTGTGTGCGTGTGGTGTGTGCGTGTGCGTGTGCGTGTGCGTGTGCGTGTGCGTGGGGCGTGTGCGTGTGGCGTGTGCGTGTGCAGCGTGTGGTTAGTGACAGAGACCAACAGAGTAGGGAAGGGAAATGCAGCTGAATGAGTGTGTGTTTTAAATCGTTTTTAAATGTAAATGTGTTCCTGGATGGTTTCAGCACAATTTCATTTTTGTGTCAAATCTTAGGCACCTCTCCTTGATCCGCTAGCTGGATTAAATGCAATGTGTTGTGGCCGGTGTTAATTGGGTAGTGCACTGCCACAGATTAGTCTGTGTGGTAAAACACTCGGAGTAGTATGATGCTGTTTGTTAGCCAAAGCTTTCAGAGTTCCTGATGAAGACAAATGCAAGAACAAGTGAAGATAACCTCAACATCAGTCTCACTAGAGGAAGGGTAACCCTCTTCATGAGTGGGTAAGTAATTCAGAAAAACACTGCTAGCCATTAATACAGACGTGTCCAAAAGGCACAACCTAAATGTGTGATAACTCAGTCCAGCCACACCTGGTTGAATGAAATTGTTGGGTGAAGGAGGGATTCCAAAGCCGTTGGTCATGTACGGAGAGCTGAAGTCGTCCATTTCATCGTTGAAAATGATTCCTGTCGATCGAGACATGACTTTCGAACCAAAGCTGGGAAAATAAAACATTATCTTTTTAATCAGAAATTGATACAAAGTCACAGATGTTAATCTGCAAAACTGTTTACTTTCAGGAAATGTTTTATTCTGAAGGAAAGGCTATTTTTCAACTTGTTACTATAGATTGATGGTGCTGGTGGCCGCCACAGCGCTTCCATCCTCAGCTATGACCGAGAGGTGAGCCGTCCCGTGGTTGTCTGGGACAAAGTAGTCTGGCTCGTAGTAGCTGTCTGGGTGGGTTGTGTCGTCTGTAATTTTACTCCTGATGCCATCAGCAAAGTAGTCTGAGGTCATGTTTAGGAGGAGCTGAGGTGAGCAGAACAAGTCAGTCAGAGCAGACATTGCTGACAGTTTGTCATTAGATTAGATTTTTACTGCACATAAGAAAATACATAATAGATCAGTCAAAAGGGGAACAGGATACATACAGTATATAGTAAAAAATAGAAAATAAAACAACTGAAATGTGCAGGAGGAGCAGAAAAACAACATATTTGACACAGCTAAAGACAAGGCATAATTAATCAGGTATCAAAAATGTGAATGTTGGATAAATTATGCCAGAGAAATTATGATGTTGCTTTGCTTATCTGGACTAACGAAAAAGAGATAGTTTGCTTCAATTAATTTAGGCCAGTGCAGTTTTTAATATGACTTGGTAAACTGTTCCAACATAAAAATACGTACGTGGTAAACAATGGCAAAGCACTTGCCCTGCCCTTTGTAACAATACAGAAAACACTACTCCAATCTTCTCAAATCTGGGCTGAATAAATGCACAAGATATGTCACACCAAAACTGCCCCTATAAAACTGCACAGTAGATAGCAGAAGACAGCTTTCATCATACTGGGTGCAGTGAAGCTAGAAAGCTCCAAAATGAAAGCTCTGTCATGTAATAATAATAACATGAAGGCTTACATCAGTAATATTGAGATAACGTGGGTCCCCGAGTCTGCTCCTCTTGGCATAGGCGAAACGAAAAGCCTCTAGGATCCGATGGTACGTCAGAGTCTTTTTCTCTGCCGTAGACACACTTGTGTCTGTGAAGTTGTACCCTGCAAAATAATCACAGGAAAAACATGTCCGCAGCACATGAGCAATCACAATTTTTGGTATAATTGGGTAATCTTCTCCATCATTGTTGCTAAAAACCTATTTCAGTCGGTGGTAGGTCATTAAACTGTGAAATCTCAATTCAAATGACACAAACCCTTTCAGCAATATGAATGTGGGATTGCGTTTCTCCAGTTTCATTTATGAACACAATAAATCTTATCCCTCATTTGGAATTAATGATGCCACTGTTTATTTAATGCATGACTAAAGATCTCTGCCTGAACAGATGGGGGGGGGGAGTGGTGAATGCAATTTGGCAAGCAGAACTGAGTCGCAGCTCTGTTTTCTGCTTCCAAAACAGGCAGAGAAATATTCCAGGGACGACCTGGGGAAACCTGACACCTTTTCTTCTGCATGGCTGCACAAGCACATGGCCAGGCTGCTCACCATCCACTATGTTGAGTATGAGTGCCAGCACAGGGCCACTGGAGGGGGCGTCTGGGACATGCATGGTGTATTCCCCAAGGTTCAGCTTCAAAGGGTTCTCATTCAGCACAGGTTGGTACTCCAACAAATCATCCAGGGTGATAATGCCGCCTGGAACCAGCACAGAAGTGTGAATGTAAAATGAGGAATGCTGTTCAAATGAATGATTGTCAGTCATTGGGGTATTTTAATAAAATCTTCTAAGAAGAAATAACTAGTTTGGGTTCTATAATGGAAGGTTTGGTTCTATTCACTATCTCTAAAGACAACAATGTAGAAGAAAACAACATAAGACCTGCAGCCTGGATGTCGTTGACGATGCTCCTTGCCATCGACCCGTTATAAAACACATCTGGCCCCTCTTCTGCTATCCTTTGGTACGTGTCGGCCAGCTTTGGAAATTTAACAATATCGTTTTCCTTCAATATTTTTTTTTGAGAATCACAAAACACCTCACTGGAAAATGATAAAAGAAAAAGAAGTAAACCAGTTAAATTGTAGAAGGGTTTAAGTCTGTAGAAAATTAAAGTGTTTACCAGATTTGAAAATGTCCTGCTTTAGCGCTTTAGTGAATCCAGTAGCTGCTGTTCAGTTTAGCTGGTAATTTCTGCCTTTAATTGTTCGTTCTCACCACATGTTGGCATCTCTTTGAATGGACTCTTTGCTCTTGAAGATGGCATGAGCCAAAGCTTTTCCTATAGGAAATCCATCTCGAGCCAAGGCTATGCTGGGCTCAAACAGGTCTTTCCATGGCAGCCTGCCATGCCTCTTGTGGGCCATCTCGTAACCACGGATCTCCCCGGGAATGGCTATGGACAGTCCACCTGTCATGTAGAAACAGCAGTACCACTATTATGAAGCTCTTTCTCTCTGTCAACTGTCTGACTGGGGGACCAGCATACTAAGAAAACACTCTGAGGCTTCTATAGATGCTACAGTGTTCAATACATACTGTTAGGGCTGGGTGATATGGAGAAAATCAGATATCGTGATATTCTTGTCCTAATACCTCAATGTCGATATTGTGGAGATTTTTATGAGGTTGATAATTGGTGCTTTAACAAAAAATAACTTTACAACGCGATTTAAGATTAATAATCTTCAGTAATGTATATATAATAACTAAGTGGGTAAAGGTAAAAATAATAGAAGAGCTAGAACAGTCAAGTAAATTCAGAAAATGACATCACTTTACTGTAATCCAGCCTTTAAAACCAGGAAAAGACAAAACCCATTAACCCATTTACAATATAACAATTTCCAAAGTCTGAGACAAAATAATTAGTCTCATATTACGATTACAAAATACTATTGATATACAGTGGTGTGAAAAAGTGTTGGCCCTCCTCATTTCCTGTTCCTTTGCATGTTTGTCACACTTAAGTGTTCGGAACATAAACAATTTAAACAATAGTCAAGGACAAACAAGTAAACACAAAATGCAATTTGTAAATGAAGGTGTTTATTATTAAGGTGAAAAAAAATCCAAACATCATGGCCTGTGTGAAAAAGTGATTGCCCCCCTTGTTAAACTTACTATAACTGTGGTTGTCCACACCTGAGTTCAATCTTTAGCCACACCAGGCCTGATTATTGCCACCACTGTACACATCAAGGCATCACTTAAATAGGAGCTGCTTGACACAGTAAGGTCCACCAAGATCCTTAAAAGCTACACATCATGCCGAGACCCAAAGAAATTAAGGAACAATTGAGAAAGAAAGTAATTGAGATCTATCAGTCTGGAAAGGGTTATAAAGCCATTTCCAAGCTTTGGGAATCCAGCGAACCACAGTGAGAGCCATTATCCACAAATGGCGAAGACATGGAACAGTGGTAACCTTCCCAGGAGTGGCCGGCCGCCCAAAATTACCCCAAGAGCGCAGCGACACTCATCCAAGAGGTCACAAAAGACCCCACAACAACGTCCAAAGAACTGCAGGCCTCACTTGTCAGTTAAGGTCAGCGTTCATGCCTCACATCAGGAAAAGACTGGGCAAAAATGGCCTGCATGGCAGAGTTCCAAGGAAAAAACCACTGCTGAGCAAAAAGAACATCAAAGCTCGTCTCAATTTCCACAACACATCTTGATGATCCCAAGACTTTTGGGACAACTTCTGTGGACCAATGAGACAAAAGTGGAACTCTTTGGAAGGTGTTGTCCAAGTATATCTGGCGTAGAAGGACTGCATTTCATAAAAAGAACAATATACCAAAAGTATATGGTGGTGGTAGTGTGATGGTCTGGGGCTGTTTTGCTGCTTAGGACCTGGAAGACTTGCCGTGATAAAAGGAACTATGATTCTGCTGTCTACCAAGAGATGCTGAGGAGAATGTCCGACCATCGTTTCGTGTACTCAAGGTGAAACGAACTTGGGTTCTGCAGCAGGACAATGATCCTAAACACACCAGCAAGTCCACCACCGAATGGCTGAAGAAAAACAAAATGAAGACTTTGGAGGTGCCTAGCCTAAGTCTGTCCTGAATCCTATTGAGATGTTGTGGTATGACCTTAAAAAGGCCGTTCATGCTCAAAAACCCTCTAATGTAACTGAATTAGGACAATTCTGCAAAGATGAGTGGGACAAATTCCTCCAGGACACTGTAAAAGCCTCATTGCCACGTTATCGAAACGCTTGGTTGCAGTTGGTGCGCTAAGGGTGGCCCAACCAGTTATTAGGTTTAGGGGGCAACTTTTTCACACAGGCGGCTGGTTTGGATTTTTTTTCACCTTAATAATAAACACCTCATTTACAAATTGCATTTTGTGTTTACTTGTGTTGTCCTTGAATATTGTTTAAATTGGTTTGATGTTCCGAAAACCTTAAGTGTGACAACATGCAAAGGAACAGGAAATGAGGAAGGGGGCAAACACTTTTTCACACCACTGTATTTCCTAGCCCTACATGCAGTTATTTTATGTTTATGTAACCAGCAGCAGGGGCAGGGGAAGATGTAGCAAAGTTGGTAAGGATGATAGAGTCATTAGAGTCATTTCATAGTAGCTGCAATAGTCAGATCTCCACTGAGTTTAGATAATAAATAATAATAATAATAATATAATAATAATAATCTAATGAACGAGAGCTCTGGGGTCTGATAATGGAGCCAAGGTGGAAGTGCCTTAAACCTGTATTCTATCCAGTTTCCAGCAGGAGGTGACTCCACTGGTTGCAAAAAGAAGTCTGTTTTTATAGAAATCTGTTAGTATAAATGTACCTACTTCTCACTTCATTTTTTGATTTATTACCTCAAACATTTTCATAATGTTTTATGGACTCAATCGCTTATTTAGTAAGTTATGGTCCCATTTATTTTAAAATTGATGGTGAAGCTAAACGCCAACCTGTCAGTCAAGACAGAGGCTTAGCAATGCTAATCATGGCAAAATGTACATTAAAGTTGCACTCTGAGTTCTTGCATGGTTTCAGCGTAATTTCGTTTTTGTCTCAAATCTTAGGCATCTCTCCTTGATCCGCTAGCTGCCTGCAAAATAAATACACTGTGAAAAAGCCTGGTCTCGGGAGACAACACAGGGCTTGTAAACGTTATACACTAGGGGCACAGGCTGAGGGGGTGGGGGTTAGTGCACATGCACAATTCGGGGGGGGACAGTGAGCAGAGTTGATTGAGTAGCGTGAGTTGTATGTGAGATTGATTGGCTGGATTGGCTGGCTCCTAGTGTTTGTTCGATGTTTACGACCCCTGTGTTGTCTCCCGAGACCGGGCTTTTTCACAGTGTATTCAGGGGGAAGGCAGCTAGCGGATCAAGGAGAGGTGCCTAAGATTTGACACAAAAATGAAATTGTGCTGAAACCATCCAGGAACACATTTACATTTACTGTGTACTGTTGTACATTCAGATGAATGTCGCCAATACCCGGAGGTCAGTGTTTACCCGCCAGATGACTCACTGCAGAAGGGTTGATAATTGGCAACTTTCTCTTTTTAGCATTTAGCTTAGCACAACACCTATAGAAACAATCCAACACTAGCTTGCCCCCCCAGCTTCACCCTGTTGCCTAAAAATCGCCACATCCAGTTTAAAAATAGCAAGATGGCTATGGCCAAATTGCCAGACTCGACTCGGCCTGGGAAATACTCCCAACAGCTCGAGGTTAATAGCCTACCTGTACGAGAAAGCTTGGTATTGTTGCCAAACATATCTTCAGTGGCGTTCATCGGTGCCGTCTCCCTCGCATCTATGGTTTCCACCTTCCCTATTGAGCATGAAATAATGGCAGATTGCTACTTGTGTTTTTGCTTAGTCAACATTTGTTGAGAAGTCATAACCAATGATACACCCTCACCTGTGGAAGCGTCATAGATGACAAAGAAAAGCCCTCCCCCAATGCCCATGCTGTGAGCGTTCAAAAGACCAACACATAGCAAGGCAGCGATAGAAGCATCCACGGCAGAACCGTTTTTCTTCAAAATGTCCCTGAAAATACGAAAATACAACAAATTAGTAAAAGCCGGCACTCGCATATGCACATGTAGAAACGGAGCATACCACTGTATGTCATGAGTCTGAGAGCATCAGAGTCTTCTTACCTCCCCACTTCAGAACACTTTCCAGCATCGGCAGCCACAGCAGCTTTTGAGTAGAAGTGGTCCATGGGGGGAGGTGTGTTTTTCTTTCCCAAGCCCATGAACACCCCCAGGAACAGGCTCACTGCAGCCACCAGAAGGACCACCAGACCTGCAATCAGGGACTTCCCAACCATTTTCCTGCCCGGGTAAAATCAAAACTTCACAGTCAGACACCATCCTTCTGCTCAGAAACAAGTGTCCTCTGCTCCAAACAGCACCTATCATTTTCAGAGTGGTAGCCAAACCTTTACATGAATAACAAGGGGGTAAAAAAGCACATCATATTTTCTTTCTGTGAAAGAAAAAGCAGAAGGTTCACTCACCTGTGGTGTATTTGCACTGATAGATGGAAAATATTGGACACAAAGAAGATAGAAGAAGGGGGTTGGCTGCCTGAGTGTGTGTCAGCAGTAATGACAAGGTGTCTACAATGACCAGCTTCACTCATTGGTGATGCTGTGAACATGATGTTTAATCTTAGCCCAGGTGTCATACTGGATAATAAGCATATGCTTCATATTGATGTGTTTTTGAAAATTACAAACAGAAAAATGGACAACAAGAGAGAAAGGTACACAGATGATGGTGGGAACAGGAAGGATAACAAAGGTTTTCTTCTGTAATTACTTTATGTTTGACCTTTTG
>NC_045737.1:22825847-22827652 GCF_008692095.1 Etheostoma spectabile | reverse complement strand
CAATTAATTTTGTTTTTAAAACTAGATGTCACTTTTTCAAATAATGGATGCCTCCCTTTCCTCACTTTGAAAAGAAACTCTTAAGGTTTTTTTTCTAGTCCTCCATAACTTCCCATTTCGCTCTGATATCAATCCTCCAGGCTATGCCAAAGGGAGGGTGAGAGTGATCTGTACAGGTGACAGCATTCATCCCTGGACTCCGGCCTTTGCGTGATTGGCTCAGCCGGCAGCGTTGCCATGCTCAGTAGCCGTGTCACAGTCTATTTGACCTATTCTGCAGGCATCCTTAGAGCGATTGAGATGCCTGAGCCTTTGCCCAGCAACGCAAGTCCTGTCGGTGGCAGAACCTTCTCAACAGCAAATACCCTTCTGTGGAACCTCCGCTAATCCAGCCACACTCCTGTTGCTGGGCTGATAAAGCACTGTCAAAGCAGCCTGTAGGCTGCCGCTGCTGCTGTGATTGTGTCCAAATCTAATCACTACTATCCTGTTCTGGATCTCCCAGGTTCAGAGCCGCCCGGAGGAGGGGAGTTTGTGTAATTGACAGAGCTGATTTATAGTGGAAGAAGACAATTACATATCTTGTTTGTTGCAAGTCACAAAAGCCCTCCAGCCTTTGTGCCCACGTCACTGACACTGCATGGGGGCTGTTTTATGAAATATCAGCTGGAGCTGGTTCATATTTGTATCCCTCAGCTAGAGGCCTATATATTTCATTTTGACTTTGCTGGGAGGGGTACAATCCCACACACCGCCATCTCCCTTCAATTGTTTTCACACAATAAAAGGGGAAGGTGTGTCTGTGCCTCTATATTCTGCAGGAAATCAAATCACACACTGCTGTTGTTCCTCGGTGGCAGACGAAACGCAGCCTGCAGAAACACTAACAGCAGAGAGATGGCCACAATGGGAATGAAGATGATGTCATGTGGTTTTGTTGGTGGCTGCAGTCCTTTAATGATAGGGTGTCATAGATAGACTCTGTTGTGTTCTTTAACTATGAGTTGGAAATGCAGTTTCCTTTTTCTACGTATAAATGGACAAATGTGTTTTTTGATGTATTTTGTGGATGGCTGGATGGTGAAAGGAAAACGTTGTCTATCCCATGTTTCCTAATCTTGCATTGCCAGGCCTTCCTCCAAAGTGCTGTGAAGGAGGGTCTGGCTAGTCCACACAGCTTTCCGGGATGGGAGAAAAACATGCTCTGGTTTATTGCCATTTCTTTAACCAATCACAATCTTCTTGGGCGGTGCTAAGCGCCAGACTGAACCATGGTAGCAATGCAAAATAGCCTCGGGAAGGAACTTGTTTTGGTGGAACATGTGTACGTCAAAAGTTGTTTTAGTCGTGCAACAGAAAACTCAGATTGGACAGATATTCTAGCTAGCTGTCTGGATTTACCCTGCAGAGATCTGAGGAGCAGTTAACCATAGTCCTCATAAATCCACCTGAGTTTAAAATTACAACACAAAGAAAGCGGATAGTAACGACCATTCGACAGAAACTTTTTTTGCTTGTGAAATCTTTAAATAAAAGTGGATGTTCATGTTTATAAATTCATTTGATAGTTGATGGTTGAGAGGTGACAGAAAATGAGGGAGAGAGATGCAACAAAGGTCCCTGACCAGACTAGAATCAGAGATGTTGCGGTTGTTGGTCAGCGTCTTAACCCGTAAACTATGGGGACACCATGATTGCATCAATGCTTTGCTGCAGGCAAACAACAGACAATGAGCAGAAGGTAGATTGCCACTTTACTTTCAGTCTACCTTCTGCTCATTGTCTGTTGTTTGCCTGTTTTTCTT
>NC_045737.1:22822979-22825826 GCF_008692095.1 Etheostoma spectabile | reverse complement strand
TTTGTTTTGCTTTTATTGAAGAAAATGCTGCTGTAACAAGGAAATGTCCCCGCTGTGGAATGAATAAAGTATAATCTAATCTGCTGCCAGTTGCTCTGCATGATTTGTGTGCTATCTTGAGAATGTTGATTTTGTTTCCACTGTTGTCATTTTAGTATCTTCTATGTTGACGCTTTTTAACTTCACTTAGGGTGATTTTCCTATTAGTTACAAGTATATGATGGCCCTATACCTCGCCATTTCCCTGCCACTTAGCTTTCACATCATCATCTATGTGACGTATGTTTATGTTGAAGCTACAGTGTAGAAAGAGGCACTGCAGACGGACACTGCTGTCCCAGGGCTAGTCGTCTGATATAGAGACATCATTAATAAATTGAGAGAGTGAGTTTCATAACCAGTTAAAAACTCCTTGTATTTGTGTTAAATAGCAATCTACTCCACTTCCATGTTTTGATGCAAACTTTACCGGAGTTCAGATGAGCCACACTCTGGACCACCTTTTCAAGTGGACCCGGGCTTCAACTGTGCCCTGGTGTTCACACTAATCAAACAAACTGTGCCTTTGGGGTCAAGTGTTCTCAAGGCGGATATAATAAAAGGTCTAAACTGAAGCAGCAGAGGCCGGGACATCCTAGTATGGGTCAAACTCCTAAAAGCTTGGATCATACATTTCCCATAATGTAATTTGGTAATGTCTTTCGTGAGACCCTCTCTGCCTCTTATGCCTTTCGAACCGAACCTCCAGTTTATAAGCCGAAGTTGAGATAACCCTGATGACATCGCCAGGGGTTATTTTTCTCTCCCTCCGATGCCACAGACGATATTACACAGCTGCTTATACCGACTGAGTAGTGCTTCTCATGATATTAAAAACTGAACTTAATCTGTTAAAGTGGTACACCCCTTTAATCATCTCTCAACCCCTCAGACCCCATATTTTCCTCCCAAGATTGGAAAGAAATGCTCATCCAGTGGAAGTAGAACTCTATTAACATTGTTGAGGGTTTAACATTTGATTCTCACAGTGCTCAATCACTAGAACCGTTCGGTCCTTTTAAATTATAGAGTGTGTTCTAGAACTACACTATCTGTAAAGTGTCTTGAGATAACTCTTGTTATGAGTTGATACTACAAATACAATTTAATTTAATTTAATAGCATTGATGATACCATAAGATCCTTTGGATAAAAAAATCATATATTTTTAAGACTAACTGAAAGAAATATCACATATTAAAAAAAGTGTCCCTTGCAGAATCTAGTAACATCAGCAGCAGGCAAGTCAGTTATTTATATAGAGTGTGCAAAAATGAGTTACTTTGTCAGCATTGTCTGGAGTCAAAGCACTGACAAAACAAATTATTAGCATTGGGCTGATAGATTAAATGAATGCACCAGACAATCATAATTCCAACCTCTAGGAAAATATGCAGCAGCAGGCCAGGTCCAGGGAGGATATCGTGCAGCCAGGGGAAATATTTGTTAGAGAGCATCAACTGTCCTGCTCCACTAAACAAGTGGACCTGCTGAATCATAGCAGAAAATAAGGTCAAATCAGGATCAAAGTCCATAAGACCACAATGATGGAACCTACAAATAGAAATGCACTACATCACAATCACAAACCTCTCTTTGATAAGACTGACTGCCATGAAGAAGAAAAGCTATGATTATGTTTACTGTAATATTTAATCCCCAAAAGTTACAGCTGTGGGGGCTGCTGTGAAATATCTGAACTGATAGCTGTCTCTTGTGCAGGATGCACACCATTGTGGCCCTCCATCAATGACCCTTTAGGGTCCCTGGAGCATGATACTGATTCATGGATGTTGTTCAAAGAATGACAATGACTGAGTGGAGTTGTGACAGGGGCAAACAGGATTTGGTGACTTGTGCAGTGGCTGACTGACAGCATGCATGCAAAAAGGGAAATTCATATTTGTACAGGGCCAATGGCAAAGCACATATTTAGACAACTGGAGAAAAAAGATAAACTTTCAGTTCACCTGAAGGATACGAAACATGTGCTAGCCCTCAGGACTCAAACACAAGCTGAGCGTTTTCATGTCTAGTCACTTGGAGGACTTCAGCATGGTTTATCAGGTTGTGCATTTGACATGGTCGCATGGTTGCCTAAAACAGTGGTTCCCAAAGTGGGCGCCAGGGACCCCCAGGGGTCCTTGAGGGGGTTCCAGGGGTCTGCTGCAAAAAGGGGAATAATTAGTTTTCACTATAAGGCAAGGCAGCTTTATCAGCTTTATCAAGGGCATTCAAAGTGATTTACATAAAACACTAAAGAACAGTTAAAACCAATTAAAAACATGTATTAAAGAGAAAATTAAAGCAGCCCCCAATTAAATAAGGCCGGTATAAAATACAAGAATAATAATTACAGTGATGATTATGAGACCCGGTTCCATTCAGCCCAGGGTTACTTGTTCTGGGAGATGGGTCAATCCTAAAATAAGTCCAGACTAGTTTAATGACAGCCTTACATATTATTTTAAGAGGATGGAGGAATGAAGGGGTGCCATCAATCCAGGAATGGGCTTGTGAGATGGTTAGGGTGGCTGCGTTTGGAATGATGCCATACAAACGGTTTTCCAGATTGGATGGCTATACTAGAAAATGGGGAAAGTATCTGAGATTTCTGGAGGGCTCCTAAGAAGCTTTGTACAGGGGAGAGACCTTTATGATGGGCTTATGACGTTGTTATTTATATTCATATGTTTGTTTGGTGTATGGTTTATTGTCTATTCTGTTACTATTTTGTTGTATGGTCTTGAATATTGTAGTTGCTGTGTCATCTTTTCTTGATTTTTGTCTTGGTGAGTGGGGATGACG
>NC_045737.1:22819449-22822969 GCF_008692095.1 Etheostoma spectabile | reverse complement strand
GGATGTTCATGTTGCGAGTTGTATGTTTTGTATTTTGTTTAAAAAAATTAAAATTAGTCATCACAAAAAAGGAATTAACTTTCTTTTCTTTTTTTTAAATCATCAAAGATAAATCTCTTCAGATTCCATCCATAAGTAGGCTAACACAATGACTGAGAATTTATGACTATTTTTGGTCATGGGTTTCATACACTCAACTGTAATAAAACATCTAAAAGCCAAAATCCCATGAGACGGGGGAGTCGGGGGGTCGTCGTATTAAAAAGTGTGTCAATTTAGGGGTCCTTGACGTGAAAAAGTTTGGGAGCCACTGGTCTAAAACAACACTGACATGGCATATTTTATTCTGCCTTGTTGCAGAGGGGAATTTCAAGCCTAGGAGGAGAGACGCGTAACGGGAAACCGGATGCAGCGATTGGTCGGACGCTCCATGTTGCTCCAACCTAAACAGCAGCGTAAAGCCTAGGCGGGCCGGAGGATGAAGCAGCCGGAGCATCCTCATCAACCGAGCCAGGCGCACGTAAAAGGCGGTGGAGAAAAAAAATCAAAATAGCAACGTGCATGTGAGAGTGGTGATCAATTAGACTGTCGAGGGAAAGTGCGTGTGTGGTTGTGCACCGGAACCACACAGCTACGCAGCCAGCGCCAGACAATACGGCGCTGTTTTCCACCATCCACTGAGGAGCATCTGTAAAACGGATCATGGGTTTGTCCTCTTTGTAATTTTGTCTGCGCTACATAAGGCGTTTGTTAACTTAAACGCCGCCTGCGTCTGCAGAAAAACAACAACACCATGGGTTCCAGACTGAGCAGGCAGAACAGCCTAGACAATGAGAATTTCTCCAAAAAGCGACGCAAGCTTCTAGATGGCACCGGAGAGAGCGAGTGCAGGGGCAGCGGAGGCGGCGGGGACTTTCTGTTTGCTCTGATGCTGAAATCGGACAAACTGCCCGGGATGCTGCGGAGGACCAACCACAGCCCGTATGTAAGGCGAGTGGCGTGGATCAAAGAGATCCAGAAGCTGCTCCGGGACCGCAGGATGGAGCAGGCAACCGACGTGCTCAAACTACTGAGGAAGGTAAGGAGAAAGTGCACGTAGCATCTCGGTCTGAAGTCAGACCTGTTTACTCGTGCACTGCGGCTTTAAGCCTGCTTTGATGCTTGTGTGGTCTATCCTCAAAACACCCCAAAAGATGGAGAACAAGCAACAACAAGGGCAGGCATGTGTGTGTGTGTGTGTGTGTGTGTGTGTGTGTGTGTGTGTGTGTGTGTGTGCGCGCGTACGGACTTGATGTGTTCTGCAAGTTCCTAATCTGCATCCAGCCTCTGCTCCAAGCCTTTTGACCTCTGACCCCAGCCCTCCTCACCCCTTACAGCCTCTCATCTGCGTGCATGGCCTCGCTGCTTCGGCCACTACCAGTAGCATTTGTTTTGATAGAAAGTACGCAACAGATTTGGCAGAGTGTACCCGTGACATGCACAGAGCTGTGACTCACATCAGTGTTCACTCTCACTGTGGGTATAGCTGCTCCCTGTTGACTTTTGATCGATAGGATAGGATATAAACTGCACTCTAAATGAGGAAATGGTCAAACTGTAATTGCATTATCCTAAATGTCATTGTCTTTGGATGGGATCTGGATTCCACAAACACAAACAGAGCACTCTCCTCCGTCCCCTCCTCTACCATCCTCTCCCTATCTGCCTTTGTTTGTTCCACTATGGACAGAGTCTCACCTCTCCTCAGGCTGTTCTAACGCTGCCATTAGAGCTACTCCATCCCTCTCCACTACTAATGTCTCTCTCTCTCTCTCTCTCTCTCTCTCTCTCTCTCTCTCTCTCTCTCTCTCTCTCTCTCTCTAATAGCCTGTGCTGAAGCAGCAACAATGTTAATCCCTGAAGTCCTGTATTTCCAAATACAAAAGATTATTCTTCCCCAAAAGGATTTATTAACTTTATTAAAATACATAGCTTACTTGCACTGTGCTTTTCATGTGAAAACCTTGTGACTTTTGGTGATGTTCATAGAAGAATTACTAATGCTTTTTATAGCTTATAAAGATCTATTAAACCCAAAGCCAAAAACACAGCAGTTTTTATCCTGTTTGTAAAAGATTTAGTTGCAGTATATTTGATGTTGTCTTCGTTGACTGTGACAATAGTTAAGAGTAAGTATTGTAGTCCTGACCTAGAACAGCGGTTACCATGGACCCCCAAGGGTCGATGATGGTTTCCAGGGGGTCCCCGGCATAACTGGAAACATTTTTTTATTGTCATCATTTTCACTATAATTCCATCCAAACGTAACACAGTGACACAAAGTATGACTATTTTGGTCATAGGTTTTATACACTTTCTGTAATAAAATGCGATCAGAAATCTAATAAAATGGGGGTCTGTGGTAGTCTGGCTATCACCAGACCAAGCCAAGCTCAATAGATTTGAAATTGAGCATTGGTCTGGGGACTCTGCTCTGTATTTTCTCTGCACAAGAGGTGTGACTAACGAGCATAGTTCAAATGACTCTACGCAATTGGATAGTCCTTCAACTAATCAGACCAACAGATCCGTGATCTGAACATATTTAATCTCTCTGACTTCTAAACATATCAACTATCAGCCACACTATGCGTTCTGTACAGAATGAGACTTATTATTAGAATTATAAAGTTTATATAAAACGTCATCATGTTAAGTCGATTCTGAACCAATCAGCTGTTAGATCAGCCGAGAGGCTGGCTTTTCCCAGCATGCTCTGGGTCTGCCTGGGTCTTGCAACCAGCATGCAACGAGCGGCAATCGCCGTTGATCGAGACCTGGCTCATATCGAACGAGCCTATTACAAGAACAAGGTTATCTGTGCTTCGGTGGCGTTTGGTGGCCACTATGTTGAATGTAAACAAGAAGCTGCTTGGTCGCTTCTCTATCGTGTTAAACCCGCCAATAGCGCGCCAGGTAGATAAGCCAGTTTGTGATTGGTTCCCGCAAAATTGTGATCTGAAGCTGGAGAAATAAACGTGCAGGTTTCCAGACCAAGCTGCAGGGTGAAATCAAATCCCCAGCAGAGTGGACAGGGTTTACCCAGTCTAGGTCCATGGTGAAATTTGTGTCTGTTTAGGAGTGTCTTATTGTTACTCATATAATTATTCACCATGCTTTTCAGGTCGTATGACTTTGAAAATCCCTTCCCTGTGTGTCCTCCCTGAAGGAGAGACTCCTTGGAGTCTGAAGGAAACATTTGTTCAGTGCTACGTATTATCAAAGCAAGTCCTGGGTCAAGAAGTGGCTCCAACTTGTCAGTAAGATTAGACGTATTTAGACGTATATTTTCTTCTCAAGGGGAAACAGGATATAAGACGGGGACGCTACTGTTTTAATTTCGCGAGCCGTTTTCACACTGTTACTGCGTTTCCTCTGTGAAAATTGTCTTCCCACTTGGTTATTCTCTCCAGGGAATTATTAAATCTCACAGATTTCTAAACCTTGACTCAGTTGCACAGCTGTTTTTATTTTGTTTCAA
>NC_045737.1:22819232-22819439 GCF_008692095.1 Etheostoma spectabile | reverse complement strand
GTCTCACTCTCCAAAACAATTCCTCTCCTGCTGTACAGAACCTTCCACAAGGTTCCAAGGGTTTTTACTGAGCTGGGGAAAAAAGCCTTCTCTTACGTCGCTCCATGGTCTTGGAATAATTTACAAAACTTGCTCCATCTAAATGATCTAGTCCCATTAAATGATTTTAAGACCATGTTAAAATGCCATGTAACTCAAAAATGTAAC
>NC_045737.1:22814063-22819222 GCF_008692095.1 Etheostoma spectabile | reverse complement strand
CCACATGTGACCTGTTCCTTTTCTCTAGGTGTGATGCGTGTTTGTTTGTGTTGACTATGCTGTATTTCTGTTTAAATTGTAACTGGTGGGCTGTCTTTGCCAGGTCTTCCTCGGAAAAGAGATTTCAATCTCAAGGGACTTCCTGGATAAAGAAAAATAAATAAATAAAATAAGACAACACATCCTAATCAGAAGTTTGTTTTTAAAGTCGTTTCTCACCTGGCTGCTGTGGGATATGTGGTATTTAAAGCTTTGTAAAAGAATATGTAGGTGCATGGAAGATGTGACAGCAGCCTTGGCAATCCCATTTCTTTGCTCGCCCTCAGGTGCCCCTCTGTCTTTTAGCTGTCGGCCAATCCAGCGTTAATTACTCTGAAGCCTTGACACAGGAGAGAGTGGAACCTCCTTAATCAGGCCGAGGAGATAAACTGGCCGGCCT
Source organism: Etheostoma spectabile (assembly GCF_008692095.1). Taxonomy (NCBI): domain Eukaryota; kingdom Metazoa; phylum Chordata; class Actinopteri; order Perciformes; family Percidae; genus Etheostoma; species Etheostoma spectabile. The sequence continues at coordinate 22,818,783 of NC_045737.1, read as the reverse complement.
TGGCTCCATGACAGCTACATCACGTGGGACATGGGCTCGCTTCTTTTTAAATGAGCTCCACTCTTATTAAATGAGCCTTACTTTGTCTTTACCTACAGCATTTGCTGGCAGATATCTGAGATATTCTGCACTCTGAATTCAAAAGGCATTTGTGGCCGATATAATTGATGCGTAACATTGAGCTCTGCTCTGATATGGGGAAGGATTCATGGCTTCACACCGTGCTCGGACATGATAATTGATCGTGTCTAAACTGAGAAGTGAAATATTTTAATACCTTGTTTCTCAGAAGGGCAAAAGCAGCTTTGCATGTGTTTACTGTGGCCCTCGTTAAAAGAGGAGCAAGTAATGTGGAGCTCCCACTCAAACTCTCTATTACAATAAATTCAAATTGAGTTTGAGAGAAAAGACATGTGTGCTGGTGTGTGCTCGACGTACGTGCCTGTCTCAAATGGTTGGCTTCCCTTATTAAAGTTGCATGGGCTGTATAAGTGCTTGTCATCGTTTGCCTCGTTAGGACCTCGAGGATGGACGTGTTGATGGAGGCGCGTTTACACAGCTGCAGCGCTGCTTGTCTTTGCGCACTCAAAAGGTCATCGGAAATCTCCTCTTATCTTCAGTTGCTGTGATTTTCTTACCACAGATCCTTTTGGTTTTTATCATATTTATGAGTAAGCTGCCAGGGCAGCTGTCAGTTCTGACCTCCTTGCAGATGTACTTATGTGCTGCACAAATCACATTAACTCAAAATCTCATGTTTAAAAGTGCCACTGCCATATTTGTATGAGGTTCATGGAATAATAAACCAAAAAAATACCCAAAATGTGGTTATATAGATACAAATGTGTTCAAAATAGCATACAGCCAGGGGATTAAATGCATTTTTGAGGGCTTTTTTTTCAGAAGAGGTTCAAAAATAGAATACGCTCCTCATAGTTGAGGGTGTATAGTCTTTAAAGTATGGAGGAAAGCACTTATAAATAACCCAAATATACAAGGTCTTTTACATCTGATCAGATTTGAGTCAGGAGTTGTCTTGTTTGTGCATATGGTATACGTGTTGTGGCATGTTGGCATATGTGTGGCTCTGTGCTATGGTGTTATTAAATATGCCAAAATCCTGCGTTCCCTGTGACTTCCCCTAGATCTCTCTTTCCTAGTATAGATGAAAAAAACTCCTGTCTTCTTGAATGAATATTTAAAACAAAACACTTCTTTTACCTTTCTATCTCGAGGGGCATTGCCCTTGACACAGCAGGGCCCTGGTTCCATCGCTAATGCACTTTTTTCCTCAGGTCCAAAGTCACACTTTTACTTTTTTCACACTTTCAGTTACTTGATTATAATCACTGCAGGATGTTTTAAAAAATATATTTTTTTATCTTCAGCTGTGATTATGATGCCTCTTTCATCTTGTCTGCTTTGGTAGGACCTTGGCTTGGAAGGCGCCTCGCTCAACGACATCTTGTACAAAAACGCTGCCTTCCTCAACCTGGTGGACCCCATCTCACACGAGCTGCTGCTCAGCCTGGCTCGAGAGATGCAGTGTCCTAAGAAGGTCAGCCCTCTTTTGTCTTCCTCTTGCAGAGTATTCACTAGGGGTGGAAATCCCTGGGCACCTCACGATTCGATTCCGATTCAGAAGCCAATGATTTTCTTTTAAACCGATTATCGATGCATTTCGACGCAACAATTTTGATGAAATTGTGATTTAAAAAAAAATACATATAAATCTGAGATTGTTTGATTTTTACATATGCAGTATTTCTCACACGCATTTTAATAAAATGTTTTGTCTACTGAGGTTTTTATTTTGTAGTCATTACATGCTTAAGCCTTAAACGTGCTTGTGAAAGTCACCTTCTCTCACAGTAATCTTCCATGTCAGAGGCTCAGTCATGCTTAAAGGTGGAGAATTGGCTTCTTAGAACAAGAAACATGAGGTGGTCAGATGTAATGTGATAAAGTAGATGAACAGCCTATTTAAATATTTTGCCTAATTATTTTATGAATGTATGATTAGATCATGTGTATGTATACAAAACTTATTTATTTTTTTCTTTTGGCCATTTTTGCATTGTTTTTTTTAACTCTAAGTTGTCGTCCATTATCCCATCCTCAGTTTTCTGATTTGTACATGTCTGGAGACAGTAACTTTTAAATAAAAATAAACACATTTGAAAAAAAAAAATATATATATATATATATATATATTTTAATAATTGATTATTAACTTATCAGAATTGAACATTGAATCATTCTAGAGAGAATCGCAATGCATCTAAGAATCGATTATTTTTCCCCACCCCTTGTAGATCCCAAGCTTGTATTCTGCATAAAAAACATCCTGAAAAACACTGATGGTTATATTTTGTTGAATAGTTAGTTCTCTAGATCAATGAAAATCCAATCTGAGGATGTTATTGACTTCTACAGATGGATGAAAGAAATCCTGCAGACACACGTTACTTATGAGCAGCTGGAAACAGAAACGGCTGTTTAATATGAATTCCTAGATATATAAGGTTGTTTAATTTCTTTTCTGCCATTTAGGTCAATGCAGTTTGTTGCATTTATGGAACTAAGTCTTGAGATATTCTCCCTGAAACCTCCTTAAACTGGAGTAACTATCTGCAAAATTACCAGTCATAAGGAATTGAGGAACTGATGTGGAATCATGTTTTGTGCACAGAAAGAAATTCATAGCTCAGTGTGTCTCAAGCTCCAACGGTGAATATTACATTTTTCAGCAGCCACAACATGGCTGATGAACTGAAATTACTAGTGACTGTGTTGAATCACACCTCTCCTGTGCACTTCCTGTGTTTTCCACACAGATGCACACTGCATGTGATTAGATTTTCCAGCTCCAGCAAGGCAGCTAAGTGATGTTTTGTTCAGCTCAAGGTGTCACCAATAATAACAAACAAATAACCTTTTTTTTGGTTGATTTTCAAGATTTGGTAGATGTTGCCCAGTGCCCAGTTGTAGACATGTCTGCCTTCTCCCCAATATAGTGGAACTAGATGGCACTTGGCTTGTGGTGCTCAAAGTGCCAAAAAAACACATTTGAAAAACCTAACAGAAAGGTCTCTTTCCAGAAATTGCAACCCGGCTACTCAAGGGAATCAACTGACCTGGTTGTGAGCAGTTACATGTGGAAACTAATTTCCATCTGCAAACTACACCTGGCAACCACCGTGCAGAAGGAAACCTACTGCTCATGGATGAGAGTCTTGTGCTTGTGACAGCAAGATGTAAACATTAATAGCGTCCTCCTCAGCTTAGCTGTAGCGTTTGCTAGCTCAGGTGAGCTAGCAGTACGGGTGAACTACAGTTATGAAAATAGTTTCTACATGAAACTGCTCACAAACAGGTCTGTGGATTGTTGCTGTGGAGTTTTTCAAATGTATTTTTTGGCATTTTAAGCACCACAAGACGAGTGTCATCTAGTTCCATTACGTTCCAGAGACGTCATCTCTACAACTTATATCTCCAACACTGGGCAACTAAAACCAAAAAAATCTATATTGATAAACAGCTCCTAATGTAAGAGCAACAATATGTATTTTTGATTTGGGGGGAACTGTCCCTTTAAAACCCAGATATTGTGAAATAATGAAAAATAAAGATATTTGTCTTCCACACTCAAGCAGAAAATCTCATATTAAAAGCTGCTGCGTCACTCAGTCTCTTTGTTCTATGCGCCCTTATTATCACTATCATTATTTTTTTTGTTGCTCTGTTCTCCAGGATGCAGACACCATAAAATCCTCTGATAAGATCTGCAGACAGCTGATTTACCACCTGACCCCGCACTCAAAGTGGCTAAGGCAGAGCATGTCCAGACGGAAAACCCAGGCCTGGTAAGCCCTTCTCTCCAGACATCCGGTGTGTTATAAATCTGCAGCTCGGCACAACAGAGAGCAGGGCTCGGCTCCATGTCCAGCTGTACAGATTTCCATCTTTGTAGCTGACATTGAACTATAGGACGGAGCTGACCACAGGCTGATGTGAGGGGAACAGCCTGGTAACCACAGCTGTCAATCATCTTTCTTTTATTAGTGCTAAGATCCATGAAGTGGATGTGGGTAGCCACTGGGCTCGCGCTCTCTTCAAACATGGCACAACAACAAATCTGTCCATCTGTTTGCTGAAGAAAAGCTGTGAGGGTTGTGTTATAATATAATACACATCATCTTGAGGAAGGAGTGAATTGCTTTTGATTTTCAAATGATGAATAGAGAAATAGCTTGTGTACAAATAGTTTTGTTTGTGCGTGCCCAGGTGTTGCTCAGTAATTCTATTCATACTCAAGCTATCGTAGTTCTTTCCATCTTCACATTTAATTGCTTATTTTGCAGCAGCCTAGACGCTGCAAATAATGCATTCATTTTACCGAGGGGGGAAATAATCTCAGGATTGAGAGGGAGACAATGCGAACACAGTGAGATGAGACAGGTTCATTATGAGTCAGTCAGAGGTATCAACGTGCAGTATCAGAGGAAAAGCGAAGAAGACATACGCAGGGATCAAACACTTCACTGTGGAGCTGCACAAGCAACGTTTTATTGTGCTCGTGGACATTTAACTCAGCCCAGAAGAGGAAAGACACAGGATCTAACTGACACTGACACCATCTCTGAATATGTGCAGATACATACAATTGCTACATACCTAGCTGATTTATTTTTTACTTAGTCATGTTGTTAGCTGCAGA
>NC_045737.1:22813964-22814053 GCF_008692095.1 Etheostoma spectabile | reverse complement strand
GGAGAGGGAGAGAGAGAGAGAGAAAGAGAGAGAGAGAGACAGTCTGACACTGGCTGAGACAGCCGGAGCAACATGAATCATTAAAACAA
>NC_045737.1:22793562-22813954 GCF_008692095.1 Etheostoma spectabile | reverse complement strand
TAAAACAGAATATTAATACAGTTGGTGTTGTCAGCTCTGACAGCTTCGTCTGCCGCTGTGTTCACAAACAAACGCCTGTCACAGCTAGAAAGAGACAAGACGGGGCCAGGCTGCCGAGCACTGTCAATAGAAAACTTAATTTCTTGGGACACTTTTTTTCTGGTTTATCACTTTTACCGCTTTAAATTCTGACACAAATATTCACTGGGTGCACATTTATTATTGGGTTTTTTCCATTTATTGCTATTGAAAAGAGCTGTACAGCTCCGGCTGTAATGTATTGCAGCCTGGTGTGATCCTGTGGCCATGGGAAGGTTCAGAGGTTGTTTGTGTTATAACAGTAGAACACTTTGGGAAATAAACTTATTTGCTATCTTGATCAACGCCACTGTTGTGTCTGTACCGTAAAAATAGACAGAAAGGTAGCTTAGCTTAGCATTGATTCTGGAAACTACCTGACTCTGTCCGATGGCAAAAAAATCTGCCTAGCAGCACCTCTGTTGAATTCTCAATCCTGATTGGTCCAACACGGCATTCTACGGTGTGTTATTTCTGTTTAACAGACTATTGCTAAGTATAGCAGACCGTTGCCATGGATGGAGTACTGATCACGGAGGACTCTAGGACCATTCAATCAATAAAATCGTTTTTATTTTATTTTTAATGGATAGAACAGCTGTAGACAGGAAAGTGGGGAGAGGGGGAGGGGGACAACATGCAGCAAAGGGCAGTGGGTTGTAATCAACCTTGGGCCGCTGATGAAAGGACTGAGCCTTGGTCACCTGTAAGCTACCAGAGCGCCCCAATAAAATGGTTTTAAAATCAACATTTATGCTCATACGTAGCGGATCACTGAGGGACAGAGAGGGTGGAGGAAACAGGGATCGCTAACAGTGCTAATGGCAACAGTGGAAATAGAGCATTAGTTAGCTCCATGGTTACCTACTCACCAGGGACACCTGGCTTTCATGGAAAAGCCGTGTTCTTCAGCGGTAAAGGTAACTGTCCCGACTGGACTCAGGCGTAACAGCAGGTAACCTCTGAATGAGCAGATGTGTAACGAGCCGTGTAATTAGCGGGATAATGTTGAGCGAGCTGGCCATTATTGCGAATTAGAACCCCAACAGGGTGAGTTTGTCAGCTCTTGAATCCACCTGAAGGGGCTCCTTATTTATCCTTTACAGATAAGGTTTAATCTGTACAAACAATGTTCTACTTTCGGACAGAGTCAGGCTAGCTGTTCCCCCCTGTGTCCAGTCTTTATGCTAAGCTACGCTAACTGTCTCCTGACTGTAGCTTTATACTTAGCACATAAACATCCATCTTCTCATCTAATTCTCATGTTCTCATCTAATTCGAAGCGAAAATCTTAGCGATTTTTCCCACAATGTTGAAATATTCCCTCATCAAATATTCATTTAATCAAAAGATTTAACTGTCCATATTACAGGAAAAGCATGTCATAATTATTGTTTTAGGGTGGATTTTACCTCCCTATACCTTCCATCTTTACCTTCAGCAGCAGGCATACTGCCCTCATCTGTGCAAAATGCAACAATCTAACCTTTGAGAGGTTTCTCTGTACTCACAGAAAACAGAAACAGCTCAGTCCATTATAATGCCACCGGATTGTTCATCCCTTCATTATCCAGCATTAGCACTGAACAACAGTCTTTCTAAATACCGTACACACATTTCTGACTGAAATGCCCCACTGAATTAATGTCTGAATCTCACTAATCCTGTTAAATAATCTTAGCAGTTTATTTGGGTTTTGCGAGAAATATTTTCTTTGACATTTAATGAAAGAGCTTGACAAGCTTGATGGAAGCAGTGACCCAGAAATGTTGCCGGGGCACTCCCACCTTTAGGGTAATTTCAAGTGAGCGTAAAAACTGCCAACACTTTTGTGACTTTTTTTTTCTCTTCAATTTTCACACCACTACCATCCTGTTCCATCAGCCTGTTCTGACCTCACAATCATTATGTTTTTGTCGCCTCAACCCTCAGATAAGAAAAAAAACTACAACCACATCTTAAAATGTCAGTTATTCGACAGTTCTCATATTCACTAATAAACATTGTATTATGCACTGTAGCATACTATGCATGGTTAACACTTAGGGGCCCATCACCCAACAAAAAAGCACAGCCTGAGATACAGAAAGGACAAAGTGATCAGACCAGCTCCTCAGGTTGGGTTTTTGACCAAAACATCCATAAAACAATATTTGGTGACATTTATTTAGGAACTGCCTTTATTTATTTGGACTGTGAGCTGGGAGGTTGGATTCACTGCACCATGAAGGATAATGCAGTGGTGTGTGTGCATGCGTTCGTGCGTGCGTCACTATTTTACAATCCTCTATAGTCTAGAGCAAATGGACTCCTGGAAAATACTTATTTACAGTTGAAATAAAATGGGATTTTTATGACAGCTGTCATCACCCACCCACTCGTCAATGCATGCATTTTTTTCAAAAAGCATTGTTTTCTAATTTTTTTTAAATAGCACTTTACCTCATCTGAATTTGCATCAGGTAAGCCTCTAGACATGAATATTTATGTATATTTACAATAAATAATAAGAGTGATTCCATTGACGCTCGCTGAATTCAAATGCTGCCTCCTTTTACTAAATTGATGACAAACGGAGCCTGATGAGCCAGATGCAGAGACAAGAGTCACACTGTGCTTCCTCAGAGTATAGGTGAGAACACTTAATAGACAGCTTCGTTATACAATGCCAATTTATTTGAATACTTAACGGATATTATTACATAACTTGATCATACATGTAGATTGATGAGCATTAGCTATTACCAAAATGTTGATGCCATTTGTGTTGTTACTAGCTTAATTCAACACTTTGTGTTGATTTCTCTCCGCCCTGCTGCTTAGGACATCTTCTTCTCCACATCTTCCACATGTGATTTTTTTTGTTTATGCATTTACACATATTTCTTTGTTAATCTTTTAATCGCATACCTATAAACCAGTCCTTTTATTCAAACTGAACCCTGTTGCCAGTGTTCTTGTGGAGTTATCAGGGACACCCTCGCTTTCTGGTGTCAGATTAATCTGGAGGAAGGATGAAAGAGGCTTCCTGAGCAGAACATGCATTTTTCTTTCCTGAGCTCAGAAGGATGAGTGTGTCTGACAAAGGAAGGAGTTGTGTGATCAAAACCTATTCACACCTGCAGGGGATCCTCAGCCAGGCTTAGACGGAACCAACTAGAGGAGAAACAATTAGTGGCCTTTCACCAAAGCACCATCGAGAGCGTCCTAGTGTACTGAGGAAGCATTGCAGTTGCAATGTATACTTTATGTGCAATGACAATAAAGATTCTCATCTTATCTTTATCTCGTAGATTTTGTGCTAAACAGCTGATTAAACTCCCTCTTCATGAGGGTTTTTTATCCTCCTCTTGTGCATTTTGCAAATGCTCCAAAGCATGACGTTTCTGCTCATCAACCCATCACCTGCTTTTAATATGAAGCGGTAAATGTTGCTCAGGGCACATCCATTTTCAACGGTACAAAAAATGACACTTTAAAGCATGACAAATGACAGGTACTGCAGTGGGTGTCACAGTAAGTCAGAGGATGTTATAATTCACTCTGACAGAGAATAAGCGCTACAGGCCAATTCAGTAACAGCTGCAGTTCAGAAACACCGCATCCTCAGGCTTGTGCTGTGTATCCATACACCAGAACTGTTATCCTGCACATATTACTCCCTAATGCACACATTGAAGAATGTTTCACTTAAAGACTGTCATTCACTTTATAAATCACCTCAATGTACCGCGTCAAACACGAAAAACAGCACACATTTCAACTGCGGATAAACAATCCTTTAAATGTGTTACTTCCATTATGGAAACTGGTTCTGAATGTACACACAGCCCCTGAGCTGGGTTCAGTGCCTTGCTCAAGAGCCCCGTGGCAGTGCCCAGGAGGTGAACTCGCATCTCTCCTGCTACCAGTCAAAACTCCGTACTTTGGTCCAAACGGGGACCTGAACCGGTGACCCTACAGTTCCCAACCCAACTCCCTACAGACTGAGCTACTGCCACCCCGATAATAAAAATAATAATGAAATTATTCTACCAATAGGGTAACAGGTTTTAGTAAAAACATATACTTAACGAATGCATGATGATGTGTCATACATTCCTGTTACACACACTAATAATTTATGAAGTCACAATGTTCATGTGATCAGCTAACACTAATGCATTATCAGTTAATGACAGTTAATTCACAGTTACTTCATACGTTCATATGCCTCCAGATTAGCTGGAATACAGTTAACATAGACATGGCCATCTCAGACTCATGGATTTTGATCAGCTTCTCTGAAAGCAGAATCAAACATATTCCTATAGAAATCTGACTTTTTATCAGATGCAAACATGTACATGTTGCTAAATGACCCACTGATCAACAGGAACAATAGTCAGTAATGTTGACAAGGTCCAATCCGATCCTGAGACGTTATTACCCAGTTTTTTTTTATTTCTCACTTTATTAAATGCTTGATATGTGGGTCCATTCTCCTCTGATTTGTCAACTTGCACTTCTTTCAATACATTTAATACATTTTATTTCCACTTCGTTTGCATATAGAGAGGCTGATCAAAAGCTTGTACGTGCTATGCAATAGCATTCCAGCTCATGTGGTGCCAAAGGCTCTAGATTAATGTATAAAGTAACTTATGACTCAATGGATCACCAGACATAAGTGTGAAGTAATCACATAAAGTCAGAGTAACTTGATAATTTATTAATGGTAATAAATTTGAATTCATTCATCATCATGCATTAGTTAAGCATTACTTAAGCATATGTTTTGTACCCTGATCATAAAGTTTTACCAGCAATCATGCAACTGAGCGACTATTTCAATGAAGTGCAGTAGTTAAGGAAAATAGTTCAAATTTTCAAAAATGCCTTATTTATCAACGTTAGAAAAATATTTTTGCATGTGCACTTTAGATCCACACAAAAACCTTTGCCTGACTTTTTTTTTTTTTTTAAACCAAATTTCACTAAAATATGTCAATATGTTTCAGAGACATGTCGCTAACTTAAAAAGAAGCATGGTAGCAACCATGGCTTCTTTGCTGTGATAAAAACATCATCCTAACAAAGATGATACCAAAGATACTAAAAGATGAATCTCTTTCCTTTCTTCTCTTATAAATATAGTGGCCAAGTATCTTCTATTCCTGTTCTGTTTTATCTTTTTCTAGAACACATCATAGTTTATCTTTTAAGTGTTCTGGCCCTGTGCTATAAGGAGCTCTGTGCTCCTGGCTGTCAGAGCTTTTAAGCTGCTGGCTCGTTCGGATGTTTTGGCTCCTCTGTTTACACTGGTAAATCCCCATGCTGGAGTCCCTGCGTCAGCCTTCCGCTCCATGCAGGCCCAATCGCCCCCTCTTTTATACAACACAGGAAACACAACATAAAACCAGGGCCTTGTTCCCAAGTCACATCCTTTCACCCTCCTGCTAAAACCAAAAACTATTTTTGTGTATTTTTATGTCAAAGAGTCGTCTAAGTAATCCAACTCTGTCTCTTCATTATATTCAACAGTCTCAAGACAACCCTACAGAAGAAGCTGTCCAGTGACTCGGTGGACCTATCCGGCGTCCCGCTGTCCACCCGAGATGTCCGTCAAGTCGCCTTCTACCTCCAGAACAACAAAGACACTGTGATGGCTGTGGACATCAGCTTCACCGAGCTCCAGGACGACAACCTGAAGATCCTCCTGCCTCTTCTTGCCTCGCTGCCCAAACTCAGCACCCTGGCTCTCAACGGCAACCGCCTCACGCTGGCTATCCTCAAAGACCTCACTGAGATGCTCAAAGACCCCAAGATGTTCTCCAGCCTGGCCTGGATCGACCTGGGCAACAACGTGGACATCTTCACTATGCCTCAGCCGCTGCTGGTGGCGCTGCGTCGGCGCTGCAGCCTGAAGAGCAGTTTGCCGACTATATACGAGTACACCGAGGGTCAGCCCTACTGCTACCACCTGGAGACTTCCATTGAGGAGCCCAGCCACTACGAGGAGGAAGAAGAGGAGGACGACGAAGATGAGGATGACATGGAGAATAAGTTTGAACTGGAGCCGTGGAGTTTAGGGGAGAAGCAGCTCTCCAAAGACTTCACCCTTCACTACTGTGAGAGGTGATGGGGCATTCCCACTCGGAGGCTCTTTCCACTGTGGTTGACACGTCTTACGTCCCACAGCACTCCGTTACCTCCTTTGCCCTCTCACCACGAGCCCCGTCACCCCCTTTGGAGGCACGAGGGAGACAACATTGTGAACTTCTCGTCCTGACACGGCTACCAAGCTATCCCTAACCATCTCTGAGTTAACCCACACACGATGAGAGTGAAGCGACGGCGGCGGACTTACTGTGTTGGTGGATGGCGCTCTTGGGAACAAGGTGCGGTTTCATTGGAGGGGGGCTGGAAGAGTTAATGAACCGGTGCTCTCTCTCTCTCTCTCTCTCTCTCTCTCTCTCTCTCTCTCTCTCTCTCTCCCTCTATCTCTCTCTCTCTCTCTCTCTGATAGTGGCAGCTGAAGAGCCAATCCCAAGGAGCTTTAGATCAGTTGGTTGGATCAAGGAGCAGCATCCCAGCAGTGGCTGAAGTAGAATTGGTTTGGAGTTTGGAAACAGTGGGTCCCTCTGGGTTTTCTACCAGGACTGGGGCTATCTCTGGCAGGCAGGGCCTCGCTCCACATTGTGTGTTCTCTGTTAATCTCTCAACAAAAGCTATGACACAAGTTCAACAGACTATACAGCCGACGACCCGTCACGTGATGCCGGCAAAACTGCTAGGTCAAGACTTTTTGCGTTTTCCCCCCCTTTCCAAATGTCCACTTGTCAATACCCACGCAGCCCTTGTGTAGATGTAAATGAGGACAAAAAAACATGGTTCTCTTGTGTTTCCCCGGTTTATTTTTGTGCACTTTTGGTGAACAAAGCAATCTTAGAAGACAACAGGTAGGACTCAACAATGGCTAGCTGTCACTGATTGTTTTTTGTACTGGCCTAAATGCTGATATTCACCTCTTTGTTAATTATTGAGCTAGTTGTAATCCTCACCACAGTGTTTAAGTGCATTAATGACACAGCCAAGTTTTGGTATGGGCCACCGAGTCTGAGCAGTGCTGCTCGTCCTACTGCCGTTCTCTACAAATAGGTTGTCATTTCCATTAACTGATACTATACTTCAGTGGCCCTATGCTTGTTATGAGACACAGCCATGACTGTTATTTATTAATTTTAGTCTGTCTTCTGTAGCACATAATGATTAAGTGAGACTGACTGAAAGCACTTTAACGGGACTATTTTTCTTAAAATATATATTTCTGTTTCTCCTTGGCATATAATCTGTTTATTATTAGATATATTCACAAAGATCAAGCGGAAGCATACCTCTTTAAGGTGAAAGTATGACCAAATGGCTCATGATTGTTAGAAAGTATCATTGATAAAAAAAAACATTTGTGCATTGCCACATATATAATAAATGTTTAAGTGTGTGTTATATGTGTTTGTAACAGTAAAATGTCTGCTTACTGCTGTAGTTCTTTGTGTTGTTGTTTTGGTGTTTCGTCTCTTGTCTGACTCTGTAATTGAAATTATAATGACTTATTATGAAACTGAGCACAGTGACCTCCTGCTGTAAGCTTGAACACTAAACAAAAATGTGACGTGGCTTATGGGGTTACACAATAAGACAGGAAAAGCTACAGTCAAAGCAGACACCTTTTCATGTCGAATCAAGTTTTATTTGAATGATGGAAAGCACTGTCCTGTTGGTCAATGTAGTTTCTTTCGTGTGTCAACGTCAAACTCTTCCTTGTAGCCTGTGTGTACTTGTTTCATTCCAAACACTGACTGCCAATAAAAGAACCAGTCCTAACTGAGAAGTGTCTGGATTTGTTTTATTTTGAAGTTCTCCAGAATAAATAAAACTGGGTCACTACAGTACCTGCAGCTGCTTGACAGAAACAAACAAGGAAAAAAAACAAGGATTATTTATAGAGGATTAATTTATTAATGCAGATTAGTCTGTAAATAGGGCAATAAAATAAATAAGTAGGGACCGTGCTGTTTGGGATTGGTCGCTGGAAGTGCTGTTCCTGTTTCGGAGCCAGCGGATCATCTGTGCCGCTGTGTGCTGTCAGGGAAACGCCTGAGCTGCCGCCGTGTGCCATGGAACGGCAGGGTGGTCATCGCATGGGGCCCTACCCATGAGCTTCTCCTGGCAACCTTTTGTTTCTGCTGCCAGACATGGTAATGTGGCATTTGCAACAGGTGGCTCTTATAAGGTCAGGACACAGTGTGACTGTCACACCCCCTGATTTCCAAATACTATGTGACAGGGCAACGGAGCCCACCCCCAAAATCACCAGGATCTTCTTATCTGACCTTTTTCCCTTCAGGGTGGATTTATTTCCTGGATTTGAAGTAAAATAAGTAATTGATTTGACTTCATCGTTTGAATTGAAAACATTTCCCATGTAAGCCTTTTAGCCTACAGTGTGTGTTGCCTTTCAGTGTGTGTTGATACTAGCTGGCACTAAAGTGACTAAAGTGGTAGTGTTTTTACCACACCCGGGCAACCCAGGCAGATGCCTTGCTAAAAGTGATACAAAAATAGCGTTCTTTTCACAGTTTGTCTCATCATTTAAGACAATTGTATGAAAAATTACAGAGCTTTAGAAACATTAAAAAGTTACTTATAGTCACTTTAAAGTGCATCATATTTCTTCACAAACTTTTCTCCTGTTTGAATGACTTACGACTTAATGTGATTATCTTGCTCCAGCTGCTGCATGCTCTGGCACGAAAATAAAAAATAAATGGTTGACATTAACACAGAGAAGTTTGGGGTTTTGGCACAGAGAGATAGATGTACAGATTTCAATAGCAATAACCTCGAGCTGAAGAGATTGCCATGTTTGGCTGTGGTCATTGATTGCCACCAGGATTTATTGATTTTTGTCATTTTCTTTTATTTAACTCTTCATCCACCTATTTTGCTTTCTTTGTTTTCCCTACTCTTTGTGACCTTTGTTGTTAAAAGTCCATTTATTTAGCTATTATCGTGTTGAACTCAAGAATAGCATAGAGTATAACATCCATAAATGTATGTATATGTTAATATAAAATGTTTTCATTAGTAGTATTTTACAAAACCAAAAAGGGTTAAGCCAATTTGTGACTGTTTTAATATAGTACTCATTTTTGAATATTATACATAACATCTATATTTCATTCACTGTATATTCAATACACAGTGCTACAATAGCTTATATAGTAAAGTTACAGAATAACTCCAGTACTAATGAATAACATACTAAGTATGAATAACCAGAAAGTTGAACAAGTTATTAACTGAATGAGACCTTCTAAAATAGCCTGCTATGCATTTTAAGTCTCAGATCTTAACATGAATGTACTATCAAGTCATTTGTATATTGTGAAACATGGAATGAACATTTTTTACAAAAGAAAGATTCAAATGATAACAAGAGAAGTCACAGTTGTTTGTTTGTGCACAGTAAAATCCATCATGTCACTTCTGTCCAGAGGCCACGTGCTTACCTGCTACATGTTACTGGGAGTGTTCAGTTGTGGTTTTGGGGCTGCAGAATGTCTCTGTAATGTTCACGCCACCCTGTATAACTACTGTCAATGGCTCTTGGTCTCAATAACCGGCTGCCTCGCCCATTTTCCTGGCATCAGATACGGCACAGATGCAGCCGTTCTCCTTCTCCACGGCATTGACCACGTTATAGAAATGTTTTGCGGTTTCATGTTTGTGTCCCAGAGCCTTCAGAGCCTCAATAACATCCTGAAAGGGGAAAGAGGAGAGGAGACTCAGATGGAGCAAATATTATGTGTTTTATTATTTTAGCAAACAAATGCATTTAGTGCATTACCTTATCAAAGCTGGGCTCAAACTTCACTGCATTTTGAGAGTCAACAAAAACAACCGGAGCAGCAATCGCCTCCTTGAGGCTCTTTCCAAACCAAAGGTGGTTCATGATCACCTGGAAAAGAAAACAGGACAATAAATTGCAATCTGGTAAATGGAAAGGTGATGAGTACAGAATGGATTATGGACGCAGTGAAGACACTCGGGAAGACAGCACTTGCTGTGACAACAGTGGGGGGCATTAGTCTGCAGCAATTTATCTTAATGGCACTTTGTGTGATTGCCGCAGACACATACTGAGGCCATCGCAGTCGTGATCATGCTCCCACCAGTTGATCCAATCACCAGCGTCTTGGACTGAGACTTCAGCACAGCGGGGGCCATGGAGGATGGAGGCTGCTCCCCTGACATCACAACAAAAGCATTAAATGACACACGGCTACAATTCAGACATATCAATGTGAGAAGAAGGAAATTATTTTAAATGCAATCAGCCAAGTGTCTCTGAATGATGTGTGCCCTTCAACCCTTTACCTTTGTTCAGCAGCAAACATCAGACCGAAATTAAAATCTTTTGTTAGACAAAAGCTTCTCTGGGATTATACGGTTCATATTACAAGACTAATACAGCATTTCCACTGTATGGTACGGTACAACTCTGCGCACCTCAATTTGCTCTTTTTTGGGTTTCCATTGGCAAAGTTTGTGGATAGCACCTTGGCAGAGCCTGAAGTTAACTTTTTTAGCAGCCACTGTAGCAGGTGGATTTGAAAAAAAGGAAAATGCACAATACCAGAAATGCTCAAGCATTTCTCTGTGTCATTCACCCAGCAGTACATTTGTTCTGTACTGCCATCATAAACCAGCCACTTACAAACCTTGCCATTGTCGGCAACTGTCCACTTAGAAATAAAACGTCTTCTTTTACTTTTCTTTGACTCATCCTCATCTTTTTGTTTGCCCTTGGGTGAGATGTGAAAGACGAACAGTGGCAAAAATAACAACTATGGATCACTCAATTCTCATTGGCTACCCGCCAGCATAGAACAAAGACCTGATGGCGAAATTCACCTGCATTTCGCAGAAGCGTTAATTTCAGGCCCTGGTAGGCCTACCTGGTACTTTTTTTGGTATAACTTAAAACACTGGAGGCAAATAATTGGTCAGAGAGAAATGTCACAGGACATCCATTTTTAAAAAGTCAACCTAGATTTTAAAAGCTGGCGGCCTGCAAAACTTGACATTCAATATCACTAGGCCGTGCAATTAACAAAGTGCAGACATTGTTGCCAATGAAGGGATCCAGCGAGTGTTGCATTGAAGATGATGAGTTTCACCTGCTGTCACTATGGCTATCAGTTGAGAATCCCGCCTACCTTGAAGGGGTTCTATCCACAGTGGAAAACAAAATAGAGTGAAGTGAGTCAAATCATGCAGTGGAAATGAGAGTCTCCAGCCATGCTTGCTGTACCTTGGTACAGCTTTGCTGCTAAATTCTAACATCAGCATGGTAACATTCTCGCATTGACAAATGCTAACATTCTGATGTTTAACAGGTATAACGTTTACCATTCATTATCCTTATAAGAACTAAACAGAGTAGAGCTGAGGCTTAAGGGAATGTCTTTAGTTTTGCATATATTTGGTCATAAATCAAAGTATTGGATGAATTGAAATTCTGACCTGATGCTGGCACTGAATGCTAGTTAAAGAGGTTGTTGAGATATTTCTTTCTGGACCAAAGTAAAGGACTGAAAGATCAAAGACCGATACTGCCATGCTAAGCAGTGCCACTAGCATGGCTAAAAAGAGGTTTGTGAGCTTAAATATTTTATTTATTTTTTCATTTTTTATTTAACTCTTATTAAACGAGGAAGTCCCTTGAGATTGAAATCTCTTTTCCGAGGGAGACCTGGCCAAGACAGCACACCAGTTACAATTTAAACAGAAATACAGCATAGTCAACACAGACAAACAAGCATCACACATAAAGGAAAGGAACAGGTCACATGTGGCATTCTTATGTCATAAGAAGTTATGTTATACAAAGATCTTTGCTCGCTATCCACTCACTGCACCACCAAAAATATAAACCATCAATTCTGAGGCCTGTAGATACAATGTATGTATGTATGTAAATACTATTGAAGTACTTCTGAGCAAGGTTTTTAACCCTGTACCAGTGGACAACTTTGCAAGAGCTCTTGGAATAAGGGTGTGTAAATGTGTCCTATTGTGTATGTGTGTGGGGGGGGGACTACTTGTATTACTTGTATTTCTATGATAGAAAAAATGTTTTGCTGATCTGATTACCAGGAAAGATGTTTTCGACTCTGCCACAGAAGTCAGACAGCTCGTTGTTGAGGATGACTCCAGTTCTTGGAGAGAAGACCTTGGAGCCAAATCTGTGAAGGAAATACATTAAATGAATTTGATCTCAACTATGTGACACTTGAAATGCCTTGAAATAGTCAAATTTCACTTTAAAAAACAAAAAAACCTGTGCCTTCTCTTACTGAGCTTTGATGACTAGCATCCTATGAAAACAGAGATTTCTTTCCAGATTTCTTATACAAAAAACACTCCTTCATTAATCTCTTAAATCTTCTTACTTTCAAGTATTTCAACAGTAAAATTGGATGGTTCATTTGTCACTGTCAAGCAGAACATCTTCAAATACTGACATGTGGTTGATGGTGCTGGTGACAGACACAGCAGATCCGTCCTCAGCCAGCACAGACACATGCGTGGTGCCCATGCTGTCCAGATACGGGGTGATGTTGTAAAACTGGGGACCATGAGTTTTGTCGCGGCTGATCATGCTCCGTATGTGCTCTGCGAAGCTATCCTCTGTGAATTTCCTGGCCATCTGTGAGAGATACAGGGGTTTCAAAGGTAAAGCTATGATTGTATTTCAGGCTTCTAGTTGCTTTGCAGGGAAAACAGAAAGGGAGTTACAGCCCATTTGAACCCTTTCAGTCCCAGCTTTAGCCTAAAAATGCCCTAAAAAATAATCTTAAAAAAAAAGATCAAATGCAATAATGAACGTTTGCTTAAACTTACTTCAAGTCAAACCATTTCCTTGACAGGGGCCAACAACACCTGTACCTTCCCCCACTTTAGGAGAGTGGCACGCAACCAAATTTGATGCACACATGTTTAATAGATCACCATAACAACTCGAGGAGGAGGTGCTCATAGGGAATATTGGTATGTTGATTGACAATGAGACCAGCTGCTTTACTCAGGCGAATCATCTAAAAGTGGGTGGAAGGTCTGTGTTTAACTTGGTTCTAGGACCATTATAATCAGTGGAAAGTAACTAAGTCCATTTACTCAAGTATACTATACTATTTACACTTCCCGTTTCCCACTTTATGTTGTGGATTGGTGTCTTGTTTTACTGTGGTAGTCTGTTTTCCTGTTTATTTCTTAGCCTGGTTACTGTCATGTCTTGTGATTATTGTATGGTGTTATTTTTTGTCTGGTCTTGTATATGTTCTGTTTCCTGTTTTATTTTGAAGACTGGGTCTCTGTCTTGTCTTGTCTTTAGTTTTACTTTCTGTGTTTACCCGCTCCTGTGATTACCTGAGGTTTTCCACCTGTTTCCCAGCCCTCTTGTCACCTGCCTCTTGACTGTATTTAGTCTTTGTGCTTCCCTTGTCCACTGTCAGATCATTGTAGTGTTGTGTCTCCCCTTGTCAGTTTGTGTCTGGTGCCTTGCATCCTGGATTTTTTTGCACTCTGGATTTAGTTTTGCCTGCCCCTCTCAGGACTTCCTTTGTTTGTTTGTAATATGGCTGCCTCCTCTCTGCACTTGGGTCCACCATTCCATGCAGCTCATGACACTTTATGATACTTCAAACTTCTACTCTACTAAATATTAGAGGGAAATTTAACTTTTTACTACAGTGCATTTATCAGACAGATTTTTACTACAAAAACATGTGATCAAACAAATAAAATGGCATGCATTTGTTATAAATTAAACCTCCTGACAGTAAATAAAGTAGTTCAAAGAAGTAGTACAGTAAGTAGGCTTTGCTACTTTTAAGTAAAGGACCTTTTTGTCTTCCACCACTGATTATAAGCCATAACAAGACATAACTACTTATAAATAACTTACTTCTTTTGAGCTAAAGCTTGGATCACGGATGTGTTTCTTTAATCCGTTGGCAAACTTAAAAGCTTCAACAAGGCGATGATAGGTCAGTGTCTTTTGTTCACCCATCAGAGATGCTGGACTCAATTTATATCCTGTAAATAAGAGCCATTGTTTAGTTCACCCCAGTGTATTCGACTTCCAAAGATGTTCAGTATCTAGATGCTTCCAGAACATTAAACACTGCAAACTACACTACATATTCACCGTCATAACGCAAATGCAACAACCACTAAGTATTTGTTTGTCATTTCTCATGAACATGGCTAACAAGCTTTATTGTGTGAGTTGAAAGTGCAGATGAGCGGCAGCTCTGCAGTCTGAGTACAGCAGGAACCTTTCATGACGTTCAGGATGAAGCTGAAGATGATGCCTCCTGCAGGGGGTGGGGGGATATACATCCGGTACTCTCCCAAAGGAATAACCCACGCATCAGTCACTGTAGCTCTATACAATCCCAGGTCCTTCGCCGTGAGTGTTCCTCCTGGGCAAAAACATTGAAACAAATGACTCTGCTAAGCAGAACTGAATAAAACGCATCTCAGCTCCACATAATCAAGACTTTTAATAGATCCCGGCAGCGCACACTGGAGTCTGTGAGGGATTGCTGCTTGTGTTTCACCGACACAACTGATTTGTTCATTTGTAATCAGATCATTGTGTCAGGCAGAGATAGAAAATAGTTGAAAAAAGAGAGCATGATGAAACCCGTGTGACAATACCTGCCTCCTGTATGTCACGGATTAAATCCTCTGCTATTTTTCCCGTGTAAAAAGCATCTGCCCCGTGGTTTGCTATCATCTCCAACGTGTTGGCCAGTTTCTCAAACTTCACAATATCACCAGTCGTCAGCAAGTTCCCATTCTCATCTGTGTACAACTTTCTAAAGGACAGATACAAAGAAATAAAATGTCACTTAAACGTAGAAAGGTAAAATGTTCATTTTGCATATTTATGAGTCATTTTAGGGTTCTTTCGTACCGTAGTGGCTGGGTCTGGTTTGTATCAACGTACGGGATGTATCGACCTTGGATGGGAGGAATAGGAAACCCTTCTCTGGCCAGTTGGATGGTTGGCTGGAAGAGGTCTGCCCACGGCAACTTCCCATAAAGTCGGTATGCCTGTTCATAACCCCGAATTTCCCCCGGAACCCCAATCCATTGACTACCTGTGAGTTTGGATAGATAGATAAAGTAAATATACATTTACTCAATTTCTGTATTATTATTTTTGTTGTTGTTTTTTTTCTTAGTGTTCAGAATCTCACATGCATTTATTTAATTTTATCAGATGTTAAGAAAATTTGGAGCTATGTCATTTACTATTATACATCTATTTCCATTTTTTTGCCGTTTCACATTTAAGAAGGAAATATTCTACTTTTTACTCCACTACATTTATCTTGTCGCTGAAGTTATGAGTAACATTCCAGATTCATGTTTTACAGTAAAACATGTCAGTACATGATGAGCTTATCAAATGCAACAGATATAAAGATGTAACCAGTGGTTTATAAAATAGCGCAGAACAGTTGCAGTCCCGTTTCAAGCAGTTAGCCTTTCCACCAAAGAGATATCGCCCCTCTATACTTCTCCCATGTTTTCATTTTAATAACTGTAGGAGGTAAAAGTATCTCATATTTCACACCAAAATCAAATATTAAAGAAAATTCCAAAAAGTAGATGTTTTATTTTATTCAAACCTTGTTTATCATTTCACAAGCCCTCAGATTTATTGTATCTAGGGGCCTGACCCCTAGTTTGATAACCACTGTAGCCTCCTAAACTAGCTAACTCTATATAAAGTAGTTAAAACTACAGTAACTGTGCATCAACCAGCTACAACAATTAAATGCTTTTAGCACATTAATGCATCAGTAAACCTAAAAAAATAATATATACCAATACTTCAGGGACCATTTTCAGAACTTTTGCTTTGATACTCTCTACTTTTAGGATTTTTAATGCAGGACATTAACTTACTGTAAGATGGAGTATATGTACATTAATGTAATGGTATGTACATAAATTAAGTATCTGAGTACTTCTTTCACCCTTGGGGTAGCTATGTAAGAGAAGCAGATAATGAAGAGATAACGAACTCTCTTCCATACCAATATCTTTATCCATTTTACAACAATATTGTTTTTAGCTTTTATATTTCTTTTATTTGACTGGCATCATACACTAAGCACATAACTTTGTCATTATATCAGTTACAAATCTGTCCTTGTCTACTCACAGTAAATAGGCTCACAAGTAGCCTGCATGTTGCAACATGATGAATGGCTGGTTTAGGATTTGTGTGTGTGTGTGTGTGTGTGTGTGTGTGTGTGTGTGTGTGTGTGTGTGTGTGTGTGTGTGTGAGAGAAAGAGTTCAGGACAGTTGGAACCCCATTGTGTATATAATCAGACTCTACTGTGACTCATCCAAGCAAGTATGACAAAGAAACAAAGATGTGAATGTCCAAGAAAGGACTGGCAGTATCTTCAGTCCTACCCTGAACATTAATATTTCAACTTTGTGGCCTTTTGTATTAAATGCAGTTGTCCAGATATGAGCCATAATGAATTACTTGACAGGAGAAGAATTTTATCCTTGCTTCCTTCAGTATGATAATGCAAGGAACCTGAACCTGATACACAGGAAAAACAAGAAATGCTCCCAACATAAAATCCAGGAAAACCAGATGCAGGGTTTGATATGCTGTAGCAGTACCTGATATCAGTTGGAAGGTGTTGGGACATGACTTCAGCAGATCAGATTTAAACTTCGCCGGTACAGTCTCTCTGGAGTTGATGATTTTCACTTTGCCTTTGAAAGGAGAAGATATCATCATTTAACTTTGTCACCACTCAATAAATCTGCTGTGTTAATTCAATTCAATTCAATTGTATTTATAGTATCAACTCAAAACAAGACTTTATAGATAGAGTAGGTCTAGACCACACTCTATAATTTACAAAGACCCAACCATTCCAGTAATGTTAGAGGGCTGAATGAATGCGGCTGTTACCAGAGCTGTCCATCACTGTGAATATGGAGCCTCCTCCGATGCCCATACTCTGTGGGTTCATGACGGAAGTGCACAGCAGCGCAGCGATGGCGCCATCTACCGCTGAGCCCCCTTTTTGAAGTATGTCCCTGGAAAATTTCACACTCATCACTGTTCATGCCAATCTATGCCCGCTTTATGCTGCATACCGGGTGCTAAGCAAATAGCGTGTATATATGTTTCGCATAAACTGATGATATTCAGATCACATTCAGCCTCCGTGTTTGTCAGTAAATGTTTTATAGACTTACATCGGATTAATTTTAGACATGAATGTAAGTTGTCACTTCGTTACTGAGATCTTTACTATAGTGTAGAGAAATTAGTATATAGTTTTTAGTAAACGCTTAAGTGTACTCATTAGGAGAATGTGTGTTAATGTATCTTCATTCGCACCTCGCTGAGCAGAGCCGAACAAATGGAAACGTGTGTTTAACGCAAAGTGTGCAAAGCCACTCACCGTCCAATCTGTGAACATTTCCCAGAGTCTGCGGCCACTGCAGCGCTTGAGAAGGTGCTGTCTGGACACTTATTTGTGTGCCTCACAAGCACAGAAATACACACAATGACAGCAACCACGCACAGCAGCATCAGTGCGCAACAAGTGTACACCTTCGCCTTTGACCTCGCCATGGTTGATATTATCCAATACCTCCGCGGGGATTATTAAAGTTGCATCATGACCTTCACAGGTGATCTCTGAAATATTACAACTTCACGACTGACTTGGTGACTGGGAGCGGAGCCCAGTTGCCCCATCAGAAGGGGCGTGCACAGCCTGGAACAGCCTGCCTCCACCCTCCGCCCTCCGCCTGGAGCGCAAAGGGGGACGAGAAGGTTGTGGCCTAACTGCTGAGTCATGCCTGAGAATCCGCACTCAGAAAAGGTTTTATTGCCAAAATAAGTCTACTTATGTGGAATTTGCTTTGGTGAAAGGTGCACATCTAACAGCTAACAGAAAGCAGACTTAAGAGTTGTAGATACACTTTACTAAATCAGGAAGGTCCCCACCTTCACAGGTAGGCTAATGTTTCTTTGAATTTACCGACAAACCCAAACAACCAAAATTGAGCAAAGTTCCAGTTAACTCAGTTAAAAAGGCCTTTACACAGAGGCCCTGCAGCGACAACTTTAAAACTTACCATCCACTGGAAATGTGTGCTGATAACTTTTAAAACTGTATATTTATGTGATAAACACTCACATAGACTCATACAAATTGTAGAATAACTCTACTAATCTTTAACAATTGCTAAACGTTTGCAGTTCCACTCAGACTGGACAGGACCTGTCCGACTTCTATCACTCATTGTGACTGTTTGCTGATGCTGTGGGATAATTGTTCTATAATTGCGCACGCTCCACTTAAAAATGATCCAACTGCATACTTTAACACTGAGGGCCCCTGGTATGAAAGCTTATGGGAGGGGTGTATGGGTCCCCCAGGAGTGACGTTTGTAGTCGTGCCCTTCTAGGAAAAATTGGTGTTATATTCTGTCATAAACTATCACCATCACACTACTGCTCTTCCCCTGCTGTGTTGCAGTGCATCTTGGGAAATGCTGTCTGCAGTTACAGTATATCGAACAGAAGTCGATGGGCGAGCCATGAGGCATACGGAAGAGGGAGGCTCTCAATGGAGTCAAGTCAGACAGAGATTACCAGAGCAATACCGCATGTAGGGCAATTTTGCCTTCAAAGTAAAACAATTGACCATGGTAAACTTGGAAAACAGAATCTCTCTGCTTTTAGCAATGCCAATTAATCTGCCAGATATATTTTTAAATTATTCGATCAAAAAATAAATTATAAATTAATAAATTGTTAGAAAATAGTAAAAAGAGCCCAAGCTAATGTATGTATTGTATGTTAAAATTCAGTTTTATATGTGTATAGTAATATATTATCTTATATTACAGAGAAAATCTTTATTCATTATAAAGGCTGCCAAATGAGAAATGAAAGAAGGATTAATCAATTATCAAAATGGTTAAATAAACAATAAACTTTTAGCTATAAAAAGACCTTTAGCATAAATAAAACAGTTAAGAGCAGTTAGAGTGTCCAGGTATGTATGTAAGTAGATTAATAATTAAGTGATTGCACATTAAAAGAGTGGCTACCATTCTTTCCTGTTCTGTTCTGTCCTCTTTATCCTATTTCCTCCACCCCCGAGTGAGGAGTTGTAGAGGATGAGGGACAATGGAGTTCTTGAGGCTGTTGGTCTGACACTTGGGAAGAACCAGCCTTCCACTGAACAAGATCATTTGGTTGCTGATGACGGTGTGCAGGGGGGGGCTGGCATTGTCAATAATGTCAAACAGTTTGTCCAGTGTCCTCCTCTCTGCCACCGTCACCGTGAGTCCAGCTTCATGCCGACCACAGAGCCGGCCCACCTGATCAGCAAGCCTGAAAACAAAAATGGTCTTTTCATTGGTTTGCTGATTACTTTAAAAGTTTTCCTTTCAGGTACAGGGAAACCTGTCGGCAGACAGTTGTGAATCAGGTGAGTGTGACATCACCTTTTGGTTTCTGACTGATTGGTCAGGTCAGGTTATCAGTCCCTGCCACATTGCTACTTTTGCTCCAAATCTCAGGCTGTTCTGTATCAGAGCAGCCAGAGCAGCAGCCCAATCCAGAGAGCAGGTTTAACAAACACTGAACAGAAACCTGAAACTCAGGCTTTCTGGTAATGTTGGAAGCCAATCCAGGTTTCCTGCAAGCATAAGCACGAACTAAATTGAGTCATTAAAAAAAATATATTTTCCATATTACTTAAAAACAAGGATATTGGTAATATGCTTAAAGAGGAACTCCACCAATTTTAAACAGAAAGGTCAGTTTACTTGTCTTGGAGAGTCGCTCAGCATGTAACGACAGTTGTACAAAATCTTCTAGATGGAGCTTTTGAAAGAACAACATGGGTGTAAATGTGTCAGGGAAGGTCTAATGAAAGCTGCTACCATGTTGCATTATGGGAACAGTATGATTCAGTTTGACCAATACTAGGGTCTAAAATGCAGGCTATCCACCCTGTGCTGCTTTGACTTGCTACTATTGTTTAAATCTGTCTCTTGAAAGTGGTTCAATGTGTAATTGTTCCTTTATGAAGAAGAATGGCAAAGTCTTATTGCGTTGAAAGTGTTTTGACTTTTTGAACTTTAAGTTGTTGCACTATGCACTATGGAAATGTGAAGAGTTTGGAGTTC
>NC_045737.1:22764745-22793552 GCF_008692095.1 Etheostoma spectabile | reverse complement strand
CTTTTGGATGACTGATTTCAACAATAGAATGTATAAAATGTTTATTATTTTTATTTCAACACGCTCCTCACTGAGACGTTTATTTTGAAATACCGGAAATATTGTTACGCATTCCTCTGGTTGCTTGACGCTGGGTGTCTTCCCTGGTGGAGCTTCAGTATTTACAACAATATTGTCTGTAGCCTATCCGACGCTGCTGTCTATCACAGACAGACAGGGAGCCAAACCGTCGCTGGAACAGCTTTCCGGTTTTTCCTCTGCTTTACGATGGCTGTCGGCTCCAGTTAGGACTTCTTTTGTGCATTTTGGAAATATTTCCTATAATGTTGGCGAGTGATATCCGTCTACCTTGTGCACTGCAGTGGTGCGCAGCTTCGCCTGGAGCAACACCTGTGCGCCTCTCCTCTTCCTCTCCTCTGGCCACAGTCAGGAATGTTGAGTAGGTATGGATGCAAACCTGTGCACGAATCCACGCACCAAACATCCACGTAGCTCCAGACAAGGATATATAAGCTCAGTTACTGTGATCTGCTTGTTTTCCGCGACTTACTGAACGCTACAGCTCACCAATGTGTTGGTCATCAGTTTGTATGGCAGCTTGGCCCTAGTGGCAGCAGCTCTAGTCATTACATTACGCGATTACATGGAGGAAACAAGGTAGGGTGTGTGTGTGTGTTTGAGATGGCTTCATGGTTGGGTTTGATGGCC
This sequence comes from Etheostoma spectabile, assembly GCF_008692095.1. Lineage (NCBI taxonomy): Eukaryota > Metazoa > Chordata > Actinopteri > Perciformes > Percidae > Etheostoma > Etheostoma spectabile. The sequence goes on along the minus strand of NC_045737.1, from coordinate 22,792,844 downwards.
AGTCTGTCCTAAAAGCAGCGGGAGTGTGTGGGGGATGTGGGGGCGGCTTGACGCTGTCAGACAGGATGTAGGGGAGGATCTATTGGAGCACGAATACCCAACCATTTTTGGTGAGAGAGAATCATGGAGTTCTGATCACAGTTGACGCATTGCACTCGCGTTTTGGCTGCTAGTCCATTATCATTATATAATCACACTCATGTAATCCAATCCTTTTTTTCTTTTCTTTTTGAACTAAAACAGCATAAGATTACACAGACTACAGTTCGCCCCCCCTCCCCCGAGGATCCATCTATGCAGCTCCTTCTGAGCAACCTATGAATTCCAATTTTAATACATGTGGGTGTATCAACACTGTTTAAGTTTAAATAATTCACCGTTTGGTGCGCGCGCCTGTGTGTGTGGTGCGCAACAATATACAAGGGAGAGATTTATGTTAAATGCAGCAGTGTGCCAAGAGACTCATGGTTTTATACAGTGCAGTGTGTGTGTGTGTGTGTGTGTGTGTGTGTGTGTGTGTGTGTGTGTGTGTGTGTGTGTGTGTGCGTGTGCGTGTGCAGTACCGGGTGCAGTCATTTTGAAGTGCACAGACAGTGTGTGGGTGAGTTTCAGCAGGTGTGTTGTTTTGTGGTGCATACAGGATAGGAATTTTCTCCAACTCTGAGGAGGAAGATCTGTTTCACAGACACAAAGCAAGTTGTAATGATACCTCTGCATGTCAACACAATAACATTAGTAATTAGAGTTTGGATTATTTGTGTCAATTGCAGCCTCCCCTAATCTCTCCTCACCTCTCTTTCTCTCTTTCTTTTGTCTTTGTTTTCAGAGAACACATTACCCTAAGGCTCGGTGTCTGTCTGCGTTTATCTGAAAGAACAAGAGAGGGAGCAGCACAAATACAGCACAGCCAGACATCATGCAAGGAGAAACCTTCCCTCATTGTAGAGTGCTGAAATGTTAGGATCGACGAGCGTGTGTGTCGGATCAAATCAGCAGACTGTTTACCATAGGGGGGGCAATAAGAGCTGCTTGACATTAGACTCACTCACGCCCTGTGTGAGGTTCAAAGCCCCTTTAAATCACGATCAAGAAAAGACGCGTTAACTGATCTCTCATCAGCAAGCCCCCCCCCCCGTCAGATTCAGCAATCCGGAAACAAGCCAAGATGGAGTGGTCACTAGACAATGTAAGGGAGATGGTGGCTGGAGGGATGCAGTCTATAAGGGAGTGTGAGATCTGTGCTTTTGCCATAGCCGTGTGTGTGCTGCTGCTGTTTATGTGGTATTGTTACAGGGTTGGCCGGGAGCATGGCTCCAGCCCTCTGCGTGGGAGGTATCTGGCTGGGCCCAGCCGAATTGGAGGGGTGGTGGGGGGCTTCATGAGCTCAGACTGTCGTGGCAGGGGGAAAGGAAAGCGTGGATCAATGCTAGAAGAGCAGAACGGCTTCGCTTTCTGCCAGTCGTCCGAGTGCTTCCGATGTACTAGCGCCGGAGAGAGTCTGAACCAGAGGCTCTACCACAGCCTGCAGGATTACGCCAAGCGCTACACCTGGTCAGGTATGGGCAGGGTGCATAAAGGAGTCCGTGATCAAGGCCGATACCTTAACAGCAGACCAACCATCCAGCGGCCAGAGGTCTTCTTCCTCCCAGACCTACCGTCAGCCCCTTTCTTCTCCAGGGAAGTACAGAGACACGACGTGGAGTTACTGGAGCAGAGCTTCCCCGCCCTTCTGGCCGAGTTTGAGAGCATCTACCACCAACCTCCAGCACGCAGCGGCTCCTCCCTGCCGCCGGGTTGGAAAGCCAATAACACTCCTCGCGGGCAGTGGTGGACATACTACCTGGTAAACCAAGGCACTCCTCTGGTTCTCAATGTCAGGAGGTGTCCACGGGCCTGGAGGGTGCTGGGCCAGCTGCGCACCTTCATCGCCAACAACGTGTTCGGAAACGCCTGCTTCTCTGTGCTGACGCCTGGGGCTCTGATCACTGAGCATTACGGTCCGACAAATGTCAGGCTGCGCTGCCACCTGGGTAAGAGAGTGAACTGTTTAGTGAGCTGAAACCGATTCATCCATGTGATATCTGAGGCTCAGTGTGTATTCAACTTAACACAACAGCAGCTGATTGCATATTTTAAGAATATTTAACTAGAGGAGCATCCCAGTGAATCAGCTGCTGTGGTGTTGAGACTGAAAATCTGGATCCTCTTGGGTCATGATGGCACATAGCTGAAATTTAGTGGCGTATTTGATTATTTTAATTGTTTTCACTGCACCTGAGCTTTCATGCATTTGTGAGATGGCTATAAATAGGGATGTTTTGTGTTGTGTAGACAGGGTCTTTCATTAAATGCTTTAAAACAGAATACTGTAATAATACGGGACACTCTAAGAAAAAGGTATTTTGTCTGGGATATGTCCCCTGGGAGATTGGTGAGCAACACAAAAGGCTTTGCTGTCCCATAATGACACATGGATGAACTTGTTATTTTCCTCTTGCAGGTCTCAGAGTGCCCCCTTCCTGTGAGCTTGTAGTTGGTGGAGAGCCACAGTGCTGGTCTGAGGGCAGCTGTCTGCTTTTTGATGACTCCTTTCTGCACCGGGCCTTCCACGAGGGTAGGAAGGGATTAAAACTGTAGTTTTTTCATTGCATCCTGTTGCTTTTTATGTATTCCTTTAAGGAGGATTGACCTAAAAATGGTATAATCCAATATTACTAAAGAGCCTTTTTAATATGCGTCTGAAGGGGTTTTTCGTCAAGATCATGACAACATGGTGTGTGTGTGTGTGTGTGTGTGTGTGTGTGTGTGTGTGTGTGTGTGTGTGTGTGTGTGTGTGTGTGTGTGTGTGTGTGTGTGTGTGTGTGTGTGTGTGTGTGTGTGTGTGTAGGTGGCGCAGAAGATGGCCCCAGGGTGGTCTTCATGGTGGATCTCTGGCACCCCAACGTGGCCGCCGCTGAGAGACAAGCCTTGGACTACATTTTTACTCCAGGCCGTTTAGAGGACAAGGAAGGGAAATAGGTGTGAGTGAGAAACCATGTCTGACAGAGAGACATATGGCATTTAGGGAAGTGTCTGTAGGATTGGGGAGCAACTCTTTTTCTGCTTTCAGACCAGTTCACACATTCACTGTGTACATATTCTTCGTCTTATACAGTAACTCTCATAATTCTTCTTAGCAGATGACCAAACATTGGGCCTCTTTTATCAATCATATTCGTGTTCAGTTGAGCCTGTATAGCTGTGTAAAAGACAACCACCCCCTTGAAAGTAACTACTTATATTCTCCAAAACTTAGTAGCACGATTGTTTTTGCAGGCATTTCATTTTTATAAATGCGTATTAACATCCTGGCAGGGACATTTCAGCTTATTTGTTGTTGTTTTATTTTATTTTGAATCTTTGAATGTTCTTTGCATTAATGAATGAGTGAGTTACTGAACAGTAAAAATTCACTGTTTCACAGCATGTATGGGTCCATAGGCTAACCTATTCTATTAGCAGTACATGAACTGGAGTCAGTAAACATTTATGGGCCCCAAAAGCTTCCTAACAGTTTCAAAAGATTTGGTGTCAAGTATCGGTGGTATTACTGTACACTAACTTAACTTTATTATTTTAAGGGCTAAACAATTTAATCATTCAACTTTTTTATATTACTCAACATATATGGTTACCTTTGAATTGTTGATTCAAACCGAAACATGATTGTAAGTGGGTTTGCACATTTTTCATTTCTACAACACCCACTTACAAATGTGGGACTGTTTTACACTTTGGACTGTTTAAATTGTCATGAATGAGTGATACATCTCATGCTTGCAGAATGGTGACATATGTTCAGTGATTGTAGTGCTTATTTGCATCAAATCACAGCTAAAGTCAAGCTAAAGCTAAAGGATAGTTGATTCAGTGCTGGAGGATTTTAGGCATATACTGTTCAAAAGGTTTTCATTAACACATTAGACCAGATAAGAAAAAGGGGTTACATTTTAGTTGAAGTTATCTACATAAAAATGACATGACATTGTCATGAACGTGTCATAAACATTATAAACAAGTCATAAACAATGATATAATGCTGCTTTTAACAAGTGTCATTCTGTTTTGTTATGATAAGTTATGGTTAGGGTTAAGGTTAGGGCTCACGTGTCATGACAGTGTCATGTCACTTTTTTGTAGATACCTTCAAGTAAAGTGTTGCCGAAAAAAGTATAGCTTCATATTTGCTTTACAAATACGGATTAAAGCTATAGTGCGTAGTTTCTGACTCCGCCATGAGAAATTCTATGTAATGACAACAAAAATGATGGCACATCCACATGATACAAGCCTTCCGTGATCGTGTTTCACCCCCACCCCTCCTCCACACAGTTGCTAGTAGCCAAGGAGGACACGGAGGATTAAGCTGATAGTCTTTATTAGCTTTGTAGCAACTCATTTGACAATGGTCTGAATGTAACGGACGTTCAGTATTATCAAAAAACTAAACACTAACACTAAAGCTTTTTTGATAAAGAAGCAAATTCTGTAAATGTCATTTTAGTTGCTGACAGTGTACACAATTAGGGTTTTATGACTATGAACAGTCAACTGTTCATAGATATCTAAATGAAATGAATTTCAGAAAGGGCTGTAGCAGTGTGATAATATCTTAAGAAAATAATTAATAACAGACATTCTTCATGTCATCTATCATATCTATATGTGCGTTTGATAGATATGTGATAACTGAGGTCCAATGTTAAACATGACATGAATGTTTACAGACGCAGCTAATGTCATGACCCCTGCCGGTGAGGTGGTTTATTGTGCTCCACTTTGAAAAAAATCTATTCTGCTTTCACAAGACGTGGTTAGATAAGCACATTTTAGGTCATATTGTGTGAATCAGCCTGTGCTTAACACTGGAGATGAAGCGTTTTTGGTAAATTTACTAAACTCTTGTAATTTGGTTGTATTTGATATCAGGTTTGTATTTCTGTAAATAGGGTTGTGGTAAAAAACCAACAAAAAATGGTCTGAGATGATTGTCTTCAAAGCTATAACTATTGTGTCTTGATTTGCAGCTAAAAGCGATTGTATTTTATTCTCAAAAAGCCAATCATTTTGATAGACTCAATTTGTAGATTCTGTAAAATGTTTATGAAGTACTATCTCCGTTGTTCTGTGACTTATTTATTTTACCATATGGGATCCATTATTAAAGCCACCATACTTAATTAGTCAACAACACTTCATGGATATTATGTGCTCATGTGTAAAAGGTAGTGGAAATTAATCTTCAGCAGCTTTACAGGTCCACCGCAACTCAAGCTACCCACCTATACAATTCTAATGTTTACAAAATGATTTACAAGCTGTTTACAACATCAGACGACGCCGACTCTCACATTGAGCTGTCCATAATTGGGTTTAAAAACAAGAGTGCTGTTAATCCACTGAAGAGTTTGCTATAAAGTATATGATGGGGCAACCATTTTGTTTACATTAGGATTAAGGATTTGTCCTTAACACATTCTAGTGTGGATTTTGAACAGTATTTCTGTACATTTAATAAATGGTCGAGTGTCTTATTTAACCCGCTGTTGTCAGAGGTGTCACTTTTACACTGATATCACAAATAGGAAAGAAGGGGTAGACTTCTGACTAGACTTCACTCTATTCATGTTCTTGAGTCCATTGTGCTGAATCAACCACTCCACTAATTAAACTACTGCATCGCACAGAGCTTTCACACTGAATCTCAAATGCTGATTGAAACAAACTGAATGGTTCAGAGAAGAATGAAGTCGTCTGTAGAACTGCCACTTCGGTATTGATAATTCACTCTGTGATATAAAGCAAGGGGACAAAAAAGCTAGATGCCTATTCTATAATGGCAGGCGTAGGCTTGCAATGATTGCTCTGTTTCCTCAGTGGTTATTTCTTGTCAGACCTGCCATGCTTCTGGAGGATATGAAGCCAGAAGTACTAAAATGCTGAGGCAATAATAAACATCATGTTCAATTCAAAACAGACGTGTCTACATTACTCATACATTTGAGTTCAAAATATTTATAGGGGTTGATATTTGGCCTTACATCTGCATCCACAGTCTAAAAAAGAAGTCAATATCCTCCACTTGGAAAAGCCACCCCTTCTGATCATATTGGAGTTTATCTAAAGGTACACAGGTGTTGCTACATCTGGAAGCCTGTAGCTTTGGTGAATGGAGGCACATGCTAATGTGAGGTGGATGCCAATAATAACACGGATAACGTATTTTGAAAGCCCTCATTGCTTTTATTCATAAGCTGCAGATTTATGGGCACAGGACTTATTTTTTTAATGTCACATCTCTTGAATTATTAAAGTAAGCTAAAGTAGTTATTGTTACAATACTGCTCAGTGTAGTATTAGGATACTGTAGCATGTTTATGCGCAAGGATTATCATTTGAGCAATATACACTTACATCACTAACTCGTAGAATTGAAATAAGATGTGCATGGGCATAGAGATGTAATGTATGTGAGAGGCAGTGAAATGATTAGATATGTTGGAGTCCAAGAACCTCTAGGTGTCGCTGATGGGTTCCTCAGTGCCCCTGACAAAGTAAAGAATAGTTTCATTTGACTTTAATTTCATTCAAATGCAGAGAACCAGTACAACTACAAAATTTACATACAGTAGACAAAACCGTTCAAACACCTGTAAAATGTCATGAAATAAAACAGCCATGCAACAAATGATGAAGCTTAGAATCTTCAGGTTAAGTTAAGTTCATCTGGATCAACGAAGGTATATTTGGATAATTGCCTTGTCCCTCACCGTCCACTCTCTGTGTGTTGCCGTTCTCGAACTCCGTTCTCTTTGGGAAACAACAAAAACTTGCACGCTGAAAATGGCAAGTTTTTGGGGCGACCTCTAGCTCACCCAGTAAGACCGTGCACCCCATGTAGGCTGAGGCCTTTGCAGCAGCCCGGGTTTGAGTCAGACCTACGGTCCTTTGCTGTGTGTCATCCCCCATCTCTCTCCCAAATTAACCTGTCTATCCACTGTCACTCAAATAAAGGGAGAAAAAGCCCCAAACAACGATCTTAAAAAAAAATAAGAAGAAGAAAATGGCAAGTTTTGAAGAAATTTGGATTGTGGAACTAGGCAGGCCTGCTTGGTCCTTTTGGGGATTGATTATAGAGATTTACAAAGAATTTGTTTACGGCATTTACTATCTACGTTTAAGGACCGATTGGTTGGGATTGCTGTGGAAAAAGTACATACAGCATTACACTGGTAAGAGAAAACCACGTTAAACCATATAATGTGTGCACCACTAAAGTACAACTAAAAACTGAAATGGAAAGGGCCATTAGGTGGCTCCTGCATTTTAGCCACTTTTGAACTCTGACTTATAGAGAAGACCCTGTGTCAAAATCAACATTCACATTTCTTTTAAAATTTTGCTTACGTGGTGCAACTCCTTAAACTAATTTGTATTTAAGAAATGATCACAAACTAACCCACAGCAAGCCTTGTGCAGGAGTCATCTCAGTGTAGAATTGCTGGTTGGTTGTGTTGGGGGTCTCAATGGGGACCCATGGCTCAGTTTCCCCCCCAGGCCCCACAGCAGGTTCATCTGGCCCTGGATGGATACAATATGGTGTCAATAACATATTGTCCACTGGAAAGGACAAAAACGTCAGAAAAAAGTGCAGTCTTACACAACACAAAACAACTGACATAGCAAAAATAGAGCTGAGTTAACACTTTGCTGCCACTGTTCGAACAGAAATTCAGCAATGGCTTCCCAAGGTTGTTAGTGTTGCAGGGGCTGTAGCCGATTCAATTGTTTTTATGGATGTTGTGTCTACACCCAAAATGATTTTGTCAGTTTAATTTTGCATAGGCTTATTGTATTATGGTTATGAAGCAAATTTGCATAGGCTATCAGGGAAAGGTAGGCAAAAATGTTCACCTATTTGGTCTATCTTTGTCATTGAAAAGTTTGCCGACCACTGGAAGGCTATATCTTACTACTGTCCACACCCACGTCATTGCCACGATGCCGAGACCAGCATTCCCATCAATGAAAAGGTGACGCGCTCTGCTGCGACGTGTGTCCCCTTCTATTCAGCTGTCTACATGCGCGCGCGCTCCAAGGTAGCATAACTTCACGCGGGCAGGCTCTGTTATGTGCTAATATGGGACAACAATGGAGAGAAAACGGTGTATGATGTCGATGATCAACCCACCGAGACAGAATAGAACAGATCCGCAACAATGAGCTCCTCTTTTCCTAAATCTGAATCCACGACCTCTTTACTGAAATCCTCCTCTGCGGCGAGGAGACCGACACACCTCCCTGAACGCCCAGCAGAAACAAGCCGGAGAAGTCAGCATCAGCATCAGCATCAGCACCAGCATCAGCATCAGCATCAGCATCAGCATCAGCATCACCACCGTCCCACCGCACTCCACAGCAGCAGCAAAGCCGAGGAGTCCTTCTGGTCGGCCGAGTGCGACATCAGTGCCCGGAGACCTCTGTGCCATCCCTCCCTCGTCGGCAGCCCGGACAGCGGTAGCAATGATGCAGCCACTCGGGGCAAGTGTAAGTCACATGCCCCCCACAGCCAAGTTCCCGACCCGCCAGAGCCAAACGGCGAGGCGGGCCGAGGTGTGAGGGAACGCTGCAGGTCATCCACTAAGCCCGCACACCGGCACCACCACCGCAGGAAGCACAACCGGGAGGACCGTCCACCGGCGGCAGCAGCAGCAGGACCGCCTGAACCGGAGCATCCCCGCCGCTGTCACACGCACACGCACACCCGCCCGGTTCCCAGGGTGCCCTCTCTGTCGGACAGCAACGACGACAGGGCTCCTCTCTGTGAGCCGAGGGACCATAAAGGGCTCCGTTTGACTAACAGTGGCGGTAAGGTCAGCAGTCCATCCCCGTCCTCCTGCTCCCCGGTCCCGATGTCCAGCAGGTCGTCTCGCCGCTCCCGGAGGTCCAGTGCTGCTTCTTCTGCATCCGAAATCAATTTACGCACCATCCTCAATTCACTGTTTGGGCAGGTAAGGCCCTAAAATACAGGGAAATTAATGGATCAGCCAGTTGCTTTACAGTCTTTGTCTGAATTAAATTGCTTCCAGAAAATAGGATAAATAGCCGATAGAGTTTTAGTGTGTGAAGTGCAGGGGTAGCCTACTGTGACACCCCAAACCCAAATCTTAATTTATGTAAAATAATTAATTAATTTATGTCTATTCTAATAAAAAGCTCACCAATGTATAATTACCAGTTAACCAATTTGAATGAAGGACACTCTGCTGGCTTCAACTAAAAATAAAATGTTTTCAATTCTGGTAGGCTTGCCATGCAGAAAATAGCTATGTTATTAGTATTTCTACCAAAGAGCACACAGATATGAAGTGGTTAAGTGTGTCTTCTGGCCACAATGACGTCCTATTTACAATCAATATAGCTAATGTGCTCTGCGCTGCAGTCTGCAAAAACATGTCATTACTGGACAGACTGGGCAGGGAAAAGCTTCCTCCACACATGCATTTCTTATGTCATTTGTAAATACCGCACCACCTCCAACAGAAATAGGCTGGGCTTTTTATTGAAGCAGATGTGCTGGGGCAGATTAATTGCACTTGTATGGAGAGGTGGACATCTTTGATGTGCGGATGTGTATTGGGTGAAAGACAAAGATATATATTCATGTTCCTGTGTCATTCAATCAGGATCACTGTGATGATTGTGTTGTGTTTGAAGGAAATCACTTTGAGGTTTCTGATGGTGGTTGAGGATCTATGTTGAGCCTCAACTCTATTCACACAAAAGAAAAGAGCTCAGTCTAATATGCTTGGATCAGTGGTCGGATTTTACATCATTGTGGCTCACAAAGCTATAGTCTGATAGCACATTGTTTATGGAGGGAATTGTCCTCGTCTCTTCCTCAGAAGTCAGAGTTTTGTTCATGCCATATAGGGTGTTTGGATTTTAATCAGATCTAGAATCAGGAGGTGATTTAAAATTAGGAAAACTCTCAACCTTAAAATAGGCTCAAAATGGCAACACAGAGATCATCCATTGGGGCTTTGGGATAAAGATCTTCTTTGTACTTACAGCAGCTCTGTGAAAATATTAACGTGACCTCAAAAAGACCTTGGATGTGACTGCTGAAGAGTTCAATGATGGACAGAGATGTAAGGCATAGTGTGTGAGATACACGCGATATTTGGCATTTATTATGTACAATGCACAGTGTAAGAGCTTTTTTTAGACATTTCGACAAGCCAGAAAGGAAATACTATCCTCACTAATGTTCTGTGCAGAGACACTCACACACACACACATACATATATATATATATATATATATATATATATATATATATATATATATATATATATATATATATATATATATATATATATATATATATATATATATATATATATATATATATATATATATATATATATATATATTCACATATATAAATACACACACATTACATGTATTTCATGCTAACAGATGGACTATACAACAATTGTATTCTTCTCACAGCCTTTATGTGTTTCTCTTTGGTCCCATGGGGCTACCGTAGGTCAGAGTGACCATGTCTTTGTAAGGCGCGTAAAACAAAAGGCACATGCATAAATGTAAAGTACAATTTTTGGGTTCAAATACAATCTCAAACTGATACATTTCACTGGCGCTTGAGAGTGTGCAGTGGTGGAATGTAACTAATTACATTTACTGAAGTACTGTAATTGAATACAAATTTGAGGTTTCTTTTCATGCCACTTTCTACTTCTATTCCACTACATTTTATAGAGAAATATTATATATACATATATTATATATATATATATATATATATATATATATATGTGTGTGTGTGTGTACTTTTTGTGCACACAAAACACAAAAATCGTGTTTTATTACAAATTAAACTACCCAAAAATACAAGTACAGCGGAAATGATTAGCCAATTAATCCCTCACTGTAGTTTATTGACAGAACCGTTTTTAAATGTGAGGATTTTTCTGCATTGAGTATTTTTACTTTTTATACTTTCTTACATTTTCCTGATTACATTTACATACTATAACATTTACTTGAAACAGAGTATTTTTACAGTGTGGTATTAGTACTTTCAAGTAAAGAATATGAGTATTTCTTCCACCATTGAGAGCGAGAGTGCAGGTGAAGAGACTGTAAATAGGCCATTACAGAGTGTTCTTGTAAAGTTGCCCGGTACAGATTTTCACAACCTACAAATACCAACTATCTCACAATAGTACATGTGACCCTTGTGCAAAGCTCATTTGCTTGCAATACTATATGTTCCTGCAGGAAAGCTGACACCCCTTATTATTTTGTTGGGGGATCTGTGAATCTGTGTTGAATTGTCGGTGTTGTTCACAGATATCTACAAAAGTTTGGTCAGTGTGACAGATGGGTAAATTATCTCACAGTGGAGCACCTTCTTTTCCTTTAATAGGCATAATTCTGTTTCCCTCCTTGGATCACTTCCCTCTCTCTCATTTAGTTTCTCACCCACACTAATTTTCTTCTCTCTCTCTCTCTCTCTCTCTCTCTCTCTCTCTCTCTCTCTCTCACCCTTACAGTTATCATTGGCTGCTCATACTAATGCTACATCATTCACTTACTCCAGTGCAGTACCATTCAGTTCATTGTTTTTTCAACTAGCTGTAGATTAGCACCCGTCTTCATGGGTCTTGCTGTAACCAGAGTTTGCACTCCTCTTAGAATCCAAACTGCAAACTTAACAGAGAAAAGGTCCTCATGCTCCGTTTTAGTGCCTCTTTTTTCTTTTAGTATGGGAAACTGCTTACACTGGCCTCTGAGAACGGTAGGAATGTTTTCAGTGTGGGGAAATATTAAACCCTGTCTTTCACATATTGTTTGGTGGATTTTGTGGTGCATTTGAAAGGGAAATGAAACTGGACAATAGTGTGGTATCCTCAGATATTTTTCATAGCTGTGTGATGTTGCAATTGTTCTTTTTACCCAAACAGCTGCAAAAATCCTAAAAGATTTCAAAAGGTCTTTATTTGTATGTGTGTTTTTCAGGACATCTTTACACATGTCATGATTATTTTAGATTTTGGAGTTTTAATATCCCATTGTTTGTGGTGGAAATAACTTTATGATTTGAAACTACTCTGAAACGGCTCTGCTTGTAGTTGGCTTTCGAGCGCATTTTGTGAAACATGTTAGATTTATGGCTTCAGACTTTGTTTGTTGCAGATCTTTGATGTGCAACAGGAACCATTTTCTAATTAAAAAAAAGGCTGCATGTCCCACAAAAGAAAATGCGTTCTAATGTCTTTGGCGGTAACATTAGCCTGTTCCCCTGTGCTTTAGCTCGTCTTTTCTCTGCTGTTTACTGTTCCTGTGACAGTGTATAGGTGGGAAGTGCCAGTCCCTACAACGTGGCAAGTAAACTGTTATGAATGATGAGTGGAAAGTTGGCAACATGCTTTTTTAATGATGCATTTTGCCTTTGTCATGTTGTCATATTTCAAAAGTTTCTCTCTCATATGTAAGCACGCGAACACACAATACTTTTACGGAGAAGTACACCTCTGTCCAAATTTATTCTGTTGCCTCAAATTATTGAGAGTTTATATTGACTCACATATCCTCTCTCAACTTGTGTCTTCATTGCATTGTGCTTTGAAGCCTTCTAACACTGTCTCTGCACCGCTCTGGAAAGACGCTCCAGGATGCTGAGAGGAGATTCAGAGGGGTGCTGTCCTGTGAGGAGATGGGCCAGGCAGGGTATCTTGGGCCTTATCAAGAGTCCATTGTTTCCGTGACACAAAACTGCGTTCTCGTGAGCAACATACGGTTGCAAACCTGTGTCTTCCTGAGTAAAGGCATGGCCACGTGCAGGCAGGCTGTACGTAAGTCTGCACACCACATATTTGCTTCCATATCTGTCTGTATTTACACCAGCATTATATTTGACCTGGAAAGTATTTCTATCATTACCAAACAAGCTGCCACAACAATTATCACTGCTAGGCTGTTCAATTATTTTTTATCATAATATTGTACTATTTCCACTCCTGCTGCTTTTGTCTGGTATCTTGCCAGCTGTCCATAGGGAACACACAGGTTTGGAAAATGACTTAGACTGAAAGCTCACAAATGTCAACAGGCGGGTTTAGGAGCTTGTGCATTCATGCAATGCCTTATTTGCTTTCTTGCCATTATTTAGATAAGAAGATTGAATGGAAGCCCATTTCTGCCTGTAAAATAAAATAAAAAAATAAGATAAAATCTTAGACTTGTGATGACAAAAGAAGGATCTTGCAAGACATTATAATGAAAAACTTTTCAAAAATAATAATGTAGCATTTTAAAATAATTACAAACTTTCTGAAAACTTATTATTTTGAGACACTAAGTAATTTTGTACTAAGTCATAATTTTAAAGGGTTTCTTATTTTGCGATACCAAGTCATTATTATTATGAGATAATTCATTCATTATTTTGAGAAGGTTTATCATTACAATGACCTACTGGATCTTTTTTTAATCACATTGGCTGAAATGGGCTTCCTCCATGACTGAAAGCACTTTTATGTCTAACAGGTAAATATGTAGCTGAAGCCAGCAGCCAGTTAGCTTAGCTTACCTTAGCGCCAAGGGTAGAAACAGGGGCAACAGCAAACTGCTAGGCAACAGCAAACTGCTAGGCAACAGTAAACTGCTAGCTTGTCTCTGTCCAAAGGTAACAAGCTCTGTCTATAGCCTACACGTTACATCTTGTTTGTCTAATCCATACAAAAAGTAAAGTGTAAAAACGACAATGTGGTTTAAAGAGAATTTTATGACCACTTTTTTTTGGTCAGATGCTGTTAAAGCTATAGTGCGTAGTTTATTTTGTCCTCATGAGGAACACCAAGTAATGACAACAACACTGTTGAAGAATCCACATGATGCAAGCCTTCATTGATTCCCCCCACCCATCCCTCCTTCACACAGTTGCTAGTAGCCATCAAATAAAGGAGATGATTAAAAAAAACATGATGGACACTCTCGGACAACACCATCTTGTTAACATAGCCATACTGAGAGTCATACTGAGAAATAGTTTTGTGGAGCTAATAGGCTTAATAAGCTTTGTATCAACTCATATGACAATGGCTTGAAAGTTACGGACGTTCAAAAACCTGTATAAAAATCTAAATATGTGTTTTAGAGATGCTGATAGGTGGATTTTTTTGCCTTCAGACAGAAATAGGAGGTGTTCCCCTGTTTCCACTCTGTGTGCTAGGCTAAGCTAACGGCTGGCTGAAACTTCATGTTTACCTTGCAGACCCAAGAGTGGTGTCACTGTTCTTATCTGTCAGCGAGAAAGTGAATAAACGTGGTTTCCTGTCAGAACAACTTCCTGTTACTCAGTTACAACCCCCTCTGCACAGCTCATATATTGCCTTGGCTACACTATTACATGGTTACTGATCAAACAATCAAGTGATGGCAAGTGATTGTTGCATGAAAAGACTGAGTGGCCTGAATTTTAAGGGTGGTAGTTACAGCTCCGTCCATTGGGAGCTTGGTTGGAAACCAGAGGGTCACTGGTCCCCGTAAAGAGTGTGGAACTGTGAGGTGCCAGTTCACCTCCTGGGCACTGCAAATGTGCTCTTGAGCAAGGCACCGAACTTACTTCAATTGCTCAGGACGCCTGTGCAGCAGTCTCAGCCCCCTCACTCTGACATCTCTACATTTGTGCATGTATAGGTGCATGTATGCTCAGATTTGCATGTATGCTCAGGTATATACATTATACAGTATAAAAATGTATATTAATTATTATTGTACTCAAGTCTTAGTCTCAATGAAAACAGCATAGTAAGGGAGTTTTGAGTCATGCCAGTGTAAGAGATGATGGTTGATGAACCGTCAGTGATGGAGTCACAGATAAAGCTCTGATGACGCATATAAGTTGGATTGGCTAGATGAGCATCCATGGGCTCATCTGCCTCCTGTGTTTTTTATTTCAGTGGTTCCGGTTAGACAGTTCTTTTGGCCTGACGTCAACACTCAGTGTTGTGTTTAGACTTCTCACTGCTCCTGCTGTTAACCCCTGAAGGCTCTGGGATATGTCTGCCTCTCTCTCTGCCCTTTAAAGGTTGCATTCATTGTAAGCAAGCACTGGGGGAAAAAAACAGAAACAGTCACATTCTTCTGGGAACTCGAAGGGTTATGGTTCCCAGTCATGTTTTATAGGGATCAAGCCTATTTATACTCGGAAGATTTGTCATCAAGATGTGAGATACTTTCAGTCTAACATCTTTTACCGTTTGACATCTTTAAGTTGAGGTTCACAAGAAAGCTGAGGGTTGTTATGGAGAAGATGGCTGGTTTAGGTTTGGGCATCACTCGAGTCACAGCGCTGTCAGTGGTATGTTTGAATGTAGCTCATACACAGACGAGTTGTGTTTGTTATGATGTGTTATCATGATGACTGCTTTTGGTTTTGTCACAATGATTAAATGTCATTTCTTAATAGGACAGAGAGCTGCGGCCAGAGGAAATGGATGGTAAGTTTATATTTCTTTAATGTTATATGTCTCTTTACTGATGTTAAGCCAGGGGTCAACAACCTTTACTATCAAAAGAGCCATTTTAAATTTAAAATATTATTAAATAACCGTTATTCATTTCCATTAAAATTTTTGTCAAAGCAATAGGAATCCAGTGGAGAGCAGCACAGGTTTCAGAACCGCAGGTTGCAGACCCCTGTGTTAACCAGTCGGACAAAATATATTTTATAAAATGATTTAATGGCAAAGTGCTTTACAGAACAAACATAAAAGCAAAATGGAATGAAAGGACAAATTTGAACATTACATGTAGTGTTTATATTTGCAAAATAACATATAATTTAAATTGCTAATAATATTTCTCTTGTTGCTGAACAGAGTTGCGAGACGCTTTCAAAGAGTTTGACAAGAACAAGGACGGTTTCATCAGCTGTAAAGACCTAGGGAACTGCATGAGAACCATGGGATACATGCCTACTGAAATGGAGCTGATTGAACTGAGTCAACAGATAAACATGAACTGTGAGGACTTAACTTGTGTATTTATGTGTCATGCATGTCATATTCTAACCTTGTATTGTGGTTTGAAACTCTGTGGCAAAATCCTTTTTTTTCTCAAGTGGGAGGTCATGTTGATTTTGAGGACTTTGTAGAGCTGATGGGCCCAAAACTCCTCGCCGAAACTGCAGACATGATTGGAATAAAAGAGCTAAAAGACGCATTTAGAGAGGTAAGCGTCTCCTGATTTAAGTGTTGTGAGATTTTTTTTTACCATTTACTTTTCCATTTTTAATGTTGTTTTCTGCTTATTGTCATCAGTTTGACACTAATGGGGATGGGGCCATAAGCACATCTGAGCTCAGAGATGCAATGAGGAAGTTGTTGGGCCAACAGGTAAGCGTTGGATCAGATAGGAGAACAGAAAAACGTTCTTGAATGAAGACCCACTGTGTAACTGCTGCCAACCATGTTTTCCCCAGGTGGGTTTAAAGGAAGTAGAAGATATCCTGAGGGATGTTGACCTGAATGGTGATGGCCTTGTTGACTTTGAAGGTAAATCACCCTTAACAAACTGTTCATTTAAAGGCAAAATGCATATTTCGTCCTTTTAAAAGCACCTTGAATTGTCCTGTTGCGGAAATGTGCTATGCAAATAAAGCTGCCTTGCCTTGCCTTAACTTTAGTGCTATTACTCAATCTAGATTGTTTTTGCATCAGTTGCCCAGTGTTGGAGATATAGGTCATAGAGATGTCTGCCTTCTCTCCAATATAATGGAACTAGATGGCGGTTACTCAAGATAATCTACAGACCTGGTTTTGAGAAGATTCACCTAGGAACTATTGTCTGTTTACCAAATTACACCACTTTTATCACCGTGCAGAATGAAGTGTACTCGTGGACGGGAGGCTTGTTATTTGTCATTTGTCTGGTCACTGAGCTATAACTGTAGTTCACGCGTACTGCTAGCTCACCTGAGCTAGCAAACGCTACGTCTTAGCCGAGGAGGATGTCATTAATGTTTACATTTTGCGCTGTCACAAGCACAAGACTCTCGTCCATTAGCAGCAGGCTTCCTTCTGCACAGTGATGCGGTTGGTGGGTGTAGTTCGGCAGAAAGATAATAGTTCCTACATGAAACTGCTTACAACCAGATCTGTGGATTATCTTGAGTAACCAGGCCATGATTTCTGGGAAAGAGGCATTGCCATTGAGTTTCTAAAATGTAGTTGAGTTGAGTTTCTAAAAGTATATTTTTTGGCGTTTTGAGCACCACAAGCCAAATACCATCTAGTTCCATTATATTGGAGAGAAAACATCTAGATTGATTAATAGCACTACAGGTAAGAGAAAAATGTGTATCTTTGATTTTGGGGTGAAGAGTCCCTTTAAAGGAACACGCCACCGTTTGTCGAAATAGGGATTATCACGGTCTCCCCCAGCTGTAGATAGGTGCGCCAACACATTTTTTGTCTCAGTGTATTCATTGTTTTAGTCCAATGCAACACCGGCAGCGCTAACTAACGGCGGTGTTGCACCAGGCTAAGCATTCACTGAAATAAAAAATGTGTTAGCCCACCTATCTACAGCTAGGGGAGAACGTGATAAGCCCTATTTCAACAAACAGTGGCATGTTCGTTTAAGGCATGCTGTACAGTTCTTTGTAACTCTTTCATATTGTCATTCTCCTCCTCTCTCTTCACAGAGTTTGTACGAATGATGTCTCGCTAAGATCATAAAATGATCAGTCCTGAATGTGAAGCTATGTCCTTCTCTATACTTGACCAAGTACACCAGAGGACATGCTAAGGTCTCTGAGCCATCCAAATCTGAATGACACTGGAATCAAAACTCCTTGAATGTTACAGAGTGAGGAGTCACCTCACAATTTCAATCAATAAGTGTTCTTCCTGAAGAGTCTCAGTTTAACTGAGGCGTAATTTGCTGTAGCCTAGCCTATGATTGTCCAACCTGTGTTTTTGCACTTCAATTCTCACAAAAAATAACTTCCTGTGTCGATAGATTGCTGGTGTCTTGTCTCGTCTTCTATGTGGTAAAGAAAGAAATCTCTCATTGATGTACAACAAAATCCGGATGTAAAAGATCACAGCACTGTTGAACATTTCAGTATGTTTTCACGCAGTATTTGTTGTATCAGAGATAGTGGAGTTGAATACTTTTTGTGTGACATTGGTGCTCCACCCAGGAACCCATGTGGCAATATGACATCTGTATTGTAACTGTGTGACCATCTGTGGTTTTTCACTGTGCCAGTCGAGTCCTAGCCTATAAAAGCATCATTGCATGACAACTACATGCAACTGAGAAGCAGATTTCTGATATTAATGAGAATAATGAGAAACAGCACTCAGAATACATAATTTTTTCTCACTAGAGTCTTAGATCAAGAGCAGGTGAAACACTATTTTCAAAGATGCACCGCTCTGGTTTGCAGCATCAAATGTATTTTAATGCTCACAAGTTTGAATTCCTAAAGTCTTTCATCTAGCTTTGGGAACTAGTAATGTCTGTTTTTAAAAGTCCATATTACACTGTCTGCAATCTTACAGTAGGAATGACATATTTGAACTGTGTTTACAGTGGATGTGATTATGTTGTACCTTTAACTGTATGTCAGTATCAATAAGATTGTAGTTGTGGTACTGTTCCACACATCTGTGTTGTCAAAGCAATTTTTATGCATGCCAAAGAGAGAAATTTATTAAATTCAGTATGCACATTTGCATTTTTGTCTAACAAAGTAAACAAAATATTTCGCCAAGTTAACTGTAGAAAAATAAAAATAAAAAGGTGTTTACATTTGAGTACCTTTTTCTGTGATAATGTTGCCAAAGAAAACACAGGTGCAATATAGTAGAAAAGGGTTTTTAGTGTTGTTATTAACAAATGAAATATATCACTGTAAATAACTGCCTTGTGTCCCTGTGTGACCTTTGACTAATTTTGCTTTCATTTTTTATAATACAAACATAGCCTATTAATTTGTTATATTACTAAAGACAAATCAGCTAGTTACACCCTATGGATAAAATGTAGGCTACTATAAAGAGATCCCTTGCTTTATTTGGGAAGCAGTGACATGCAGTAGGCCTATTTGCATACTTTACATACCAAGCAACTGCAGTGACTTTATTTCACTGTTATGCTCCAGCTAAAACTATTTGGCAACACATGAACACCATAGTAAAGGAAAGCAAAACAGTTAAAATGACCACATAAAAAAAACTAAAATGCTCAGTGCAAGAATTACATTTCACGAGGAAAGAATAGAGGCGATTGCTGCAGGCACAACAACACCCACGATAAAACTGCACTACATGCTGCCTGTTGGCCACTTGCCTTCTGGAGAAACATTGTTGCAAGCGGCAGCAGCAACAAATATTGAAACATATGCTTATGCAAAGTAGGCTACTTTGTAGAAACATGATTTTGAAGGAGATTACTGTAAATGAAATACAAATGTTGATAAAAATCTCAAGCACTAGCTGTAGCAAACAATTTAGGGCTGCGTGTATGCTTCTTTAAATAGACAGACTATATTTCAACATATGTTTACCAACGCTGTGTAATCAGGTGGGTTAGAAATTATAAAAAAAAAAAAAATCATAAAACACCTGTCATCCATAGGGGTATTGCTGTTGCCATAGCAACTATCTTCATTCATTCCTTTCTGGTCAACTCCTGAGTGCACCGTGTGCGCGCTGCGTTGGACTCTTGTGATTGGCCAAGACTCGGACCGTACCATACCGGAAGGGGGACGTGAAGATTTGTTAAAGAACATGTGTAATAGCCTAGGTAATGCTACTATATTTAAAATCAAACATAGTCTTCAGACCCACAAATAATTAAGTAGGAAATACAAAGTTGAAGATATCTTACCTTTGGTTGTCAGAGTGAGTATTGGCTCAATTCCGGTTATTACAAATACCCTCTTGTAGGTTTGGCGTCATTGATGATTAAACCGGTGTCCAAATGAAAGCACTTTGTTACAACAATATAAGACACACGATCAATAATGGAAGTACATTTAGAATCTATAACACTATAAAATGTAAACTGTAAAATACCCCCCTTTGCGTGAGATTCTTGCCCTGAGCAGCTCTGTAACGTTACTAACATAAACCTAAACTATAATTAACGTTAGGTCTGCCATTCTGTCTATAGGAGGGGGTCATGTATACATACATGTAATGTAACGTTCTATAGCCTAGCTGGGGGGCGCAAAATTGAGACTGTTGCCTGAGTGGCTAAACTTAGAAAGGCCATGAAAATCACAAAGTCCTCCCTTGACGTGTAAAAAAGATACAGGGCTTCGGTCTGCCCACATCTGTCAATCAAGGTTAGAACCAGTGGATGGTTAGAACATGGGTACACCTATGTACACCCCTCAAGAGTTATTATAACATGTGATATTCTTGATAAATGTAATACAATGGTCGTCATTTGTACATTGTTACAGTATGATGTGCTTGACCTTTTATATGATATGGTGTTTAATGGTTCAAGAAACCTTAACAGGAGGGTGTGATTCGACAGAGTATGTGCCGCTCATTGGCCATGGGAAATCTAAGGTTAGGTAGCACTGCCACTGCTCCGCCTCCTGCAAACTGGCAGCCGCTGTTGCTGGAAGCGCAGTCTGCATGCACACATTGAATGAAAGTCAGTGTAGCAGGCTGTTGCCACCAGCAACTGATATCTGCTCCCCGTAAAGTTATCTTAGTATCTCGGCATCTGGTGAGACTGTGTTAGCAGATATACTCTTACACATTGGCAAAGACAGGTCCAGGACATCTGTGGAAGGGGAAGGTAAGAGAGACATTTGCATTAACGTCAGCCGGGCTCTCATAGTATTTCTGGTTAGACAGGTAGGTTAGCTAGCTAGCCCAGCCGACCAGCGTTAGTCGCTGCTAATTTCTCGTTATCTTTTATTTTGCCTAATTAATACAGAAGCGGTATGTTATGAATGTGTTAACAATAAGCCAGGGTATCTGTTTATAATTTTACTGTTTTCTGTGTCTCTGCATGCATTTGTGCCCAAGCTACCGGTATTGTAACGTTACTGTTAACGTTAGCATGCTGGCTAACTCAGATATCGTGTTGCATGTCATCAAGACAAGCTGGCTAGCTCCTTGTGCTAGCTAACCTTATGCGTATAATGGTACATGTGGAAGGGTTGCTTCCGTTCAGCAACCAAGTTTATGCTGCAAGCAAGCAAATACCGACACTGTCTGTGTCTGTGTCTAGGACCATTGCCTGTGTGTGGCAATGCAGCGGGTCACGGCGCAGCTCGTGGCCGGTCTGATTGCAGCGGTGCTTTCGCTGCTTGCAGAGCAGTGTTGGGCGGACGGCGGGGGCCTCAGCCTAGCGGAACGGGTTATCTGGGCTGTAAATTCCGGAGGTGAATCGCATGTAGACGTGCACGGCATTCACTTCAAAAAGGACCCATTGGAAGGGAAACTTGGCAAAGGTGAGTCGATGTTAACGGCGGTTAAGTGTCTTGCTGGGCTTCACCTGTAAGGTGTTACTGAGAATGACATTGTGAAGTTAAAATCTGTTCACTAAGAGGAATAGACATTTTAGCAAAAACATATGCATGGTCTGGCTTCCGCAAGTAACTACAAACTATGAAGAGTCAGCATAGAGGACTACAGCTCCGCCCCTCTCAGCATGTAGCGGAAGCAGGTGATGATGTGATCAAATTATAGTCATTCTTGGCTCCAGCTAAGAGCCACAGCCACATATACTATGATTGCAAGTTGGAGTCAACACAGTGTGGTATTGCCATTTGAGCCAAAAGGGCACTGTACTTCATTGAGTGCAGGAATAGGTCAAGGCTCGCACAATGTGGTGCTTTGCTTAAACATGATCAGTTTTCCAGAAATGCAGCTATTAATGTGGTCTTGTGAGCAAGTGCACAGTGAACCTGATGCTATTCTTCTTGTAGCATCTGATTACGGGATGCGTCTGCCAATACTGCGCTCCAGTCCAGAGGACCAGATTCTGTATCAGACAGAGCGGTACAATGAGGACACTTTTGGATATGATGTCCCCATTCGTGAGGAAGGAGACTATATACTAGTTATGAAGTATGCAGAAGTTTACTTTGCCCAGTCACAGCAAAAGGTATGGGAATTTTTGAATCAGCAGTATAATGGTGCAGTATGTGTGTATTTAATTAAGTTGTCGTTTTCATCTGTACAGTATGCATTAAGCAAGGCATGTCAGTACCCTGGGAGGTGTGTGTGAGTTTTCTGATTTGAGAATGGGTTTTCTGATTTGCGAATTCATTTTTCTAGGTGTTTGATGTCCGTCTAAATGGCCATGTGGTAGTGAAGGACCTGGATATCTTTGAGCGAGTGGGTCACAGTACCGCTCATGATGAGATAGTGCCCTTCTCTATTCGACGTGGCAAGCTCAGCGTACAAGGAGAAGTGTCTACTTTCAATGGCAAGCTCACTGTGGAGTTTGTAAAGGTGAGCAGTTTTTATTTGAATTGACTGAGACATTTCTTGATACCATATTTGTCTGTCAAAAGGGTGTGCCAGTTTGCTTGCTTTACCGTGACACTTATAAACAGCATTTTGACAAATTCTTTGTGTTTTGTTGATACTGTTCAAAAAGGTTGGTGAGGTGAAACAAAATGTAGGAACAGATTATTTGAAAGGGTGTGCTACTGCAATAGAAATTACAGGAGGACTGCTCTAATCTGTGATAACTTTATTGGGTTAGGTTCTGGTCATGTCAGTCTTCTGGTACACAGCATATCATGAAGTAATGGACATTTGTATCATAAATGTAATACATTTTTAATTTTGTCATTTAGTCTATAGTTTTTGTTTTCAATTGAGAAACACAACTGAAAACATCCTATGTGATCCATGTCAGTCACGTTACGACAGTGGATTTTTTTTCTTCTTAAAAAGCTATTCAAGAGTTTAAAAAATATTAATATAAAAGATTAAGGTAATTTCTGACAAGACTTTATTCAACCCACCATTTCTATAAATGCATAAGAATAACACTCATACCCTTAGGGCACCCCTAGCAGGTTATTACATTTATTTTCTTTTATAAAATATTGTTTTATTCACTTTTGACATATTTGTGCGATGGACAGAGGTTGGGAGAATAAGTAACTTTATATCGATTTTACTTCAATAGAAGGTAGTGTATTCATAAATAACTACTTTAGTAACAGTAAGAATGTATCAAGTGACAACATTTAAAGCAAATTTTGGGAAATATAATTATTCTGTCTTGCTGAAAGTCAAATGAAAAGATGGATACCACTTTTTTGTCTGCCAAAGCTAAAGTACATAGTTTCTGTCGCCCCAATAATAAATTCTAAGTAATGACAACAACATTGGTGCGTCCACATGATACAAGCCTTCCGGGATCGCGTACCGCCCCATAACTAAATTTGCCAACCGGCTACCCACTAATTAATACGTCATACTTTTGTTTAATCTAAAAACGACAGCTTGTCATTTTTCTAGTTTGAGTTTTTGTACATTGAACAAATGAGATATATTGAAGCTAATTAGTTGCAAATAAGAGTATTACCAGAAATGTAGAACTGTTCCTTTGACATTTATTTCAGACTTGAGCCCTGTGGGAAATGTCCATCATAACTTGTATAGAAAAGGGACTCTTATTCCAACACAAGATAAACATGTAAAATTGACAGCATATTTCCATAATGAACTCCATGTCTGAAAGGGCTGTTGGCAGCCTGCTGGAGTGTGTGTGGGCCGTGCAGATGACTGACAGCAGTCTCACATCTGGTTGTCCTTTCATTATATTTGTTTACTAGTTATGTAGTGCAACACATTAACTTTGCTCTCTTGGTCTCAGCAAACAACTTCTGTCTTTGAATCTGGTTTTATATCCGCTATTTACCCCTTCTTCAAAGTAAGTGGTCGCTTGCCTCTGTTTCCATTTCTCATAGACACGATTACTGTTTACTGTGATTTAGGAAAGGACATTTTGATATTTACAACATCTGCTGTTTAGATAGGAAGACTTTGAAGTTTGTAGCCAGGCTCTTAATAAGCAGTGAGGGCCATGAATCCATCGCCCTAAACAAATAAAAATGGCCTCTAAGCTATTGCTATCTTTGTAATGACGTAGTAACTGTCACTTTTTTCTTTTGTCACATTTTACTCTCTGGTAATACATCTAGCATATCCTGTGTGCCATGGGCCCACAGAAGCAAGTGTGTTGCACATTTGGTCCAAGTGTTTCTCTGCCTCACATTATTCAACATCAATGCTTTACTTTTTAGACAGGTCCTACAACCTGATGTGTTAAATTGCCCCGTTTGTCTTTCTTGGAATCAGTACAGCACCATGTGATACTGTACTTCTGTTGCTAAAGGCATGGCTTTTCTTTAACTGATGCAAACCGTCAGGGTGCAGTAAGGAGAGGCAAGGTTTTAGAAAGGGTGGATGGCCTAAGTTTAATTTCCCCTGCTGCAAAACGTGGCAATAAATGACTATTGGGAATACTTTATTAAATTCCGCACACTAAAAGTGTAGTTATTGCCACAGATCGATGTCTTGTCAAAATCAGTTTGACACTCTTGTTTACCCATATTTGCAACACTACAGTACTTCCAATACAGCACAACATCACAGTCAGAGAGATCACCTTTAATTCTGTTTTTAAGTTTGGGAACGCAAGCCATAGAGTATTATGTCTATGTGATTAGTATTCCCTTTAAGCCCTGGGTTCTGACAAATGAAGGATTTTGTTGAACCTCTGGTTGAAGGCTAGATTTGTACAGTGGCGCACTTCAAAAAGGTTTTTCTGTGGTGTGTTCATTTGTTCAGTGGAAATCTAACTTTACCAAATGGTGATCCTTTTCTCACACTGTGTGATACATTTGAAAGAAAACGAAAGAAGAATACAACTTTTATTCATTGTGTTTTTGTCAAATTGAACACTTTACATAGATGAGGATGCTGCAACTATTTATTTGTTTTTTCTTGAAAGTAGGGATGTAAGTATGGATCATTGTTAGAACCAAGGTTTCTTATCACCTCTGCATGGTATTAAATAACCGTTCTTTTGCTTACAATTGGCACTTGTGTGTTTCAGGGTTATTATGACAACCCCAAGGTCTGTGCTCTCTATGTAATGAAGGGGACATTAGAAGGTGAGTTCTGAGACTGCAAACATACCCTGCAGCATTTTGCATAAGAAGTCAGTATACTTAGTAGATTACAAAGTCTTGCTCAACCATGTGTTGTACTCATTTTAGTACAGTTGTACAGAACAGTTTAGTAGTTGTATTTTTAGTTGTAGCAGTGTTATAAGATAAGTGCTTTGATGCATCCATTTGTGTACCAATTCTTTTGCATGGGAATAGGGTCTAACATCGTCCATCTTCCCTTGTGCTTGTTTTACTGGACAGATGTGCCAAAACTTCAGCCTCACCCTGGGTTGGAGAAGCCAGAGGAAGAGGAGG
This sequence comes from Etheostoma spectabile, assembly GCF_008692095.1. Lineage (NCBI taxonomy): Eukaryota > Metazoa > Chordata > Actinopteri > Perciformes > Percidae > Etheostoma > Etheostoma spectabile. The sequence goes on along the minus strand of NC_045737.1, from coordinate 22,767,280 downwards.
AAGAAGAGGAGGATAGTGAGGGAGGCGAGGAAGGTGGGAAGAAAAAAGTCCCAGCAGGTTCCAAGAACAGGGTCCAGTCAGGCCCCCGAACACCAAACCCATACGCAGCAGACAACAGCAGCCTAATGTTTCCCATCCTTGTGGCGTTTGGAGTGTTCATCCCCACACTGTTCTGCCTCTGTCGGCTGTGAGCCACAACTAGTATTGAGGGGACGTCAAACAGACAAGACAGACAAGAGACTATGGAGAGGGTGGTGGTTGGGGTGGTTGGGGTGGGGGAGGGGGGGGGGTCAAGGTGACAACAGCAGCACAGGTAAAGGTGTACACCCATCAGAGAGCTTGGAGAAAATCTTGACGACTGAGGACAAAAAGAGACAATAACTTTTCGGAAAGCCACTTCGCAATGAAGCAAATGCTGCTGTCGAAATTCTACCGTTTACGTTAGAGAAGATGTAGGAAGAGTATGCTGTGCGCTTCTGTGTGAATGTGTTTTGCATCCACATCTGCTGACACTTTTGAACAATGCTAGTCATTTCCACTCAGAGACTGTGCAGGGTTTACCGATGCCAGCCTTCCCGGTTTGAAAGCCCATTTCAGCAGCTAAGGGATGCTCAGGAGTGATTGGCCAGTTTTTATAAATTTAAAAGCATCGTTTTGTACTGGGTGTAGCAAGGAAGCCTACTCTGTTTGACCCTCCTGCTCCCTATCTGGTCACACATGTTACCTTCAAATTGGAATTGGTGCTGCTTAGAAATTGGTTAAATAGAATAAGTTAGTAGAAAAACAGTTGCCATTTGAGAGGTTCCCATTTTTCCTTTTTTCTTACTTCCACCCACTCAGATCTAGTTAGTCGTTTGTTGATGTGCCATCTACTTGCCATAAGTTGTTGAAGAAAGTAATTGAACCAGCTCTGTAGCTGGTGGGATTCTTTGCTCTCTGCTGTCTAAGACGGCTTGCCTTTACATAAATATAGGTTGCTTGTGTGGTGGTAATGCATGACTTGTTTGGCATTGTTCCACCCAAATAGTGCTAGAGGGCCATTAAGCGTGTCCTCAACAGTGATCACAAATTCAAAGTCTTTTTTTTTTCTTCTTCTTTTTTCTTTTTTTTTTCTTTTTTAAAGGAAGGATCCATTTTAAAATTCAAACATCACAAAGTAAGAATGTGGAACAGTTTCTGTCAGTAGGACACCAGAGTCAAAGTGTATGCTGTGAAATGCTTCAGTTCCAGTGAGTAAGGATCTCTGCATCATTGTTTTTGCTGTGATCTTTGCCTTTTTGATTCATTCATTAAGTATGCATGCCTGCCTTTTTGTTTCACCAAAGAATGTCTTATTTCTTTTTGTAAGAAGAGGAAAACTTGGTGGCCAATTTAATTTGACAAATAGCTGGCAAAATACAATTATGTGAGGCCTTTTTGGCAAGTGGTTGAAATTGGATACATTTGGACCACAACAGTAGCCTCACAAGATTGATTTAGAGGAATACTAATATATAATTTAAATAGAAAATAATTTGCTACATGTTAACATCAGTGGCTAACTTGGAGGATGGATGTAATTTAAATCTTTTTGTTATAAATTTGTGTTTTTGATTTCAAACTTCAGTCGTCCATGTTATTTGAAACTGAGACAGGTGGCTGCAGCTCCATGTTGATGTAATAAACCGTGAGAATCTATGGCAGTCAACGCACTTGTTTCATACATCCCCAAAGTACCACAAGTTCATCCACCTGCAGTCAGAGATAAGAACACGCAGCATCAGTGTAAGTAGAAAATCACGTTTACTTGGCGTTATCAACATTTAATGCATTTTCCACCTTGTTCTCTCTGCCTTTGCAAATCTGTTGTCTTAAGACTTTTTAAGGTGGACTGTACCAGTTTTGTAAATCCAGTATGAACTTTACAGTGCAATTAATCAACTTGTTCTGGTCTTTGGATTGATTGAGCAGAACTATCTATCTTAATCTATCTTTGAGCCATTTTTTTCTACATGGCCACATACTCCGAGTCCACTTTGGCCGTTAGTCTCAGCTTTTGGACAATGATATCCCTTTTTTGCTTTCCATGTGGTCTGAAAAGCAGCTTTGTTTTTCATTTTTATTGAAGTTGTGTTGTGAACCCTCCTATTTATGTATCTAGTTACCTCCCTTAAGTGCTAAGCTCTACTCTAAGGAGGATTTTGTAACTTTGCCTGTTTCGCTAATGCGTCTCAAATGTCCCTGACACCCCCCTACCAGTATTGCTGTTGCCATAGGCAGCACTGGAAGGGGGGGAGGGGGCTGTTAATAATTCAGGTGTTGTGGATTCTCCCTCCCATTTTGATTGATGCTGGCAAAGAAGTTGGTGCCAGAAAATATTGGGTCAGTTGGTGTTTTTTTGTTTTTATTTTTAAGTTGTAAACCCAACAACAATATTTAAAACATAATCACGTTTTTTCCCTCCTAAAACATTTAATTTAATCCAGCACCAAAGTCACCGTGTTCTGTTCTTCTGCAAGTCTACACAGTTGCATATATATATATATATATATATAT